>NW_015168044.1:3217752-3222999 GCF_001447785.1 Gekko japonicus
TTTCCCTACTTCTGCAGCACTAGGAAGAGCTTCCATCCTGGCTCTGGGGGGGGATCCTGAAGCCCCCCCCCCCAATTGGCTTGACAGAGAGAACAACAACTCTTCATATTTTCGAAGGCAGTGGGATTAAATAACCCAGCAAACTCTGGGTGGAAAAAGATGCCAGTTTTGCAACTAGAAACATAAAACGAGCTGAAAGAGGAGACACGTCTTAGCGTTTATGCAATGCTTTTTGAAGTGTTCTTAGTGCTTCCTGTGTTTTCCCTCAACATTCCTTTCAACAGTCCTTTGACAGGTGAATTGTTATTAACCTGACACTGGAAGTGGGGGCTGCAGTAGAGGCTCAGATTAGGTGTCGGGACTGGAGGACTTCCAAGTCGGGAAGGGAACAGAAGGGTTCCCAAAGGGGTGGGAAACCAGGTTCTTCACCAAAAAAGGGAAGGGGATTCTGCTCCAGCAGGGGTAGTAAGTCCCCCGATTTGGCTAATTGGAACCGGCCCCAGGTTAGGAGATGCTACGGCTGTGGAGGGACAGACCACCTAAGGGTTGCCTGTCCTCAGTCACCAGCAGAATCCTCCAAACGTCCACCAGCACCAGCTAACCAAAAGGCGAAAGAGGAGCGTGTGTCTGTAGTCAACCACGAGTGCCTCTTTGCCAGATTGGAGCCAGCAGAAGCCCAGAGCTACTGTGGTGACAGCCCTGTGGGTTTAAACTCTCCTGTGCCCCACAGATGTATGAAGTGTGGGCTGGGACAGGTATGCTTTTTTAAAAAATAGTAAAATGGATGCACAAGAGAAGGGATCTGTGCCTTCCCTCTCCCTCCAACCCTCTTTCAGATTCATCTAAGCCAACGGTCTTTGCCTCAGCCTTGTGGCTGTGAGTTCCACGAGGCAGCTACTATTTCCTTTTGTCTGTCTTTAACTTGCTGCCAGTCAGTTTCATAGAAGGACCCTTAGAATTATGGGAGAGGGAGGAAAGTTTCCGTCTATCTGCTTTCTCTACACCATGTGTAGTTCTGGTGACCTCTGTCATGCCATTCTCAGTTGCATTTTTCCCCTAGTCCCAGATGTTTTAGCCTTGCCTCATAGGGCAGGCAGGTGCTCCAAGTCTCTGATCATTTCGGTTGCTTTTTTCTGCATTTTTCCCAGCCCTTCAGCTGTTCAGCATCCTTTCTGAGATGCAGGGACCAGAACTGTACACGGCCACACCAGGGGCTTGTATGAGAGCACTGCTATGCTGGCAGTTTTATTCTGAGTCTATGATTCCTAGTCCTTTTTTTAAAAAAATTATTTTTTTGCCCTAATTTCCATTACTTTGCATTTATGGACAGTGAATTTTATATGCCATTTCATGGCCCATTCATTCACTCAGTTTGAAGAGGTCATTTTGGAGCGCTTCAAACAAATAATCCCCTTCTATTTTCCCCATTGTCACCAATTTGGTGTCATCCACAAACTTTGTTACTTCACTGTTCACTCCAAGTCCCAGGTTATTTATGAATAAATTAAATAGCACTTGTCCCAGCACAGATCCCAGAGACCTCACTGTTCTTTCTCCACTGTGAAGGCTGCCCATTTATTCCCTCCCTGTGTGTGTGCTTTTTAAGAAAGTTACCATGAAAGGATAGGTCCTTTTACCCCATGGATGTTAAATTTACTAAAACAATCTTTGGAGATGCCCCTTGTCAAACATTTTTTTGGAAGACCAAGTATACAGTGTCTACAGAGTTACCCTTGTCTGCCTGCTTGTTGATACTCTGAAAAAATTCTAAGTGTTCAGTGGGGTATGACCTACCTTTCCAGAAGCCATGCTGATTCCTGTTCAACAAGGCTTGTCCTTCTATGTACTCAACATTTCTGTCTTCAATAACACGTTAAGCTAACCAGTGTATAGTTTCCTAAAGCCCCCCCCCGATCCCTTTTTAAAAATCAGTATGACATTGGCTATTTTCCAGTCTTTAGGCAGAGAGACTAATATGGATCAAAGAAACTGGGTTAGTCTTGAGGGCCAAACTGTACAAGATGCTGGGAGATCTGTTAATGTTCTACCAGGGGTTTTTAAATGCTGAATGGCAGCCACAGGCATCCTCAGTTTGGATCAGGACCACAGTTTTTTCCCTTCTGTATCTGATTACACATGGCTCCCCAAAGCTGCTATTTGCCGAATAGCAGTACTGGAGTACTATTTGAGATTGAGAAAGGGACATTGTGGAAGAACTGTTAAACTTCCACTCCCTACACACCATGGCCCCAATCTGAATTAAGGAGCCCCAATAGACACTATTTTAGCAACAAAAGCCATGCTTGCAATCCATTCACAAATCTTCCAGCTTCTTGTTTACCCTTCACCCTTAGAGCCAAACTAGATGATCTGTTTTTCCACAAATTGGGTCAGGATTTCCCTAACCTGATTCTGATCATACTGCAGCTATTGGAAGCTCTGTTCCCAAGCACACTGGGGCCAAATTGAGATCAGGACCACAGCACAGTGGGAGAAGGACTTCAGCCCCCCATGCCATGTTCTTGACCTGAAATGGCCCTGGGGACTTACCTGACTTGTGGGAGAACATATTGTTTAGTTTGGCTATATATCTATATATCTATGGGGGTCTGGATGCAGCTTTAAATAATGGGCAGAGAAGGGTAAGCATCTACTCTAAAGACAGCTCCCTTGTTCCTCTGAATGGGCCTTAATTCCTTCTCTACAAATATCTTTTCTCTTTCAGTTTTCCATAAATGCTAGAGTTGCTTCTCTGATCCCAGCCGATGTAACACATGTATTCAAAAGTATCATCATAACTAACTGTAACAAAGATTAGATATATGCAAATGTGCCATGACTGTATTGCTAATTCCTTGCACGATCGTTTCTATAGCCCTTCGTGGCAAACAAAAATGCATTATGATTACTAGCTTTACTTACTTTGGGATAGAATTTGCATTTCTTGGGGAGGGCGTGGAATCAGCCAGGATTTCTAGATCCTTTCCTCCCCCTTGCCCCCTCCCCTTTCACCTAACACAACATCATACTTATTAATAGGGTGCCCTCCTTCAGCATTCCCTTGTCCACTTCCACTCCTGAACCCTCTGCCAGTTTTGAGAAACGCTTTCCTTATAACCAGGCCTCCTGCCCTTGTGTTTCTGTCCGACTCCCTGGCTCAGGTGGTGTTCAGCGTCTCACCCTCCTTTCTTTGCAGGGCTCATCCCTCGAAGCAGCTGCTCCTCAGGCTTCCCAACCACGCAGCACTAAGCGCCCCTCCGAAGCCGCCGAAGCCGACATACAGTGGACTCCGTAAGCCAGGCTAATTACCCGTGGTGGGGAGGTGGGGAGGGGAAACCACGCTTGGGCTGGCAGCCGGCCAGGCCATGCATCCCTGTGAAGTGACCCGTGGGGAGGGCTGGCTGCAGACGGCCTCCTGGGGTGCCAGACTGGGACAGTGTCTGGATTGTGCCGGGAACAAGGGCCCTTTTTCTCCGAGCGGCTCACACAGTGCCTGAGGAAGCGAAAGCTGCTGGCTGCTGTACCTGTGCCTTGACCGGCCTTTGCCAGGCTTTGCAGACTCAAGCTCCTTGTTTGAAAGGATGAGACAACTCAGCACTTCCAAGCTGATGTGCCTTCCCCAGCCCCCGGGACGGGAGGATGTGATGGGGGGGAGGACAACAGCCAGAGAGTTTGCCTCGGCACATTCCATTTCCATGCGTAAAGCACAGTTCAGTTCATCTCAACCCGCACAGCCTGCAGAGAAGAACTCTAGAACAACAGTGCACGCACTCATAATTTTATTTGCTTTTAAGTGTTCAGCATTTTGAATGCTTAAAAAAAAAAAACACCCAGAAAACTGGCTTACGACTCTTCCCCCATAAATAGGGGACATGTGCTCACCAAATGCTTGTGCTTTGCAGCTACAAGGCTCTGTACCAATACAGACCTCAGAATGAGGACGAGTTGGAGCTTCAGGAAGGAGACCGGGTAGATGTCATGCAGCAGTGCGACGATGGCTGGTTCGTGGGTATGTCTTTGTATTTGTGAAGAAGGGAGAGGTCACTTCAAACCCTGATGTCACAATGATGTCACAAAGGCTGTCCTGGGACCAGAAGTGGGGGAAGACAGCCTCTCCGAGGCAGTTGCAAAGGTTCTCTTCATAGAGTTAAGAAAAGACCACAGTGGCTCATTGCATGATCTAAAAAAGCCCTCCAGACTGGACTTTGGATACCAGATTGAAAGCTGCCATTTGGGTGGCAGGACCATAATACAGATCAGAGGACTTCTTGGACCTCTGCAGCTCTGTTACCCTGGCATTCGTTACCAGCCCAAATATCTAAGTTAAATCAGAATCCACAAGTGGCAGTCAAACACCATTGGAACTCCTTGTATAGAAGATGCCCTGTATTAAATCAGACCATCAGTCCATCAAGGCCAGTATTGTCTACTCCGACTGGCAGCCGCTTTCTAGTGTCTCAGGTGACTGTCTTTCACATGACCTCCTGCCTGATCCTTTTAACTGGAGATGCAGGGGATTGAACTTGGGACCCTCTGCCTGCAAAGCAGAGGCTCTTTCACAGAGTAGTAAAGGTCTCCTCCTGTTGACTCTTCCCATTCACTGTGGGCTGTGCAGTTTGGCAGTGTGTGGGTAGAAAAGCACTGCTGCTTGCTGGGTCATGCACAGTAGAAGGATCCCCAGAAGCACAGAGAGTGAAGTTGCCTTAGAGCTGAACTTCTGGCTGATGCTTAGGACATGGCGACAGGGTACATTTTTGGCTTCCTTCTTGCCAGTATTTCAGTAGGCTGGCTCAGGACACTCCAGAGGAGAGTTTCTGCTGCAGCCTGGGCAGTCTTGAACCCTTTTCTACTGTACTTCTGTTTCTACTCCAGGTGTATCCAGAAGAACACAAAAATTTGGCACTTTCCCCGGGAATTACGTCGCTCCTGTGTGACTCTCCCTCAACCCACCCTGCATTCCACTTGTGCCAAGAGGAAACTGAACCTCCTGCTCTTGGGTCCCATTTCCTTGGAGAGGCAGCCCACGATTTGTAAGCAACAGCAGGGGGAGGAGATGGGGTGTGAGAACCAGCCTGGACCCCCGTATCTGCTCATCAAGGCCTTGCAGTTTGTCACTTGGATCTGGGGCTTTTACCCCACTGTCCCTTTACCCTGCTGTCTTCCAGTTTTGTGCCTACGGTACTTTGAATGTGGGGTGGCTGCAGCTTTATTCCTTTCCCCACCCCGCCCACCCAGAATTCAGGAAAC
>NW_015168044.1:3223010-3247307 GCF_001447785.1 Gekko japonicus
TCTTGGCATTGAAAAGTAAAGAGCCGGGGCTTGAGCAGGCATTTCAGAGATCTTCTGGACCTTTGTCGCTCCACCAGCTGAAATCCTCCCACTGTGAACAGGGCTGGATTCTCATCTCTTCCGTAGGCTCTCCTGGCAGTAGCTGGAGGGTGAAAACAGACTGTGCTTTTGTGATTAACCCACATCATGTCTCCAACCTAAGTAAGATCCAGGCTCCTGGAATGTACCAGACACCGCAGATATGTTGTTTGGAGACTCCACAGGCAACCAGCATTCTCGTTACAATTGGTCAACTGACTGGCTTCACCTAAACCAGTTCCTTCTGCCCCCTGGGCACTGTTGGACTCAGACAATGTGAGCCTGTACCACTAACTGTATTGGGCACTTTATGCAGAGTGACACTGCATGGCCACCAGTATTAACATTTCTGAACTTTTCCTTTGGCTTCACTCAAAGGCTTAGCTTGCTGAACTTCGATCTAGACTCATCCTCCCCACCCCACCCGCCCCACCCCAGATCTTAATGACCGATTCATAACTTTGATCTCAATGACTTGCTGTCATTCCCCTTTCATTCCAGATCCTCTACGTGAATGCACTTTTTGTTGTTATTTTTAAATTCAAGCAAAGTACGGTCTGCATAAGAGAGGGTGGAACACTTAGGGGTAGCGTGCAGTTTGGGGCAGAGTGTGTGTACGCTGTCCACTGAAGTGCTGGCTGGCAGATGATGCGCACCCTCCACTTGTCTGGCCTGTTCTAACCACCAGGGTTTTGAAGAGAGCCTAGTCTTTGCAAGGGGGGGGCAGTGTGGGGGGTTGTTACTCCCAGTGTGTTGGCTGTGTTAATAGCCCCAAGCGAGGAGAGGTCCTTGCTGCTGTTTTTGTGTGTGCCCTTAAACTGCTCATTTCATTTGTCTCTCGTTCCTTCGCCTAAAGGCGGAAGCCCGGGGGGGGGGGGGGGGGGGGGGGGGGGGGGGGGGGGGGGCAGCAAGACTTGGCTGTCTGTCTGTCTGTCTGTCTGCCTCTTGGCTCTTTCAAGCCCTTCATCTTTCCATTCCTGCGGTCTCCTTTCACCCTGAAGTCAGGGGTCGAGACCAGACAGAAGCTTCTAGTGATAAACTATCCTTTAACCACAACAGGCCTTGTTCTCAAATGATTGGGGCTTGCAGCTGTGAGGGGGAAAGGGAGGAGAGAAAGGAAGATTGTGCTGCCCCAGGAACACTGAGCTATCTGTGCCTGCTTTGACTCCTTGCATAGTGCTAACAATGGCCTCTTCCATGCTGTAGCAAGTCAGCTGTGCGTTGACATTGTCCCAGCTACTGGAAGGGGAATGTGCAGGTTGAGACCAGCCCTGGTGGAGCAGATTTTCTCTTTTTAATGTAAGCAACAGGAGCTGCTCTTTTCCCCCACTCCCTTTTCTTTCTGGAGATGGTTTAGTTAGTGGCTTCTGGCAGGTCCAGACTTAGCTGCCGGCCTCAGTGGCTTTCAGAAGCTTGACATTCAGGGAACTCTTTCCTGCCAGCGCATCCTTGCATGTCTGCTAGAGAATCCTGTGAATTGCAAAGCATTCTGATGTGCTGAATGGTCAGCCTAGAGTTCTGGCTTCGTGGGCCTCACTTGTGCACCATACAAATGGAAAGTAAAGACTGAGCATACCTCTGTCGCTGTACATTCATGGGGGAAGATGGATGGTGCTGAGGTGATCTTCTGACTGAGAACTCCTGGGAAGCTTTTGAGTCTGTCCGTCCCATCCCCCCCACCCCCCCCCAAATTTTAAAACCACCGGGTTCAAAACCCGGTCTCTGAAGATTCCTAAAGATCGGGGGTGGGGGGTGGGGAGAATGTCTAGGGAGTGTGGAGTTTGGGAGGTAAAGGAGCTCAACAGGGCTGGGATGCCATAGAGTCCACCCTTCAAAGCTCCCATTTCCTCCAGAAAACTGACCTTCGCAGTCTGGAGAGCAGATGTAATTCTGGGAGAACTCCAGGCTCCATATTGAGTTTGGTGACCCTAAAAGATTGGTGACTCTCTAAATCACTTTGTACAAGGAGGAAATCTGCTCTGGGAAAGGGGAACTGCTTCTGTTATTGCCTATACAGCTAGTCCTGCCAATAAAAATGTCACTGAGCTAAAGTTGCAATTTAGAGTATGACACTTGGCTTTCTATCCCTGGGAACACACAGTCTAAAATCCAGCAAAGGGAAAGAAAAAGGAAAGGGCTGCTATCTTGGGTGGGAGTCAGATTGATGTAGCCTATGAAGCAGAAAACCTGTGTACTTGGTGTGTCCTCATGCAGCTCCTGTAAGGGAAGGGGTCATGGCCCAGTGACAGAACATCTGCTTTGCATGCAGAAGGTCTCAGGTTCAATCCTCGGCATCTCCAGATAAAAGGATCAGGTAGTAGGTGATGTGAAAGATCTTGACCTGAGACCCTGGAAAGGTGCTGTCAGTTAGAACAAGCAATACTGACCTTGCTAGAGCAATGCTCTTACTAAAGCAGTTTCATGGGTGTTCCCAGTCATTTAAATATGACTTGCATAGAAACATTTCCAGGGGGATAGAGCCAGATGCTAATAAGTGAAGCGTGCCATTTGGATTTTGTGCCTCAGGCAACAGCATAAAGATCTGCTTTACCAGCCAAGTTCTGCTAGAGTGAGAGCAGAGGCACCCCCCCCCCCGCAGCAAGGAGGACAACACCCTGATCTCTGCCCCTAGACACTGGGGAATCATGAAAAGCAACTCGGCATATGCTTTAGCAAGCCCTTGAGGTTCCCTCCAGCTTTAAGATCAAACTGCTGTGCTTATCTTCCTAGGATGATCAGGCATGTGCTCTCTGTGCAGGTGGTGAGAGAAACATGCTGTACTGTTTAGTTTGCAAGGCTGTTAAAGATGAGAAGTTTAGAAATCTCTGAATTTTGCAATAAAAAGCAACAACATCAGAGTTAAATCTGAAGATTATATGTGCATTTGCCTTTCATGTCTCATTTGCAAGCAGTTTAAAATTTGGATTTCTTTTTTTGTCAGATTGCAATAATGGGATGGGAATTTTATTTATTTATTTCACTTATACCCTGCCTTTCTCTCCAAAGGGGACCCAAGGCGTCTTACATAACTGAGCAGAGACCCATTGGGGGAGTGGCAAATCCTCATCTTAGTCTTCTCTAATATCTGGAAAAGAAGAGGTAGACAAAAAAAGGCACAAAACTGCTTGTATTACTACAAAAAAATCAAAAGACAGTACGTCTTTTTGCTCTTAGCTTCTTTTGTTTTGGGGGAGGGGGCGTGTACATTCTCAGCAGAGACAGTTACTACAAAAAAATCAAAAGGCAGTACGTTTGTAAATAAAAGATAACTACTGTGAAAAATCCCCAAACACAAAGTGTTAACAGCAGGCCCGTAGCTATGGTGGGGCATTTTGGGGGCATGCCCCCTTAATTAAAAGCCACGGCCCACAAAAAGCCATGCCAGAAAGCATTTTTTAAATGTTGTTTAAGTCTCACTGGCTGAAGTTAATTAACTTAATTAACTTAGCTGCCCCCTAAGAAATTTAAATGCCCCCCACTGAAAAAAATCCTGGCTATGGGCCAGTGAAGCAGTCCGAATAGGTCAATGCATGAACAATATAAGCGGTTTCATGGTTAACACTTTCTGTTTTGGAATTTTTCATGGAAGTTAACTTTTATTTACAAACTGATTGTCTTTGGATTTTTTTTGTAGTAACTGTTTTTAATACAGATGGTGTTGTGCCTTTTTTGTAAGCTCTGGTACTGTGTACCTCTTCCTTTTCAGAGGTGTCTCCCCATTCCTCTTTCCTTCTGTAACGTCTGACAGTTGCCAACTCTTTTCCCCACTGTCTCTTCTGAACCTTTAGTTAACAGGCAGATATGCAGAAACGAAGCTTTAGCCATCGCATTCTATCTCAGATAGAGAAAGGCTCACCTTCTACAGATCAGCGTGTCATCTGCTGCTAATGGCACAGGAGCAGGGTTAGTTTTTCAAGAAGTTGGTAGCCCTAGTCTCTCGAGCTTTGCTCAAATGCTGCTCCGCCTTTTAAAGGTTTTTCTTTGTAATTCTTGAGGGTGGAATCTTGCCGCTTTGTGGGGCTATGGATTCTTCACCCCCCTCTCCCCCAGCTTGTTTTTCAGTAGAAAAGCATACATACAGATCAGCATGGCAGCAGCTTGGGCAACACACCTGTTGTCTGGCTTTCTTTGCAAAGCTGTCTCGGACCCAGTCGCTTTAGGGTTTTACTGTGGTTTATAGTCAACCTGAGGACACAGACGGAATTAGGTTCCAACTCAAAACAAGGCCGCTTTCCAGCTGCAGGCTAAAACTCCCATCTGCAAAGATGCTCTTAGCTGTGATCTTTCTTCTGTGCCATTCAGAGGGGGCAATGTCCCCGTCCACTGCCCCATATTTCAGATCCTCATTTGTTTAGTTCATAGAGTAAGGTTTCCAAATGCCTGGAGGAAAATGCCCTGTTTCTTTAAGGGAGGCTTAATGAGATGCTATTTACGTCCATGCCATGAAAAGGTTCCACTGCCCATTTCCATACATTAAGATTCCTATTAAAGGGACAGGACTGCCTGCCCTTTATTTTCCTCCTTCCTGTAGAGACCATGAGAAGAAGGCTAAAATGCAAGCCCAGTCCTGGGATTTGCCAAGCCCTAGAACTTTATAAGCCTAAGGGAGAGCCTCAGGATCCTTTACGACATAACACCAGGCGCTGGGATGCAACCTCCAGATTGCATGCAGTGTTGTGCTTCAGCATCCCCTAGAGCATTCTGAACAATCCCATGACACACCTCTTATATCCTGTAGAGTTTCATGGGCGCACCTCCCAAAACTGCTGCTGTCAGCAACAGTTTGGGCCTGCTTGCAGGCAAGCTCCACATTGCATACTTATTTCCAGAACCATTTGGGGTTATGTTACCCGGTTTCCCACAGAGCCCAGGCTGCTGAAGATTGTCACTTCATTGTCTATCCTGCCTTTGATTGCAGCCTGGTTAAACTGTAGCCCTGTTGTTAGAAGGATGCTCAGATTTCCAGGAACTTTTAACGCTGTAGCCCTTGTATCTGTTCAACAGAGAATTCAGCATGGGGATGAGCTGTTCACACTGTTCTTCATGTACTCTCTTGCACCTCAGAGTAGTTTATATTTCTATCCTGCCCTTTCTCCAAGGAGCTTCTGTTAGAGTGCATGGTTCTCCCCGCCTCCATTTTATACTTACTACAGACCTCTGAGGTAGGATAGGCGGAGAGAAAATCACTGGCCCAAAGACACCCAATGAGCTTCATGGAGATAAGGCCAGAGAGTCTCCCCTATCCCAGCCCAACACTTTAATACAATGATCCTGACTCAGTGGCTCAAGAACCATGTGGGTCTGATATGCCAACATGTGACTTTTCTGGGTCCCATTCCCCCAATGTGGCACCCACCTTATATTTCAGGAAAGTGGGCAAGGTCCTTGCCTGGTGGAGACTATGGTTGGCAATTGTTTCCCAGCTTGAAACAGCTGCTGCTGGAGGAATGGAAAAGCTGTGAGCCTCATGCTAGTGATGGAAGTAAATGTTTTGGTTGATAGTCATTTCAAATGTGGCTCTCCATGATCTGCAGAGTGAGCACCACTGCTTAACCATTACTCCACATCTGTCTTTCACCAAAGTCAAGTCCTGAACCTGAGCTTGCCAGCTGTGGGGTGAGAAGAGTAATGTTGCTAATTCCAACAAAGACCAATTATTGTCATACATGTACCTATCTACTGCTCCTTATTATGAAGCACAATCTGCTATTGGATTAATAGATTAAAAACAAAACTATCCTGCTCATCCACCAGGCTCTCCAAAGGCCAAACAAAAACCTTATTCTCCTTGTAAAGCTCAGACAGGCCTTTGCCACATGATTGATGCTCTTTGCTCTGAGGGACATTCCTGAGGCATGGCTGCATGTCAGGTTTTAAATTCTGCACAGGTCTCCCTCCCCCCCACTACTTTTTAAGAGCTTGATCAGGTGCCCAGTAACGTCAAGGTTTGCCAATGGTCTTGCCTTTACTTTGCAGAGTTCTTGAGTAGTTCTCACTGTCCCCTTCCATATCCAGGATTGCCACTTATTTTCTGGCTCCCTAGTGCCTTTAACAGTCTGCCTGCAGAAACTAACCAGGGAAGCTTTACCAGAATTCATATGTCACAATGGGAAAAGTTGCAGATTTAGGTTTTTCTCCATGTCCAAACACCCAAATAGCTGAGGGTTTTTTGGGGGGGATGGACAGTTCTGCACAGCATGTTTATAGAGTTTTGGGGTTTATAGACCTTTGGGGTTTCCCTGGTCTTCACTAGATTTTGTAAAGCCCAGTCCTGCTTTGGTGTGATCTTTACAGAAATTTGGCCTCTGTGTGGATGGGAAGGTGCAGATCATGTCATCATCGTGAGATGTCCCTGTGTAGAAGCAGCCTTAATTTCAGTGCCTCAGGTGGTTGTTACAGACAGGGCTAGAAAAACAAAAGCTGTCAGTCCTATATCCATTACCTTTTTGAACCTGGCCTTTGGTCTGCACACAGCATCATGTCAACCAGAAAAGAACTTTCCCAGCAACGTACACAAGACTTGGCTGAAGGATTTTCCAACTGAGGAACATGACAAGAAGGGAAAAACCTGAGTGCTGAAACTGGTGGGTAGGCCAGCTGGCCGAAAGAAAGCCAAGGTGGAAGAAAAGAGGCCAGTACATACCTTCTAATCAGCTCTCCTTGCTTGCTTGGACACAAGGAAGGCAGTCTTCTCCTCTGCCTCACTCTATGGTTGCCTGCAGAAGGGGGAATTGTGCACGTGACTGAGAGAATGGCTGGCTGATTCAAGCAGCATGGCCCCGCAAAAACACTGCTGAAAAATTTTCCCCCTTTGTGCTGCTCCAGATGGAAGCAGTGAAGTCTCAGCACTTTTTTACCAAGCAGTTCTGCATATTTGTGAGCTGCTGCATCAGTCTGATTTGAGGAACACAATCAGAGGGTTTGCTGTGAGACCAAACTAGGTCGGTGGAAGAGTTCAAGAAATTACAAAGATTTAAAAATTTTTAAAGCACATGAATTTGAGTTGTTTTCGGTTCATTTCTCCGTCCATAGAAGACATGCGATTCGATCTCCTGCATTTTAAAAAAAAAACCCTGCTTCTAATAATAAAAATATTGACTGTAAATTCCTGAATATTATGAACTATTCTTTACTGTGAGCAGTAACATTTTTTAATTGGTGTTAGGATTTTTTTTTTTTTTGCTTCTTTGTTTTTGACATCTTGTTTATTGGACTTTTGTACTGTTAATCCAAAAATGTGCGTAAAAGCTAATAGCAACCCAAGTAGGGGAAATCAGATCTGGGCTGTGGTACTAAGAAACAAGGAGTTTCCTGTCCCCTCCACCTCACCGTTTCCCTGGCTTGTGTTGCCCCCTCCAACGGCTGTTTGCGCTGAACAAGATCACAAGCAGGCACCTGTAAGCCGCTCCTTTGGTGAGAGTATTACAGGTAGATGTACTACCTGTAAGCCGCTCCTTTGGTGAGAGTATTATCAGGTGGATCAGGGTGTGTGTGTCCCCCAGTTCTTGTATGGGGTCAGCAATATTTGAACCCAGTGCTGATGTAATGTAGCAGGAAATGGGTATGAACTGAGAGCTAGGAAGTCACCAGTTCAAATGTCACCTCACCTATGAACTCAACTCGATGACAGAGAAGCCACTATTCTCCCGGGCTCACAGACACACTAGCATGGGCATAATAATACTGACCTACTTTACTGGGTTGTTGTAAAGGTAACATATATGAAGTGTATTGAGCACTATAAAGGTTAGTAGAACTGCTATTATGATTGTTATTTGGACCCAGTCTTCATATCTATCAAGTAACATAGTGAACACCTATTTATAGACAAAGGCTGAAATACTGCGCACATTTGAACACAGAGAGGTTTACTTAAAAGTAAATTTGTGTAGACTCACACTTAAAAGTACAATCCTAGGAAATAAATCCCATTGCACTCAGTGGGACTTACTTATGCATAAGCATGGATGGGATGAGGGTGCATCCAAGTTGCCGTCCCTCCTTTGAAATCTTTGCTGTTCATTCACTGATGTCTGCCTACAATATTGCAGACTGTTTAAGAGAACTCAAATAAGAAATCATGTTCTGCTTAGTTAAAGCCCGTTTTGCAAAGGGCATCTACAAGGTTAATTAAAATGCAAGATGTACACCTTAGATAAGGAAAATAGAGAACAGCAGGCATTAGAAATCTTATTAATCTGAACACCATTTCTGGGGGAAGGGGGGGATAAATTAAAGATCCTAGGCTGCATGTTTCTCTTATTCACCTCTGTAATCCTCTTTCTCAGGCTTAATGGATTTTGAAGTGTGGTACCAAAGACCCCTAATAAGATTTCACTTTAATGTGTGGCACAGATATTTTGCCATTTGAATAAGTGATTACATTTGGGGGGAGGGGCAAGATCCTCCCGCAGTGTTTCAGTTCTTAAAGTCATGTTCCTTCCCACCATACACACTTACTTGGGACTGCTAACTTCTAAGCCAATGCATGCAAGGAATCAGGCCACAGATTTTATCCAAACTGATTTGCAAAGCACAAGAAGTCTCTCAGAGAGCTGAATTCAAACTCTAGAAAGTCTGGATGAAAGATTTCATTCCAAGACCTGGGCAGTGCAAGGATATGCATTTTATATCTAAGTAAACCCCAGAGTCCAATGGGATTTACTCCTAAGTAAGCATGCATAGCACCGCTGTCTTGGGGTCTGCTCCTACTCAGAATAAGCCCCACTGTGTTCATGTCCCACTTCTGAGTCAATGTGCTTAAGAGAGCAGCCTAAATATACCTGCCAAGGTGCTATTGCAGGGCATAACATAAAAGCAGATGCACGCCTGAACAAGTCAGGAACGCGGCATATTTCCTACATGGAATCAAGGTTGCAAAAAGGCTGGCACCTCCAACCAGTATCTTTGAGCATGTGCAGAAGAATGGCTTTGTTTTGGAAAGAGAGTGCCTGTTTTTTATTGACTTGCTTTTGAGCAGATGTTGAATGCCTCCATCTGTTATGATTTATATATTTTGAAGTAATTAAAAGTAGAGAAGCATCTATAAAAATACTGAATGTGCACTCTCTCCTTCCCATCCCTGTTTCTTCTAGCAAATGGCAAAATTCTGTCAATACCAGAAAAATGTAGGCTATGTGGCAAACAGGGGGGGGGGGACGCATCCCTTTCTGGGTACAGCGGGTAAGAACAGGATCTGAGCTCTTCAGTATCACAAAGATCTACCTCTAGGCCTTTTTGTTTCCTTTAAAAACTGGGGCACAAGCAGCTTTGCAGACTTTTCTGAGGGTACACATCACTGAACCAAGCACAAGAGTGGGCTTGCAATGCTGCTGATGCTTATTTACTTGGAAGTAAGTCCCATCAAACTTGGTGGGACACATCTGACTATAAATTTTGGGCTGCATAGCAAAAAACAGACAATAAAATAAGCATTTTTTAAGGGACCACTGACAAATTGATAAAATGGTAGACACCATGCATGCACCCAAAATTTCTTAAAGCTGTTCGTTTTCTAACAGAAAAATTTCAACTTGTCACTAAAATTGGCCTGTTTATAAGACAGGAACTAATGCCACATCAGTTTTTTTAAAGGGGCTTCTGTGAGGAGCTAGGGAAATACAGGCCCCCTAACTGAAACTTCCTGGGAAAATTAATAAAAAGCATTATTAAAGCTGGAATTATTAAACATATAGAAGAATGAGCCTCGTTGAGGAAGGATCAGCCTGGCTTCTGCCTCACCAACATTTTAGAATACCTTCAAAGTTGCAACACATTTCAATGGAGTAATCTAGTATACTGCTTCGCCTTCCAAGGCACTTTTGGCAAAATCTATTTCAAAGCTTCCTAAATAACCTTAATTCATAGAATCAGAGTTCGAAGGGGCCATCTAGTCCAACCTCCTGCTCAATGCAGGATCACCTTAAAGCATCCCTGACAAGTGTTCCTCCAGCCACTACTTGAAGACTGAAAAGAAAAACAGACACTGTGATATGCTGGCTAACACATTCAGTAAAACATTTTACAATCAATATATAAATCTTATGTCACATTATAGAGAAGTACATCCTTATAATATTACAAAGAGAAGTCTATCCTCATGATGTTACATCCGCATGACGTTACTTATAATATTACAAAGAGAAGTCCATCCTCATGATGTTACTATGAGCACCCGGATGTAAACT
Source organism: Gekko japonicus (assembly GCF_001447785.1). Lineage (NCBI taxonomy): Eukaryota > Metazoa > Chordata > Lepidosauria > Squamata > Gekkonidae > Gekko > Gekko japonicus. The sequence goes on from NW_015168044.1 coordinate 3,233,276, forward strand.
TGTTTTGTCAAAGTCTTCCTCAGGAGTATTCCTACTGTCTTCAAGGTTATCAGCCTCTTGTTACAATTCCGTGTTTATACTGTGAGCGAGCCAGTCCTTCACCTCTTCGCTAAACAGATGCAAAGCCTTCTGAATTTGGCTAACAAAATACTCTGCAAACCTCAGGAGTATCTTATTTCCTTCAAAATTATCATCCTGGAATAATCCATGGATATTGAAATGAGAAACAATACAAAGCTGAATGGAACTGAATAATGTTTAACATTATTGAATATTATTAAGAACTTACCTCTTAATGCCGCTTAAGTGTTTATATTAGGAGCAAGCCAGTCCTAAACCTCTTCTCTAACTAGATGCAAAAGCCTTCTGAATTTTGCTGACGAAACGCTCTCTACAAAAAGCTAGAAACTACTTAAAGAAAATTATTCTATGTCATTCCATGTAGCTGCGTGTTAGATATCTCTTTCCTAAAGGTATAAAACTGATTAAAGGTGGTGTGGGCTGAAACCATATAGAATACTGCTACTTTTGGATGCACTTTAAATATAATACTTTTGAGAGATAAACTGGGCTCTATTTCTTACATTTACAAATAATTGTACATTTACAAATTACATTTACAAATAATAATCTTACAAATAATTGCAGAACTATCACCTTCAATGATGTATGAATGAACTATTTAGGATATTTTGAAATCATACCAGAAACCTATCACTTCCCAGAGGAGTTAATGGAACACCATTTATGAATGTTTATTATAGCATAATCTTTACTAACCCTATTGATTTCTTAATCTTTGTTACTATAACCAAGGAACTAATTCGAATTGGTTTCAATCTCCTAAATGGGAAATCTCACTTCTAACAAGGCTGTTCCATAGAAAAATCTCAATGCTTATAGTTCCAGATATGATAGGTCACTATTCCCAATATTAAACACTCATTAGAGGGGTGGCATACTTCATTCATATATCATTGAAGGTGGTTCTGCAATTCAGAAGAAGAAGAGGAGGAGATTGGATTTATACCCTGCCCTTCACTACCTGAAGGAGTCTCAGAGAGACTTACAATCTCTTTTCCCTTCCCCTCCCCACAACAGACACCCTGTGAGGTAGATGGGGCTGAGAGAGCTCTTTCAAGGACTGCTCTTGAGAGAACAGCTCTGAGAGAATTTATGACTGACCCAAGGTCACTCCATCAGCTGCATGTGGAGGAGTGGGGAATCAAACCTGGTTCTCCCAGATTAGAGTCCACGCTCCTAACCACTACACCAAACTGGCTTCAGTAAACATAAGAAATAGAGTCCAGTTTATCTCTTAACAGTTTTATATTTAAAGTGCATCCAAAAGTAGAAGTATTCTACTTTCTCCATGGTCAGAGACAGAGGGTGGCGCTTGGTGAGAGGGTCTCCTCACAATACCCACTTGAATGCGGAGTGCCGCAAGGGGCAATCCTCTTGCCAATGTTATTTAACATCTACATGGGTTCCCTCGCCCAGTTAGCCAGGAGTTATGGGCTGGGTTGCCATCAATATGAGGATGACACCCAACTCTATCTGTTAATGAATGGTCATCCATCTTTTGCCCCTGACATTCGGGCTGGGGCTTTGGTGGCTGTGGCTGGTTGGTTGCGGCAGAGCCGGTTGAAGCTAAATCCATCAAAGACAGAGGTCCTGTACCTGGGTCGGGTGTCTGTGGATATCAGACTCCCCACACTGGAAGGGACGCCTTTGGTGCTGACCCAGAAAGTGAGGCGCCTGGGAGTAACACTGGATGCCTCTCTTCCTATGGAGGCCCAGGTTACAGCAGTTGCCATATCTGCATTTTTCCATTTTAGGCAGTTAAGGCTGCTGAGACCATATCTCTCCCCCCAGGACTTAGCTACAGCGATCCACACAATGGTCACTTTCCAGGCTTGATTACTGCAACTCGCTCTATGTAGGCTTACCCTTGAGGCTGACCCGGAAACTACAGCTGGTGCAAAATGCAGCAGCGCGCCTGCTGACATTGATGCCTATGCAGGCTCACATCTGGCAGGTGCTCCGCCAACTGCACTGGTTGCTAGTTGACTTCTGGATTCGCTGCAAGGTGCTGGTAATCACCTTTAAAGCCTTATACGGTCTGGGACCCACATATCTGAGGGACTGCCTCTTCCCATACACGCTCCGAAGAGAGTTACGCTCTATGGACCAACTTCTCCTGGTTGTCCCTGGCTCAAAGGACGTCCATCTTGCCTCAACCAGGGCCAAGGCCTTTTCCGCCCTGGCCCCTGCCTGGTGGAACATGCTCCCAGTCGAGATTAGGGCCCTGCGGGATCTTCTTTAATTCCGCAGGGCCTGTTAAGATGGAGGTGTTCCACCAGGCCTTCGGCTGAGGCAGCAGACGTCTCTATATGGCCTCCCTGAGGTGGTTGTCACCCACCCACCTATCAACCCAAATAATATGTCAGGGAACCCCCACAGCCAGCTGATTTGTTAGAAGTGTGACTGTATTTTAATGTATTATTTTCAAATTGTTTAATTTTAATTGTATTTATTGTCTGTTTATGATGTTACCCGCTCTGAGCCCGCTCATGGGATGGGCAGGCTATAAATACAAATAATAAATAAATAAATAAGAGGAGGGGGAGGTTGGATTTATACCCCACCCTTCACTTGGAGTCTCAGAGCGGCTTACTCCTTCCCCTTCCCCTCCCCACAACAGACGCCCTGTAAGGTAAGTGGGGCTGAGAGAGCTCTTTCCAGAACTCTCCTTGAGAGAACAGCTCTGACAGAACTATGGCTTGCCCAAGGTCATCCAGCCAGGTGCAAGTGGAGGAATGGGGAATCAAACCTGGTTCTCCCAGATTAGAGTCTGTCCATTTAACCACTACGCCAAACTGGCTCTCCCAGGACTGGATTGCTCCCAATGGAAATACTGGATTATAACAAGAGGCTGATAACCTTGAAGACAGGAATACTCCTGAGGAAGACTTTGACAAAACGAGCTTACATCCGGGTGCTCATAGTAACATCATGAGGATGGACTTCTCTTTGTAACATTATAAATAATGTAATGAGGATGTAACATCATAAGGATGGACTTCTCTTTGTAATATTATAAGGATGTACTTCTCTATAATGTGACATAAGATTTATATATTGATTGTAAAATGTTTTACTAAATGTGTTAGCCAGCATATCACACTGTTTGTATTTTCTATAATAGAAACTGTGATTTCGGGTTGTTCTTTCTGCTACTTGAAGACTGCCAGTGAGGGGGAACTCACCACCTTACTGTAATCCCCCCCCCAATATCCAACCAGAACCTTTCTGCCTGTAATTTAAGCCTATTATTGTGAGTCCTATCCCCTGATGCCAACAGGAAGAACTCCCAGCCCTCCTCTAAGTGACAGCCTTTCAAATACGTAAAGAGAGCTGTCATGTCCCAGATGGGCAAACATGTTAGTGTGCAGAAACAAAATAAAGCAGGAATCCAGTGGTACCTCAGAAGACTAATGGAATTTATTTCAGGATAACCTTAGTAGTCATGGGATAAGAGAACACAGACGTTTGTGGATTGGTACCAGACTAAACGGAGCTGCAGTGGCTCAAGTGGTTGAGACGCTGAACTGCAGGCTGTGGAAGGTCGGTAGTTCAGCAGTTCGAGACCCGAGTGTGCCGCATGATGGAGTGAGTTCCCGTCTCTAGTTCCCGCTCCTGCCAACCTAGCAGTTCGAAAGCAAGAAATTGCAAGTAGATAAATAGGTACCACTTCAGTGGTACCTGTGCACCTTGGTGTTTAGTCATGCCGGCCACATGACCACGGAAATGTCTTCGGACAGTGCTAGCTCTTCGGCTTTGAAATGGAGATGAGCACCGCAACCCTAGAGTCGGATTCGACTGCCTTTCGAGCAAGGGAACCTTTACCTTTACCAGACTAAACAGCAGGCTGCAGCAGGAAGGAATATGCAGACTCGATGGAGAGAGGTAAGCAGTGGGGTCTTCCAAGAAACTGTGCAAGGATCAATGCTGTTTCACCAATGTTTGGGCAAAACCAAAGGGTTTTTAGGGGGGAAGCCAGATGCACAGTATAATCCTAAAAGTGCTTTCTCAGAAATAAGTCCTGCTCCTGTCAGGGGCTTAACCAGAACATTTTGGTTGGTGGGGCAAGGGGAAATGGAGGGGGGGGGCAGCAGCAGCAGAAGAAACAGCTCCACCACGACCTCTAATCCTCCTCTAGTTTTTTTATTGGAGAGACTCGATTCCAGGCTGCTTTCTGTGTGTGTGTGTGTGGGGGGGAGCTCGACTCTCTCTCTCTTGCATTTTGCAATTTTATTTTATTTTTTGCAATTGTATTTTATGTTATTGCATTTTTAATAGCTATTTCTTTTTTGGCCTGGAAAAAAACCAGAGACTGAAGCTTCCCTGGCTGTGCCTGGGGTCAGTTTGGAACACCTGCACACATCTTACATAAAAAATATATATATATTGTTTTTTGGGGGGGTCCTAATTTTTTGGTCTGAGGGGCCAGTGCTCATCTGTGGGGGCGGTATTGTCCCCCCCCCCCAGTGGCTATGAGCCTGGCTCCTGTGTTCAATGTCTACAACCTTTTGTCCATTTACAAACAAGCACAGGGGGGCTTACTTCTGAGTAACCACGCACAAGATTTGGCTAGAGGAGTGATCGAGGTTTATAAATGCAGAGAAACTGGATGAAAAAAAACCCTGTTTCCCACACACCAGAATTCAGGGCCATCCAATGAAACTGACGGGCATCACTTTCAGGGCAGACAAAAGGAAGCTTGTTGTCATCCAATCCATAATTATCATATGCAATTCCCCGCCTGAGTTTGTTTTTCTGGTTTGTTTTTTTTAAAGCACCTTTTGGTCAGTAGTGGGGAAGATCATCTTTGTGATGACTGCCACTGACTTGGGTGACTTCAAAAGGCGGATTAGACAAATGAATGCTCTATGGCTATTAGTCACCATGACACGAAAATGAAGCCTCCAGATTCAAAAGCAGTACACCTCTAAATTGCAGACGCGTTCCTGTCCTGCTTGTAGGTTTCTCATAAATCTGTCCGGCCACTTTCGGAAACAGGATGCTCCTTTAGATGGACCCCGGCCGGGTGTGCGGGAAGAGCACATGAGACCTTTCCAGACCTGCCGGAGAACTCCACGCTCCCCTACTTGGCTCTCTCCCGGCCAGGCAGGCACAAACTTCTCCTTGGGGCGTGGCGCAAACTGAGGGAGTAAATATCAACAACGGCAATTAAAGGAAGACTCTCTGGAGATGCAGGGAGGCGCCAGCGTCTGGAGGCGGCGCTCGTCCGCTTCTTTCCCCCCCAACTTGCCCGTGTAGTTCAATAGCCTAATTAACAAGCCGCCGGCCCCTTCAGAGGAGGGTGACGGAGGAAAAGCCGCTGAAGACGCACCGCAGTAAGCTTCTGTTCAACTGCTGGCAGTTTCTCCTCCTCCCTTCATGCTCGAGCAGCGGCTGCATTCTGAGCTCACTAAAGTTCATCCTCTCCCCTGCGCCTGGTCTTTTTTTTTTTCCTCCTTCCAAAGAGCTAGCACGTCTGGAGTGACCCATAAGCAGTGCAAAGCTCTTGAGTCGAGGTAAGTCCTCTCTCTGCCAGCCTCTTTTTTTGCAGATTAGAAAGCAATTCGCATCAGGGTGCTGAAGGATACTCTGCAGCAGGCTTGCCTCTTTGGGTATAAAAAGCTGAGGCGGGGGAGTGAGTCCTGGGTTTCCCCTTTTCCCTTCCCTATAATAAAGTTGAAGGGGGAAATCCTTCTCGGTTGGTTGTGTGCGCGCGCGGCGAGATCGCAACGAGGGCTCGATGGAGCGTTCCCGCCGTCGCTCACACTTTGCAACAAACTCTGTATGAGGTGCATGCGAGGAGGGGGCCGTTTACAATGCCCAAGTTCAAACCGTGCTCTCCGCACTGATCGCGACACGCTTCTGTTAGTCTGCATTCCTTCCTGGCCGAAAGACTTGCGGCTGCTCACCTTAGCTGCTGAGCGGCACTTTTATTTTATTACGTTTTACAGTCCCGCCTTCCCTCTATCGCGGTACTCTAAGCGAAGTGAGGGGTTCCTGGAAGGTCTCCCAGCCGACCTGTCCTTTAAGGTTATTGCATTATGTCTGCGGACAAGGTCTGGGAAACTTGTTTATAAGCGGAGGACCTTAAATATTCTGGTGATCGAAGGGGAGGGGGGAATTGTATTGGGAAGGGAATAGGGAGTCCAGTTTACCCGTGACTATTGACTCTGAGGATGGCCAAGAAAGAAAGAGGGTCTCCCTTGGATTTGTTAATCCAGCCCCTTTTGAGAGACCTGTTTCTCGCCTGGTCTTTGCCCCAGAACATGTTTTCAACCTAGCAAAGCGTTCCTATTCCTAAACATATGCAAGAGCATCCCCCACCCCTTCCCAGTGAGAAACCACACTGCTGGCAGCCTCCTCCCCTGTGGCTGAGGTAGACTTAAAAAACCCAAAAACCTGAGGGGGAGGGGACAGACCAGCTGGGCAAACTGAAGCCTCCGCACATCTTGTTTTAGCTCTGAAGCATGAGACACTCTCCTCTTCCTGGACTCTGACTGGTGTGTCTGCTGTGGCTGTATACTTGGCTGCCTCACACCACTCTTTATGGCAGTGGGGTAATGAGGGGAGTCCAGGCCTTGGTTGCATGCCAGGGTAGCAGCAGGGATAAGACTGGTGCTGAAACCCTGAGGAGCTGTTCTCGGTTGTCTCTGGAGAACTGGATGAGGTTGCCTGAGGGGCAACCTCCGGTTCCCTTTTCTCCTCAGTGTGTGCCCTTGTGGGGGTTACATTTTTGCCCCAGAATGCCGCTGGCTGTCCTGGTCAGGTACTGCTGCTCCTCACCTGACTGGAGGCCTTGTGGCATCTCTCACATGTTCAAAGCATTTTAGATACTTGTATGTTTGCCTTTTGTTCCCACCCTCTCCCAAAGGCTCACAGTAGGTTCAGATAAGAACATGAGCAAGCACTGCCTGGATGGATCAGGCCAAAGGTCTGTCTAGTCCAGGGTTCGCTTTGCAGCAGCAGATCTGAATACTTCTGGGAAGTTCTCAAACAGCATGTGTGGGTAATAGTTTCCCCCTCTGGTCAGCCTCCCCAGTGATATGCTGCTTTTGAACATGGAAGTTTTATGTCCAGGATGTAGCACTAATTTTTCATGCTGCAAAGATAGGGACGCTGCAAGCGCTTCATGATGAAAACTCAGAGGCAAGAGATGGGACTGTACATGATATCCAGCAGAGGAAAAAAGGTTGGGGTTTCAACCCTCTGCTTGAGTTCCTTGTCCTTCACCGTATCTAGTCAGAGCAAATAAATCATGTAAATGTATACAAACTGCAGGATTCTGCTTTTCTTGGCAGACTTATGATTTTACTGAGTGCAAGGCATACATGTGGGCCTTGCCTACACCTGTGCAAAAACGCAGCCTCCTCCCCTCTGTCTGCTTAGTGTCCCCCTTCGTGCTTTGGAGAGACTTGTTCCGCAGGGAGGACAGAGAGAAATGTACTTTGGAGCCACTGCCAAAGGCTGTGCTGAATCCATACAAGCATTCGATCCAGCATACCCAGGGAAGCAGTAAACTCTTAATCCTGCTGCAATTATGCATCAAGCCAGCGTTTGTGGTTGGGCTGCTGTAAACTCAATCTCTCTCTTCTTTCCTTTCCCCTGCTTCCAACCAGATGAGGTGTTAACCGTTTGCTCTCAGCTAGTTGGAGATATTTGTAGAGTGCTTATACTTCATAAGGGGAGTGTAATGCTCCACACGTAATCTCTGCTTCCATTTTTAAGAAAGGACCCAAGTTTCTAGCCCTCTTGGTTACTAAAAGGGTCCTTTTTCCTGAGCCTTCTGTGGTTCCTTATGCCTTACTTGGGGACAAACAGGATAAATCTGGCACATTCAGCAAACAGCTTGTAATTGCCTAGTTACAGAATTTTGTGGTATAAAACTAGGATCGCATTGGAGAATGCTATCTTCTTTAGTGCAAGAATGTGTGTGTTCAGAAATTTGGCAGTGTGAGGTCCTAAGGGAACTGAGAAGGGGGAGAGTCACATTATGATTCAGTATGGAAAAGACGAGGATATTTAATGTGGTGGTGGGGAGTGCCATGAAGTCGCAGCCAATTTTATGAAGACCCTGTAAGGTTTCCAAGGCAAGAGACTAACAGAGGTGGTTTGCCATTACCTGCTTCCACGTATCCTGCTTAACTTCCGAGGTCTGACAAGATCTGGCTAGCCTCGGACAATCCAGGGGGATAAAATAAGAGTTTAAAAGTGCCTCTGGGGTCATTAGCTCCAGGTAATCTTAATTAAATAGATCTGGGGGGGGGATACAATAAGAGTTTAAAAGTGCCTCTGGGGTCATTAGCCATGACATTCAAAGGCAGGAGCAGAGTTATTTCTTACTCAGCAGTTGTGTGAAATACTGCCTGCATATTTCCAGTCATATATCAAAGGACTAGTAACTTTTTTTAAAATGAAAAATTGAATATTCAGAAAAAAGGTTGTAGGATATCTACTGGGGAGAGGTTGTAGGTCCTTATAGTCCCCCCCCATACGTATCTGCAGACTTGAACTTACTGTTCAGGCTTATGAATCTTTTTCTTTGTGTTTAGAGTGGTAAGTGGCATGGATCCTGTTGTGTCCTCAATCCATAATCCCTCTTTCTATCTCATATCTTGAGCATTTGTGATTATTATTATTTTTTTTTGGAGGAAGTATCTATTTCCTGCTTCCTTCTCCCTCCTCCAACAAATACCACGTTTGGAGTTTTGGAACAGAGAATGTGTCACAATTTCACCAGTCTTTTCCTTTCGTCATAGATTCCCCTTCTTCCATGCACGTTCTGTCTCTCACAATTTCTGTCTCAGGTTAATTGATGACTGTATTCTCAATGCCAGGGTGATTCAAGCTTCTAGGCTGCACACCAGTAGATGTTACCATTTTGTAGGTGGGAAACAACTGCTTTTATTGTTATAAAGGCTGTAGCCTTTATATATGTTTGAAACACCTGGTATGCATTAACTTGTGATCCTTATCATACCCTTGTGAAGTTAGGCTGGTATTATTCCTATACTGCGAATGGGGGCTGAAACTAAGATCAGGCCACCAAGTGAGTTTGTGGCTGAGATGAGATTTGAATTTTTAATCTCAGTCTTCTACAGTGTAGTCCTAAACAGAGTTTCACCCTTCTAAGCCTATGGACATAAGTGGGTTTAGAAGAATGTAACTCTGTTTAGGAGTACCCTGTCAGCCACAATGCATTGCCAGCATTATCTGAACAGGGTGTTGTTGGATGAGCGTCCTAGGGGTCATAGTACAGGTGTGCGGCTTTCGAATATTTTAAAAATGTTGTCATCCTTAGGATTTCAAACCCCGTGACCTATTGAGATTGCCTAGCGAGACACGTACAGGGGCCGACTGGGAAGTTAAAATTGCCCAGGAGCAAGCTGAGACTGTGGCGCTACAAGCCAGAGTTGAGGGGACTACTCAGTTCAGACCCAGCCAGTGGCACCAACCATGGATGTCGGCTCACCCACTACCACCTTTGGCACTAGCCAGGTGTGAGCTCTGCAATGCTACAGTTTTTCGGGTTTTTTTTTAAATTTGAAAGAGGAAAGATTGGCTGCAGAAAACTCACAGAACAGGTGAAGAACCCATTGTGACCATCCAAGCACTCTTCTGGTCCGCACCCTCAGCTCCAGCGGTGCTTCAGCACTGGGTTTCCCCCAGTCTCTTACTGGTGCTACCTAACAGCTAGGCGGGGAGAACCTAGGGGTGGTCTCTTATTGGGAAGACAAAGGTGCTATCCAGGGAAGAAAGGAAACCCCTATAGCACCTTGGCCCTTTCCCCCTCCCAGCCTGTCTTTCCTCCAACATACAATGTACAAAGTTCATGGTTGGCTTAGGTCCTTTAGCCCTTGCCAAGAAGGATATTCCCACCCCCCAGCAAAAAAAAGTATACTCTGTGAGCAGACAACAACAACGTGCTTGCTAGGGTGTCAGCTCAGCATCCTCTCCCCTGGGAGGGTTTGCAGAGCTGCATACCTTCCAGTCCAACCACAAAGTGTATGAATAAGGCCTGTGGTAATGAACTTCCTGCATTGTTCTCCCCCCCCCCTTCTCTCCTGCATGCTTCCTGGTGGTGAGAGGAAAGCATGTGGCCTGCGGCACCAGTGTCTGGCATGGGCAATCGATCAGTTCTCTGGGGTTCTCCCTTCCCTCTTGCAGCAATGAACCCCTCCAACTCTCCCCATAAGCCTTTTCTTTTAACTGTTCAAGGCAGTATCTGAAGAAGTGAGCAGTGACTCACGAAAGCTCGTACCCTGCCACAAATGTTGGTATGCTTTAAGGTGCTACTGGACTCTCATTCTTTTCTACTGCCCAAGGCAAGGATACCTCTGGGTTTCTGCTTTTAAATTCTTGCTTCTGAATCTGCCTGCCTGTGTGTGCAGTGTCATGAAATGCCCTTCCCTCTTTCAAGCCTTCTCTGACTTGGCCCTACTGCTCCAAAGGCCAACCCGCTGCTATTAACACTTCCCCATCCTTAACCTTCAGTCTTCATGCCATGACCTGATTGGGGTGAGTCATGCTGAAACCATCTTTTGGAGAGAGACCAAGACACCAGCTTGGGGAGGGGGTATAAATCTAGGTGGAGCTGCGGTGAATGTCAATGGTCCTGTTATGTATCAGATAAACAATGAAAAGTGGGACCCGAATTGCAGATTAGGGTCAGTAGCAATGTTCTGAAGGCCATATCACACAGTAATAAGGTTGCAAACTCTAGCCAGGGAAATTCCTGGATATTTGAGGGCAGTGTCTTTGGAGGGGGGAATTTGGGGAGGGGTTTCATCGACTTTGCCCTCTGAAGCAGCCATTTTCTCCTGGGGAACTGATCTCTGTAGTCTGGAAATCAGATGCAATTCTAGGAGAACGGTAGGACTCACCTGGGAGGCAGCAACCCTATGCTATAGCCAGTAACAGTTGCATTTGCCACAGATATGCCCATCATTCCTGTAGCAGATCATGTCAAGTGTGAATGATGACTGTGTATCCTTAAGAATCAGTCTTACATGTGTTGGGGAATCAGGCCTACTTGGGCATCCTGGGTGCATGTACCCGATAGTTTGTGTGTATTAGCAGCACACACGTCATATGGTTGACTGCAGGAAATGCTGGGACACCCATGGAAGTCACAATTGCCCCAGAATTGCTATAGTGTTTATCTGTTTATACATAGTCTGCTTTTCATCCCATGGTGGGTGGCTTAAAATGTTCTCCCCCCCCCCATTTAATCCTCACAGTAACCCTGCAAAGTAGATTAGGCAGAGAGTGAGTGACTGCCTTGAAGTCACCAAATGAGCTTCCATAACAGAGTGGGAATTAGAACCCATGTCCCCTAGATCCTAGTCTAACACTCCAACTGCTGCATCATGCTGGCTCTAAACCTTACATCTGGCAACAGACTTTGGCTTTAGCCTGTCTTTGTGCAATTGTCAACACACACACACACCCCATGGGGATATTGCTCCTCCACCACTCCAGGCATAAGAAACACCAGGAGCAATCTTTTATAGGCACAGTTTCTCTGTATGGAGCAGGTCTGGGATATACAATAATCTTGCAGTACCTGTTGGTCTGTGAATATGAACTCAGTGCTGGGGGCGGGGGAAGAACAGGCAGGCAAGAAGCATGTTGACAATACTGACTTTTAAAACAGCACCAGTTTCCTCAGAAGCAACAGCATACCAGTTCCCCACCTTGAGGCTTCCATTTGCCAATCAGCTACAGAAATGGCCTCCTGTCTCTTTTGCTGATTGCATTCAAAGTGTTTCCTTCAGCCACCACTCAAGCAAGTAGGTTGTATCAGGTAGCCATCAGCCATCAAAGGCCTTTGAACTACATAGGTGCAGAGAAATTGGCATCTGTCTGTTCATACAGTATTCCCATGACATGGAGGACAGGTGTGTTTGTGATGTGCTGTCGCTGAGTCACTTGCTGGCTTCTAAAGCCCACTTAGATAGGGCCTTCCATTTGGCATTAGTTAGGTCAGTACCTGGTCAACATCTGGGTCTTTTGCACTGCTCCTCCCCACATTTTGGCTTCAGTCTCTGCATTCCCCATTTACCTTCTGTTTCCTACTGATATGCTTTGACCGCACACCCCTCAGAGGTAACACAGCTGTGACTGTTTAGGGTAGTAACCTCAGGCAGCATTGGATTGGAAGCAGCAGAGTCTGATGATCTCTTAGGTCTGGTTCAGGCATGTGTGTTCATCAATCAGTGACTGTGAAATGGAGAGGTGATGTGTGGATATGTGAATGTGCCATCACTGATAGAACTTTCAAAGTGCCTCTTATTTCTTAATGTAATGGGAGGAGTGGAAGGAGAGGTTGTTTTGTTGACGTCACAAGTACTAGCCAATCAGTGGAATCTAAGACCAGTCGTTGCCCCTCCCCCAGCTTGTTGCAATAGAAGAAGAGAAGAGAAGAAATTGGATTTATACCCCGCCCTTCACTACACAAGGGAGTCTCAGAGCAGCTTACAAACTCCTTTCCCTTCCCCTCCCCACAACAGATACCCTGTGAGGTAGGTGGGGCTGAGAGAGCTCTTTCAAGGACTGCTCTTGAGAGAACAGCTGTGCCAGAACTATGGCTTGCCCAAGGTCATCCAGCAGCTGCGAGTGGAGGAGTGGAGAATCAAACCTGGTTCTCCCAGATTAGAGTCCACGCACTTAACCACTACACCAAACAGGCAATAGATGGAAAAGTAGATTTAACACAGGATGGAACTTTAATGGGACCTCAAAATACAATGCATTTCAGTGCAGTTGGTTCTCTCTCACGCACACAATTGTCATTCACCAGGTAGTGAAATCAAGCATGGCATATGAATGTGTGAACCAGCCTTCTGTGTTTTCCACACTTCCAGCTAAGTAGAGTGTGCAACAATATGCCCTGTTTTATTGGGGTACCACCCGTTTCCCCATTTTCTTACATGGCCAAGAGGTCTACCATAATTGCTGCTATTTTAATTAATTGTTTTGTCAACCCCTCCTAGTCTGCTTTATTGTAATCTCTCTTACATTCATAAAAATCTGGGGGTCACTGTTCTCACTTTATAGCTAAGAATCATGGTTAAAAAGAGGCCCAGGGTAAAGCACGGGTAATAAACCACCATAATTGTGAAGGGGGGGGGGAGTGCAAGATTATCCTTGTGATTACAGTGCTGCCCTTCTGTATTCCTTACCGGTGTCTGCTCAAGATTTATTCTTATTTCTGCTGTCACCCAGTTAAAGCAATTGTCACGGATTGGTACAATATTTGCTCAGATGGTTTACTCTTACTGGAGTAAGAGTCCAGTAGCACCTTAATGACTAACAACATTTGTGGTAGGATATGAGCTTTCGTGAGTCACTGCTCACTTCTTCAGACTTATTTCCATTTATTCTTTGCTTCCTTCTGCATATCACACCTAATCCAATCAAGCCTGCTATTGCCATTCAGCATCTGAAGTCATCTTTATAAAGTTTACTAGGAGAAAGGCCCGTTTTGGCCTGAAATGCAACAGGATTCTAGTAGAGGGCCTGGGTGAGCGTGGCGTTGTGGAGGAGGCGTGTTCCTGCCCTCCCGGAGCCCCGGCCGAGTGCGATGCGGCCTGCAGCCCCTGACCCACCTGGAGGCACTGGGCGAGCAAGCCCTTTCAGCCGGCGGAGCAGGCATTGCCTCCGCAGGCTCGCAGCGTACTGAGGCAGAAAGTCTGGGTGGCGGTTCTGTTGGAGGGTGGGCGGGACGTTGAGAACACATGGGCACGCAGTCACCAATGGATGGCGGGACCAGGGGTCGTTTCGTAGAAAAAGAGCTAGGGGAACTCATTAGCATAACTCATTAGCATATGCCACACCCCTGACATCACCAGAAGTGTGTCATAAGGCCACACCCCCTGACATCACCGGAAGTGTGTCATAAGGCCACACCCACCACTCAGTTAGTCTTAGTCTTAAAGGTTAGTCTTAA
>NW_015168044.1:3247748-3268232 GCF_001447785.1 Gekko japonicus
ATAAACCAAGCATGGGGGCAGATGACCACATTGCTACGGAAAATACACAGAAAATCCAGGCATTTATACTTTGTTTTCAGTCCCTCCTCCCAACAATTCTGGCGGCCGCCCTGGTTTCAGCTCTCGCCGAGCCCCCGTCGAGCCCGGCGGTGGAGCTGTGAGGCCGGCGGGAGCACGGAGAAGCCCTGCCAAGCCCCCCCGCCCCCAACGGCCTTGCGGCTCCATTGCCAAGCCCCATCAGGGGCCCGGCGGTGGACCTGCAAGGCCAGCGGGAGTGCAAGGAAGCCCCGCCAAGGCCCTCCCTGGCCCCAGGCAGGCAGGGGTGGGGAGAGGCGGGGAGGAAGCAACTTACCCTCCCTCTTCTCCTGCCTCCTCCTGGCTGAATGAGGGCCGGAAGCGGGGCGGCCGGAAGCAGGGGGCGGGGCTTAGTCGTGTGCCCCCCCACCCTTCACCCGGGGGAACAGCGATCCCCCGCGATTCCCCCGAATCGACCTCTGGGCGGGACCATGCCAATGCAGCCACCAATGGGTGGCGAGACCGTGTGATCGACAGGTCTCCTGGCCAAAGCCTCTGGGAGCGTGTTCCAGGACTCACACGAAATTAGCTTTATATATAAGATAAGAGATCTCTGATACCTTGTGTTACATTTTATGGCACACGTGGCCCAGCCTGACAAAATGACATTTATGTCAGATATGGCCCTCGTAACAAATGAGTTTGACACCTCTGGTTTACTCGATTCACGCAATAAATATGCATATCTTTTCGTGTGAGAAAAAGCCATAGTACTTCAGATAAAGCACAGCTGTGTAACAAACAGAAGAAGCCTTTTCTCTTCCCACACACGCCTCTTCTAAGATGGTGTTTGCCATTTCTGTTTTTCTTTAATAAATACTTTTATTAAAAATAGTTTTAAAATCTCTTCCACAGTTAATCAAGGACTCCTACGTAGGTGATCGATGTGTTCCTTTAAATGAATGTTCAGACACTGTAGCCGTAACAATTATTAGTACCATCAGCGTGCATGGGGGTTTGCAAAGGAGTGTCATTGGAAAACAGATCCCTGCTTCCAAAAATCATCCAGTTTTACCTGCGATATTTAGGAAAAAAATATTTTCTGTAATGTATATGCTGCATGCTAGCCCTGCAGGCTTTTAAAGCTTTTTTCCTAAACAAGATACAATAAAACTCCAGTAAAGTATTACAGTCCCAATATAAAAGAAGCAGAAGTAAATCCATGCCAGTTGCTTCCTTTTTGGTAGGGGAAGCCAACAGTAAATCTGGCCTTATATAGTTTCATCATATATTTATCTTCCTTTCTCACAGGCTTAGGGCTGGTGATAGTATGCTAAGGGT
Organism: Gekko japonicus; assembly: GCF_001447785.1. Lineage (NCBI taxonomy): Eukaryota > Metazoa > Chordata > Lepidosauria > Squamata > Gekkonidae > Gekko > Gekko japonicus. The sequence continues at coordinate 3,249,105 of NW_015168044.1, forward strand.
CGACTTAGCCACCCCTTCTGTTTGCACAAAATAACAGTTGCCCTGAGTGGCAGATAAGGGAGCCGCCCTGTGCTGGGGAAGGGCTGAGGCCCTGGAGAAGCAGCATTTGGAGCTTCCATTGCTGCATCTCTTGTTTTGGTTTCAGGACCTTTGGCTTCTTGCAACCTTGAACGCTTGGGGTATGCTTTATTCGCAAGGCTGCAGTATATTTATTTTTATCCTCATAACAATGCTGTGAGGCAGGATACGCTGAGAGAGAGAGAGCTTTATCCAAGGCATCAGTGGAGCAGGGCCTTTAGGGTGACCAAATCCAATGTTGTGTTTGCCATCGCCCACATCTGCAGAATGTAAATCGAGGGTGGGCAGTGGCACAGCTTGTGCAGGATAACTGATTTGCCATGCCCTAAGTGCAGTATAGGAGTAACCCAAGATAAAGTCTTAACATCCAGTCTGGTTCCGATGCGGAGAGCATGTCTGTTGCTGATTTTGGTGTTCCTTCCTGCAGCCTTCTTATCTAGTTAGATCTATATGAGTGGTCAGGCCCCTTCTTTGCTTATAGTTTGTTTTTCCCCTGTTAAGTACTTGTGGCCTGTAAGGAGGAACTTGCAGGCTTGTGGCGGATGTGAGAGGAAGGCAAATGTTGGTCACGTCATGTGGTACAGGAACCAATCCCCTTTGAGCCTTCCAGTTCCCCTTCTGGAGACACTTGTACTGATTACGCTGCAGAAGTGGGACCTGCGGAGCTGTTGCTTTGGCGAAAATCACCGTGCTGTGCCTCATTTTGGAGTTGTAGAGGTAGGCCTGGGATCTGGGGTCTACTTAGGGGTGCCAGCTCCACATTGGGAAATTTTTGGAGATTTGGGAGTGGGTCAAGACCTCAGTGGGGTATAATGCCATAGAGCCCACTCTCCACAGCAGCCATTTTCTCCAAGGGACCTGATTCCTATAGTCTGGAGATGAGCTGTAAACTCTGGGGGATCTCCAGGCCCCACCTGGAGGTTGGCAGTCCTAGATCCACTGAATTGTCTTTGTAACATTTTGTGGCTTCAGTGGCTCCATTCCTGCCAGAAATCACAATTCTGGGGGGGGTTGGATTCCAAAGATAACATTCTCTTGTTATTCTGGACCATCAATGTAGATGGTGTCTTACGGGCTACGTTGACAAACAGGTTACTTCTCTTATAGAGAGGAAGTGGGGGGGGGAAAGATAAGAGTTGCCAACCTCTGGGTGGGGCCTGGAGTTCTCCCAGAATTACAGTTGATCTCCAGAGTGCAGAGCTCAGATGCCTCGGAGGAGTGGCAGTTTGGGAGGATGAACTCTCTTGAATTATGTTCACACTGAGCCCCCTCCCCCTCCAAGCACCCCTCTCCCCAGGCATTTCCCCCAGAGGTCCAAGAATTTCTGAAGCCAGAGCTTCGAACAGCCCTAAGAAACATGAAAGGATGAGCATCCGAGCACTACGCCTTCACAACTGTATTTCTAGCTCTCCAATGGGAATTGCTAGGATTGAGGAGTCGTAATTTGTCTCACGTCCTGGCTGTGGGTAGACAGACTCATTCTGCTGTCATCGGAAGAACCAGATGGGCTTAAACCATTCATATACTGCTGCTGTGCCCAGGCTTATAGGTCTCAGCAGGGAAGAGAAGCTTTCCGCAGGTAGTCATGATGACGTGGCCGTGGAGAGAGGAAAACATTAGTTGCACCAGCCCTGTACTTCTGGGTGCCAGCTCAGCAGGGTCATGTGTACATCAGGACTGGTGCATAATGCCAGTAAGGGGTACTGCTCTGGTCCCTTGTGTCTTTGGTGTGCTGCCCTGTCACCTACCGTAGTGGACCATTCTGCAGTCCACTGGCCTCTAGCTTTTCTTGTCAATGGAGGGGACCTCTGTGTCTTCAGCTGTGACCAGGAGATCAGGTTCTCTTTTGCTTCGTTCTGTCACTTGTATTTCTAGTGCAGTTGAGGGGAGGAATAGGACTGCCAGACCTTGAAGTTTCATCTGGAGTTTTAGCCTCCTTCTCTAGGGAAGGGGTTAAATCTCAGGGAAACAGGCCAGAAGCAAGGAGCTGAGCTATATTTTCTCCAGGGTTCATTCTCAGCCTTTTACAGAATTTTTTAAAAAGTGGCACCAAGAGGCTTTAATATTGACTCTGTGCTCTGACCCGCCGGGCCCCAATAAGCTCAACCGCCTGACCTATCAGATGCTGTTCAGGCAATCCCAGTTTCCCAGTTAAAAAAACCAAAACAGGCAGCTCCCCTGAAGCACAAGGTGCCACTGCGCTGTGGCCCAAATCTGTAAGGCAGTGCTTTGATCTTCTAGGCTGTAACTTGGGCCTAACTTTTATGAGATTGGGTAATCCTACAGGTGCATAAATGATGGTGGAATCTTCAGTGCCAACAAATAAATATTGTACAGTCTAGCTGCCATGATGCTGGAGCAGGGTGCCTGATAATGTTTAGTTTTGCATCATTTCATGTTGCACTTAATGCTTCCATATGTTCAGCGGTTTGGAGGCTGCCGTTGAGAACTGGGGGCAGCTTCAAGTCTGTGGCCTTGAGGTCTGGCTCCGGGCTAGCAATTTAGATTGAAATTGCCACCAATATTTTACTAGTTACAGACAATCTAGATGCCGTCATAATCAACACATGGCATTCTAGTATTATTTGGGGTTTTTTTTGTCTCATTCCCCCCCCCCATCTGATTTGTGGTGATTTCTTTAAAATGCAAGTTGTGCCATCCTAGGGTCCTGTGTGAACAGTCACAACGCTATTCAGGTTTTTCAGGAAGGACTATCATCTTTTTAAAGGTTCATCTCATCCTTTTGCACAAAACCAGCATCAGTGATTTTTTAAAATAATTAACATCATTATTTTGTCATTGCATTAGTGTGATGATAATCAAAATAAAAAGAGCTTTCTACAAAGTAAAACACAGGTACATCCAAGGAAACAAGTGTAGGTGATTAACCATTTATTCATGAATGCAGAGAACTGGGAAGGGAGAAAATGAGAAGTATTAGATTGAAAGAAAGAAACAGAGGAAAATGCAGTGGAAATCGGTGGGAATCAGGACCTTTCCTGAAAATGCAAACAGTGAAGCTCCAACATGTAACATTTGATCTCCAAGGATTGATGACTGAGGTCCATGGGTTCTTGAAACAATACCATGGTACATCTAAGCGACTTTTATGGCCAACAAGCTCCTGGTTTTCCCCCTGCTTTGACATGCAAGCAATACAGCTAATTTTCATTGCAGTCAAATCTGTGGATACTTAAATCCAGAGACTGGAGCCATGAACATACAAGGGCCCCTGCCACACGGGGGAAAAAAACACCGGCAAAGTGCAGCTTTTTAAAGCCGCACCAAAATAGACATGCTGCGGCGGGATCCCATGGATCCCATGAGCCGCGGCGCCGTTGCTTCCCGGCACGATCAGATGCCGGGGAGGAAGCCATGGTCAGGAGACCGAGGCAGCCGGCTGCGCATGCATGCGCAGTTCGGCCAGGAGCCAGGGATGCGCTGGCAGAAGGACGCGCCGGCGATCCCACAGCTGCGCTTGCCGCGGCCGTTCAGGTAAGACCTCCTCAGGAGGTGGTTTAGTTTAGATGCGGGTTTTGGGCCGGATCGGGGACGGGTGCTCAACGTTTCCCAGATGTTGCAGTGGGATCATGGCCGTTTGCTGCGCCCCTGATCAGTCCCTCTCCCGGCCCAAAACTTTTCGCGTGACCGGGGCCAAGATAGATCTTTCTACAACCTTGAGAAACCTGAGAAAAGACTAAGAAAAGCCTCAGGTTTACAGATCCATCTGAAGTCTAAAAACAAACAAACCCAAGGATGGGAGGGTTAACCCCACAACAAATAATAGAAGCAGCACTTATAGCTTTAACAAACAAATGCCTCTGTGGCTGTTGCTAGGCAACCGCAACAGTATTGCCAGTTGAAGCCTTGGTTTCTGTCAGTGAAAGGCAGCAGGAGGGGGCAGGGCCCTTTCCATGGCTGTTTTGGCCTTTGAGGGAGGACTCACCGAGGCCAGACTCAGCCATAGCTACTGGAAATCTTGCTGCCATGCGATTTGCATGACTCGCCCAGGACTGGCTACTTCCTACTATTCAAAAGCAGCTATGCCATGAAAGCCAGTGTTGTGCCGTAGTTAGCATTTCAGACTAGGATCTGGGAGACCCAGGTTCAAATCTCAATTCTGCCTTGGTGACCTTGGGCCAATCACACATTCTCAGCCTAACCTACTTCACAAGGTTGTTGAGTGGATAAAATGGAGGTGAGGGGAATGATGTAAGCTGCTTTGGGTCCCTTTGTGGAGAAAGGCAGGTATGGTGCATATTAAATGTAGCTGAAAACAGAGGGCAGATAAAGGTGGGTTGGTGAGCAGGAGAAGGGAAGGAAGTAGCAAAAGGTGTGGATATGGGGGCTGCCAGGAGGAAGGAAAGAGGAAATAGTGTGGAGATAGGGATATAGTGAGTCCCCCCAATGCAAGTTAGACCATTGGCCAGCACCGCACAACTCAGTCCAGCTAAGCTGGACAGCCAAAACTGCCTGTAGTTCTCCCAGGGAGAGGCTACCAAGCGGAGGGAAGGAAGGAAAGCTGAAGCTAGAGTGGCAGATAAAGATAGGTTGGCTGGTGGGTGGGAAGGAGAGAAGGAAGCAGGAAAGGGGGAGAGGCTATAGAGTAGGCCCAGGGGCCGGATCAGGCCCCTGGATGGCTTCTATCAGGCCTGCAGTGGAACTGGCTGTCTTCTGCTTCTTCTTCCAGTTCTGCTGCTGCTGCGTCATTGTAGGTTTGCAGCTTACAGATACACACAGCTGAACAGCATACTTGAGATTGCAACAGCACAGACATTTTGATGCAATAATTCAAAGCAAGAAGTGTCAGTTATCAGACACTGTTAAATAAACAAAATATTGCAAGAGTGCTAATGTTTTAAGCATGTTTTTATTTTAAGTTAAAAAAAAACCTTTGTGTTTGTGTCCATTGAAACGTTTATACCTCCGCTACCTGGCATTACATTTTATGACACACATGGCCCGGCCCAACAAGGTCTCGTTTATGTCACATTCGGCCCTCATAACAAATGAGTTCGACACCCCTGCCATAGAGGCTTTCATGGAAGGGAAGGAGGAAATAGTGGATGAGGGGGAAATGAGATGCTCTCACAAGTTGTTGCGGGTCCCCCAGTTTAACAAATAATACCCGCATTTCTGCTGCACCTTCTTTCTTGTACAAAGTACTTTAGAAATCCCATATTTCTATATGTGTCCCTCTTATCTTTTCAGGCCCGTAGAGTCCCGTGATTGCTTTTCCAGTGCCAGTGAAACTGTCATGTCTGTGAGCGTGAACCTTGTTGGCCCTGCCCCCTGGGGCTTCCGCATAAATGGCGGAAGGGACTTCAGGAAGCCCATCATGGTGTCTAAGGTAAGAATCCTTCTCTCATGATTTGTTTCAGATTTGTAAAAGGGCCAGGAATGAGTTCTGGTGATGAATGCAGGTCACTTGAATGCATGTCCATGCCATACATCAAAATTTACCTTCTGGCCTACTGGTTGCTCAGTGAATATCATTGAGGAAGAGAAGTTTTTGCATGAAACATGATGCCTACCTCTGTTAGTTCACTGGAAAATAGAACCAGGACAGTGTCTTGCTGCATGAGGAATAAATAAGAAAGACTTGACCTCCAAGAGGGTTAAGAATCAGCAAACGACAGCTCTAAGAGTAAATTGGGCTTCTCGAATGGGATCCGGCTGTCACCCAGTTGCCAGTCCAGAGGCAAGAATGATTGCAGATAGAGTGACAGTGCATGCAGGGGACTTGGCTTCTCTGCCACTATGTTACACTCTCAAAGAGGCCTTCAGGCAAAGCTAGCTGCAGATGAGGAGTCGAGGAACCCTTAGCCAAAGCAATACTGTTCAGAGCTATTACCCTGGAAGCAGCCAGACTCTCCAACCAACATGGAGTTCCAGCGGCTGGAACTGAAGGCATGAATGTCACAGGTGAATGGTGTGGAGGATGTTCCTTCAAGCAGAATCACACCCCCCCCAAGTCAGTCCTCTAAGTGGTAGGATGTCAGTCCTTCCTGCAGCATGATATGGAGATCATTTTGAAACCCACAAAGTATTTCTGCAAAGGTTTCTACCCTGCCACTTTCTCCTGCTTGAGCTCCCAGTACTTCTTCATGCAGCATACCTTTGTACTCACTTTACTACGAACAAAACTATATGTGTGTGTTTTATCTGCAAAAAGCAGTCACAGGGGATGAGGACTCTGGAAGCAGGGAAGCTGGGGGTTTGATTATTCCCGTTGCTGTTTCTCTGGAAGCACCCCAGCTGCTTGAAACATCAGGAATAAATAAAGCAAAAAACTGGTACCTGCTTTCTTTCCCTCCTGAGGCTTAAAGCACTCAAGAGGGAAGAGGAGTATTTCCAACCAGGGGAATGGCACAGAAGGGAATAGTTGTTCCTCCTACTTTAGCCATGGTCCCAATCCATATAGTCGCTCTTCTCAGGACTGATTTTTGCAGCTGTATTTCACATCCAGGAATCTTAGCACTCCCTCCAGTGTTGTATGTATATTGGTCTTAATGGAGGGAGTTGATCTTGTCTGGTCTTTGTATTCCACACTCCCCCTGGATACAGAATGCTGGCTTGGACAGATCAGTAGGTTGGCCCAGAAATGAAGCTGAACAGGTGTGCTGTGCACGATCTTAAGACTCTGAGAGAGCTCTGATTGGGGAAGAGGCATCACTGGTGGGGCTGCAGGAGGTAGCCTTTATGTCCCACTAGAGTTTTGGCAATGCAGCTGCCATTACCCACAAGGCTAGATTCAAGGGCTTAGACTGCAGCTGGAAGCCACAGCAAGGCCTTGAACAAGGAGGCTCTGTATTCCCACTGACCAATTATGCTCTGTCTTGCTGAAAGCTTTGCAGCGAGCCCTGAGTGGAGAGTGGAATTTCCTTTGGAGAAGTCGGAGAGAGGAGTTTGCTTGGCTGGGCTGCTCCCTCACTGAAAGTCTATGGGGTTTGCAGGACATCCTGGAATGCTGAGCATTTTGTCTGCTTTAGAGGGCTGTGAAGTTGCTTGGGGTCGAGGCTGTAAAGGAAGCCATTTCTTTCTCCGGCTTTGGCGCTGAGCCAAGCATGACCCTTCAGACTAATGAGGAGAACAGATCCTGTTTACCATCTTTTCAGGAATCCTACTCCATGGGAACGGGGTTTCTGTGTCCAGGTCGACTGCAAGCAGGAGGGGTCTAATGTATTTCTTCCTGACTTTGCCTTGGATGCTTTTGTGGACTAAGGGAATTTCCCCTGCGTTTTGGCCTGGCTGAGGAGGAGTAGAATGTGCCTTGGCAGGTTGCTCTTCTGACCAGCATCAGTGTTAAGAGTTTTGGGGGGGGGGGACTGGCTGTTGAACTTACAGGGAAAGTTCCTGCTGGGCTGCTGCCCTAAAGCTCCACAGGCAGCCAGGAGCAAGTGGAGCCAAGCCCCAGTAGCTCTGTTGGCGCGTCAGAGGCCAGTGGCTCACCCATTGCCTTGTCCAGCACTCTGTAGGGTTGCCATCTTCCAGGTGGGGCCTGGACGCCTGCTGGAATGTCAACTGATCTCCAGACAACAGAGGTCAGATCCCCTGGAGAAAAAGGCTGCTTTGGAAGGTGGATCCCTCCCCAAACTCAGCCCCCCCCCCCAAAAAAAACCCCACCAATTTCCAGGAATTTCCCAACTAGGAGTTGGCAGCCCTAGGAGGTAGCAACAGATGAACCAAACCCATCTTTGGTGCCACTGGGCACGTCTGAGCCGAAGGACCCCTGTGGTGTCAGCATGTAAGCAGAGGTCCTCATCCTGGCTTGTGCCTGGGCCGTTTTAACTTCCGAGTCCACCTGAGTTTAGTCTTCCATGTGCCAGAATGATGGTGTCTGTTAGTCATTTAGGGACTAGTTTGTAGGGGCCAGGCCCAAAGGCATTTTTTTACTGCGAGGGACTTGTTCCTTTGACTTAGGCTGCCTGCAGGTGGCTTCTGATTTGCTATCCTGAATCAACAAACTTTGTTGCTCTGCCAAAAGAGTTTTGAATGGTTCAGCTGTGCCCCATCGTTCTCTCCATTTGGGTTAGTGTGTATTAGTGGGAAGCTTGGCATTCTCTCCATCTCCTCTGCATACAAAGAGAGCTCCGCTATTGCTTATGTGATTGTTTTTCTGGGATTAATTGAGACAAATCAGCTGCAGGACTCATACATTTGATTAGGTTAGGGGCTGTTTCTTAACTCCATGTTCGTTTTAGCCTCTGATTAATCCTTTGCATTTGTAAGTAAGCTGGGTTTATCCCAGGCTAACTGTAAATGATTCACCGGATGAATGCATGCACATGAAGCTGCTTTGTGCCGAGTCAGAGCATTTCCGTGTCAAGGTCAGTATTGTCTGCTTTGAGTGGCAGCAGTTCCCCAAAGTCTCAGGTTAGAGTACAGATCTTTCGCATAATTTGCTACATGATTCATTTAACTGGAAATCCTGGGGACTGAACCTGGGATGTTCTGCATTCAAACCAGATGCTCTGTCACTGAGCCACGGCCCCTCTCTGAAAGCAACGCCTGTGATTGCCTTTCTCTTCTTGTAGGCCAGTTTCTCTGGATCTGTGTTAAGGAACAGAGCAGCCTTGTCTTAACCACAAGGAATATAAAGCGTCCTTTGCTTCCTAGGACGACCGGGCAAATAATTTTCATTGGCAGTAGCCTTCTTATTTCGCATCTTAAGTGAGCCAGCATTCCGGAAGGACCTCATCATAAATGTGAGCAAACCCTTTGTAGGAAACGTGGCTGCCGCATTTTGAAACAAATGAAAGCTGCGGTTGTGGAATGTGCACGTTTTCAGGTTTCACAGTGGTCTTCAGGTGCAGGGACGCCGAATGCAAGTGTATCGGGAGACTGGCCTCCCTTTCTGTTGCCTGCTGGCAAGAGGAACATTGTTCAAAAAGGTGGTGTCATTTCATGGTGTGACACAAATACTTGGAACTGATATCATGTGGACAATATGATGGCACTTCCAGGTATTTCCTGGAATTTGCATTGTGTTGTTGGTCCAATGCCATTCCCTCCGTCCCCAACACTTCCTACTTGTGGGGGGCTGTGGCTCAGTGGTAGAGCATCTTCCTGGCATGCAGAAGGTCCCAAGTTCAATCCCTGGTATCTCTCCTGCTGGTCGGCTGGCAACCCTACAAATGTAGCCAATTTTCAACTGTATGTTGCAGAAAGCTGGCCTGAAATGCAAACATGTCAGAAACTTTCAGATAATGACTTGCCCGTAAAAAAAATTATTTTCAAATATATTGATTAATAGGAGAGTTGACGAGGTTGCAGCGGGTTGATTTGTTTTTAGTGTTTTTATTTATTCACTGCATTTCTTTAGCCATCCCTTCTTCTAAGGAGCTCAGGGTGGTTCTCTCCTTTCCCATATTATAACCACGATTAAATAAAAGGAAGTACTTCTTCACCCAGAGAGTGATTAACACATGGAATTCACTGCCACAGGAAGTGGTGGCGGCTACAAGCATGGACGGCTTCAAAAGGGAATTAGATAAGCATATGGAGCAGAGGTCCATCAGTGGCTATTAGCCACAAGGTATAGATAGGGGCTCTGGGGCAAGTGATGCTCTGTCTTCTTGGTGCTTGGGGGGGGGGTCAACAGTGGGAGGGCTTCTAATGTCCTGGCCCCACTGGTGGACCTCCTGATGGCACTGGTATTTTTGGCCACTGTGTGATACAGAGTGTTGGACTGGATGGGCCTTTGGCCTGATCCAACATTGGCGTCTCCTATGTTCTTATGTTCACAATGACCCAGTGAGTAGGCTAGGCGTGAAAGGAGATGATTGGTCTATGGTCACTCAGTGAGCTTCATGGCTGAAGGGAGGTTTGAACCTCAGTGTCCCTGGTCCTCGGACGGCACTCAAGCCCCTGCACCCCATTGGCTCGCTATTAGTAATTTGACTAATTTGTACATCTTCGTAATACATTACTACGCAACAAGATGTTGCCAAACTTTTGTGCAATATGAAATAAAGATTTGTCAATTGCTGCAGTTGAACAAAAAACTGAGCTGGGGAACCAAGAAGGCTAAGAAATTTCAAGATATCTGTACTTATTTATATCCAGATTATGTAATTACTGTGATGATGTGCATGGAGTGTTTTGAACCATGTAAGTGCTATGAGAGTACTAACTATATAATTGTTTGTGATAGCTAATGAAAGGTAGTAATCTGAAACTTTGGCCCCTGCCACACGGGGGGGAATAGCACGGGCAAAGTGCAGCTTTCTAAAGCCGCACCAAAAGAGAGACGCGGCAGCAGGATCACATAGATCCCCTGAGCCGCCACGCACTTCCTCCCCGGCACGATCAGATGCCGGGGGGAAGCCACTAAAGAAAGTGCGTGACAGCCGAACTGCGCATGTGTGCACATGCGCAGTTTGGCGGGGAGCCTGGATTGATCCGGACGACGGTCGCAGCGGTGATCCCACGGCCGCATTTGCAGTGATGCTTCAGGTAAGTCCTCTGTAGGAGGTTCTTTTTCGCAGCGGGTTTTCAGGGTTTAGGGATGGATTAGGGACGGGTGCGCGCCGCTTTCCAGATGTTGCGGTGAGATCGCTCCCATTTGCTGCGCCCCCGATCCGTCCCTCTCCCGGGCCAAAGTCTCCCATGTGACCGGGGCCTTTGTTGGTTTTTTATCTTTTCTATCCCTTTTGTGGATTTTTATCTGTCCTTTCCCCATAATTATACAGTCCCTGCAGGTTTTGCTGTTTCAAGTAGAGATGGGCACGAACCTAAAAAAGGCGGTTCGGTTTGGGATTTGGGGTGGCCCCCAAACCGAACCCCAAACTGAACAGGCCCTACCGAAACCGAACCGGTCTGGCAAGTTCAGCTGCCCCTTTCTCCTGGCTGCAGTTTGCCATAGCCAGGAGAAAGGGGGTGAAGAATTCCCTTCCACCTTTCTCCCTGCTGCGGCAAGCCTGCACAAACAAACACTGTGATATGCTGGCTAACACGTTTAGCTAAACATTTTACAATCAGTATATAAATCTTATGTCACATTATAGAGAAGTACATCCTTATAATAACACAAAGTGTAGTACATCCTTCTAATATTACAAAGAGAAGCCCATCATCATGATGTTACATCCTCATGATGTTACTATGAGCACCTGGATGTAAGCTTGTTTCATCAAAGTCTTTCTCAGGAGTATTCCTGTTGTCTTCAAAGTTATCAGCCTCTTGTTATAATTCAGTTTTTATATTGGGAGCGAGCCAGTCCTTAAACTCTTCTCTAAACAGATGCAAAAGCTTTCTGAATTTGGCTGGCAAAATACTCTCTTCAAACCTCAGGAGTATTTTATTTTCTTCAAAAGTATCATTCTGGAATAAACCATGGTTATTGAAACGAGAAACAACATTAAGCCCAATCGAACTGAATAATTTTTAACATTCTTAAATAGTATTAAGAACTTACCTCTTAATGGCACTTAAGTGTGTATATTAGGAGCAAACCAGTCCTGAACCTCTTCTCTAACCAGATGCAAAAGCCTTCTGAATTTTGCTGTGGCAGTGTTATATTGTGTTTTATACCTTTAAGAAAGAGATTATCCAACGCGCAGCTGTATAGAATTACTTAGAATAGTTTTCTTTATAAATGGAGTTAATTTCAAGCTTTTTGTAGAGAGCATTCTGGCAGCAGAATTCAAAAGGCTTTTGAAGACAATAGGAATATTTCTGAGGAAGACTTCAAATACCAGATCCGTTTCAAGGTTCTGGTTTTGACCTTTAAAGCCCTATGTGGCCTGGGACCATCATACCTACTCGACCGCCTCTCCCTCTATGAGCCCCGGAGAGCTTTACACTCTTCTGATCAACACCTCCTGGTGATCCCTGGCCTGAGGGACGTCCGCTTAGCTTCAACCAGGGCAAGGGCTTTTTTGGCCCTTGCCCCGACCTAGTGGAACATGCTCCCACCTGCGATCAGGGCCCTGCGGGACCTATTACAGCTCTGCAGGGCCTGTAAAACGGTGCTGTTCCGCCAGGGTTTTGATTGAGGCGGCAGACGTTCAACCATTCTGGCCTCCCCTGTTTATGCATACAGTGCCTTCTGGCAGACACTATTATTGGGCACTGGAGCACCTATGTTCATCTGATAAGAGGCATGGGGTTTGATGATATTGTTGATTGTGCTATTGACTGTTTTATGGCTTTTACTGTTTTATTGTTTTATGGACTACATGTTGTAAGCCGCCCTGAGCCCACTTGTGGGATAGGGAGGGGTATAAATTCAATAAATAAATAAATAATAGTAAGAGTTATATATTGATTGTAAAATGTTTTACGGAATGTGTAAGCCAGCATATCACAGTGTTTGTTTGTGTTTTCTGTAATAGAAACTATGATCCCAGGTTTAAATGACTGGCTGCCACTTCACCCTTCATTTTTGCTCCCTGCTGCTTCAAGGGGGGAGGGGTAAAACCGAAGGGTTAGATGGCTGCCAGCCACTTAAACCTAACAGCTGAGTGGTGAACCCGGTGCCGCTCAACTGTTAGGCTTAAATGGCTGGCCCCAAACAGCCAAACTGAACCGGCCAGAATTCTGGTAAATGTTCGGGGAACGTGCCTTTCCTGAACATCATTTCCCAAGCTCTGACTGGCCCAAGTTCAGCCCGAATTTTGGCTCGTTAGCTGGTTCATGCCCATCCCTAGTTTCAAGTAACTAGTTTCAAGTCATTGGCACATTCCATTTAGAAGCTGGCAGAACTTTTGGCAGCTGTGCTCCTTCTACAGACTTATCCATAAACCCCAACACTATGTATGCTGGAATGAAGGGCACGTAATATAGTCAGTCATCGTCTTAATTGCCTAAACCATCTTTTCCAGTAGACATACATTTTTGGAGCATGCATTTGTCATGCCTTGGGGCGACCTAAAGGTGTGGTGGTGAAACTGCTGCTTTTTCTTTTTCCTTTTTAACTGTTTCCACTTGTAAACTGGTTTATCCAATGCCGTTAGCTGGTTCATGCCCATCCCTAGTTTCAAGTAACTAGTTTCAAGTCATTGGCACATTCCATTTAGAAGCTGGCAGAACTTTTGGCAGCTGTGCTCCTTCTACAGACTTATCCATAAACCCCAACACTATGTATGCTGGAATGAAGGGCACGTAATATAGTTAGTCATCGTCTTAATTGCCTAAACTATCTTTTCCAGTAGACATACATTTTTGAAGCATGCATTTGTCATGCCTTGGAGCGACCTAAAGGTGTGGTGGTGAAACTGCTGCTTTTTCTTTTTCCTTTTTAACCGTTTCCACTTGTAAACTGGTTTATCCAATGCTCAGCTGCATAGACAGCAAACTTTGTCTGAGGAGTTCTGTGTAACATGGCATGCCTCATCCTCCTATTAGGAAGTTGTCTTGCCTCTCTTGCGTTGTGCTTTCTGGGACCTCAGTACCCATGACTAGCCTTTTCCAAGTGTCATGGTGTAAAGCAGTGGTGGATGACTCCCCCCCCCTTTCTACTTGATGAATGCGCAAGGCAGAGAATCTTGCCTAGAAAACTCCAGGCCAGATTTGTATTAGTCTTAAAGCTGCAACAGGACCTAATGTTCATTTTGGTAGTTGTTATCAATGCACCCTCTGTGGAGTCTTGTGAGCAAAAATTCTACTTTGTGAGCTACTGGCATTGAAGTTGTGAGTGAGCTACTGCATAAATTAGTATGATCCGGAGCCATCCTTCCTGAGCTAGGACAAAAATGTGTGAGCTGGAGCACAAAAAACTGTGAGCCAGCTCACACTAACTTAGCTTAGAGGGAACACTGGTTGTTATATATAATTACAAAGCTTAAATCAGAAAAGAGAAAAAATACAGATATAATTTTTTAATTCGTTATATTAAATTATAAACATTACAAGACAGGCATACAGCATGTTATAAAGTCTACTTAAGTTTAGCTATGTAATTCTAGTTAATGACCCTTAAATCTAGATACTTACAGACGACTCTTTATAACAATGGAGACTGAGAAATAGAAATAAACGCTAAATGTACTATCTCAGCCTTCACATCTTCCTATGGTCTTGACATATTCCAGGAATTAATAAAAGGTCTCCACCTTTTCATAAATCTTGAATATATAACTTTCTTCCTCTTAACTGTTTACATACTGTATGCTTGTCCATAATCGTACTATACCAACACTTCCCTCACCATACCTCTACTGGTGATACAGCAATCATGTCCAGTATTTGTAGTGAGTTATCTTGCTGGAGCTGTCATACTTTTCAGTAGATAGCCATGCTTTTCCCCCCAGTCTTTTTTCCATCTGTCCAAACATATCAGTAATGGACTACATACCACTTTTCTCTTTGCTGTCTCTCTTAGTACATTAAAGATGCTGTGCCAAAATCACTTCACAGCTGATATATAATAACTTTTTGTAACCTTAACACAGTTAGTCTTCTGGAACTTTTCTGCCAGGCTTAATTAGCTCTTTCTATTAGTCATAAAGCTGCACACCCATTTTTAATTCTTAATATGGGTGAATGCGTGGACTCAGAGTATCAGTTAATTTAGTCCATGTTATTAACCAATCCACTGATACATCCTTTGGTTATTTTCGATGGAGCCAGTAGAGGCAAGCACAGCAACACCTGCTATGTCTTTCCAACTCCCTGAGGGCCCTGAGGAGTTGGGTTGCCACTTCTGGGATGGGAAGCTCCTGGAGATTTGGGGATGGAACTTGGGGAGGGCAAGAGTTGGGGGAGGGGAGGGACCTCATTGGGGGTATAATGCCATAGCGTCTATTCTCCAAACCAGCCATCTTGTCCAGGAGAGCTGAGCTCTGTCATCTGGAGATAGGGTTGCCAACCCCCAGTGGTGACTGGCGATATCCTGCTGTTACAGCTGATCTCCAGGCGACAGATCAGTTCACCTGGACAAGATGGCCGCTTTGGAAGGTGGATTCTGTGGCATTGTACCCCGGTGAAGTCCTTACCCTCCCCCAACCCTGCCATCCTCAGACCCCACCCCCAAAATCTCCAGGATCTCTGGAGATCAGTTGTAATTCCAGATTTCCAGGCCCCACCTGGAAGCTGCTGTCTCTACTGAGGAGTAGAATGCCTACTTGTCTTCCTTGTCCTTCCCTTGGTGTACTTGGAATAAGAGTGCTGCTCTGTGTCCTCAACTCTATGCACCTTCCCCCTCCCCCCCCACTTATGCATGCAGGTGACTGAACGCAGCAAAGCAGCCCTCGGTGATCTTCGCCCCGGCGATGTCATCATCTCTATCAATGGCGAGAGCACTGCCGAGATGCTCAACGTGGAGGCACAGAACAAGATAAAGCAGAGCTCTGGGCAGCTGCAGCTGCAGGTGGACAGGTAAGGATGCCTGCAAGCTGGTCTCAGATGAATCAGGTGCCGTTGCTGTGTGGCTTCCAATCCTCAGCAATCCCTGCTGGGCTGTTTCCCACATTTATCAAGTTTTTTCACCCTGGAGTCCTTGGAAGTTGTGCAAAGTATCAAGTACCAATCACTCTAACACGTGTGAGGTATCCTGATGGTCAAGTATGCCAACAGTTTGGACAATTTTTCCTGCAGGGGACCTTGAAGTCTTTTTTCTCTATATTTTTGTGTTTCTCCTGGGGTTAAGAACAAGTGAGAGGCTTGACAAATCTTCAGTTCTGCAGTTTCAGGGAGCTTAAGAACTGTTGTTGTGCCACTGGGTAACAAGACTAGGGAGGCTTTTTTAGTTCTTGGGTTTGATTCTCAGTTCTGGCACTGCAGTGGCTCATCTTTTCCCCTCGCTAGTGGGAGATGGCCACCACGGAACTCTCTGCCTGCTGCTTAATCTGTCCCTGATTGATTCTGGTCCTGTCAACGCCAACTTTCAGAACTGATCTTGCCAAGTTCAGCAGAGTGTCCAGATATTCCAGTGTCAGACATGAGGGATCCTGCACAGAGGTCCCAAAGATCGATTCTGACTCCCTTTGTCATCTCTGCCAAAGGCTGCACCACAAGAAAAACACTAGCCTCTGTTCACAGTAATTTTCTTTCAAAGAAATGAATTTTAATCCAAGTGCCCGTGAAGGGCCAAGTTGAATAAGGGACACCGCTTGCAACACAAGAGAACAATTGGTTGCAGCAGGAGTGGAGAAGAGGCTGTGACTTAGTAGCTGTGCATGCAGAAGGTCCTAGGTTCAGTCCCAGTTAAAATATCTTGGATTAGGAGGCTCTGAGAAAGACCTTACTGCACCTGAGACCCTGGTGAGATGCTGCTGATCAGACAAGATAAAACGGAATCAATAAACCAGTGGTCTAATCTGCTATATGGAAGCTTCATATGTTCAAGTGTATGTTCAGAAAGACTGGGTGGGAACTATCCAAAGTGGGGACTGTGACCATTTGGTGGGGGGAAGGAAGGGAGAGCTGGTGAGGCCCACAGCATGCAACCGGCAGTGTGGGAAATGTCCGAGACACCAGCCTACACCATTAACAGTTGGTTATAGTGATTGGTGTTGTTGTAAAGCCATAGACCCCTTAGGCGTATTCCTAGCCCTTTTCCGTGAATGTTTCATTTAAAAAGAAGGCTTTAGGTTTCCTTGCTTGGAGAGAAATAAGATCAACACACTTTCAGGATCTCAGTAATAAAATATTCGAGCTCCCAATAGTCTAGCCAGTGAGTGCAAAGGCATTGGGCACTTCTCAGTAAAAAAACTAAAACTTAAAAAGAGAAATTGAAATAGTCTTCAACAACTATGGGCAATACCTGTTTAGGTTTTTGATGTTTGACCTTGGATTTATGATATCCCCTCCCTTGCCCCCGCCCCCCGTGTACTGTAGGACCTCCCACCATGAGATGGCTAGCTGCGGGCCTCCTTGGCACATGTCTAATCTGCGGGGATCAGAAGCACTGAAATAGTGCACACAGATCCATGAAATCAAAGCCATCGTACTGGATGTACTTTGGGAGATACAGGGAGGAATTGTTTGAATCCCTGATTTGGGGGGAGAGGGAAAAGCAGTGGTGTGCGTGCTTGGGACTTGAGCCATGGCTCCATATGGAAAAAGGCCCTTTAAGCTGGAGGAGCGTGAAAGGCTTGTGAAACGGTTGCTTCCCTGACTTGAAGGTTGTCTGGATATTAGTTTCTGTTGCATGCAGTTCAGGATCTGCTTTCTTGGCTTTGTGACTCTGTTGGTGGTTTGGAAATGGTGTACAGCTAAGCTGGAGCGGGTGAGCTGGAAAGGGAGGCAGCAGCTTTGGCAGTCCTTTTGCCGCAGTCCAGGTCTGACTGGTTCCAGCCCCCGGGGCTGTTTTTTGTGGGGAGGAGAAGAAAGGGACGGTGTTTGATTGCGTGTGCCACACTGAAGGCAACTTGAAGTGATAGCTTGGTTTGCCCTGTACATGAGGGCTGTACTCCCGTGTCAGCAGTCAGGATACATTTTGTACATGGGGTGGCCTGTACACATGCGCTGTGCCCAGGAAGCTCAAATGCTGTCATTAGAACAAATTGCACCAACCTGTTTTAATTTGCAAAACTTCATTTATTTATTTCTGCAGTGTGAGTGTGTTTTGCGATTGAATGGTTTGGGTAAGCCCTGATTCGGCACTGGCAGAACAAGAGGAGAGGCTTTGGGGGCAACGAGGCAGCAAAGGGTTACCTGAACATGAATTTAGCCTATAAGGGGAGAGTATAGAAGACAGACACCTGCAAAACGTGTTTGAGGCCCACTCTGCCTGTAAGCATTTCTGTGGCTTCAAATTCCTTTCTTCTACCTTGAGGACTAGAAAACCTGACCAGAATGTACACATTCCTCATGCGATGACACTGGGAGTGCAGACTCTCCCATAGGAGAAAACGCAGCCAAACTTTATTTCATACACGTGCATCTTGAAAGGCTCAAAACTCAGTGGCAACTCTAGCAGAGAGAGCCAGAAGAACACATACAGTTTCTTAAGTTTCCCCAGCTATGAGTGGGAGCCTGCCTCCAGAAGGAGGCATATCATTCTGGGAAGCAGCTGGGCAAGGCCTTCCATTTTAAGGAGCCACAGACCAGATGTGTGTCAAAACCTCAGCCCACTGGAGCTTGGGCTGCTAACCTTGTATGTCCTTTCTCAACCATTAATGACAGCATTTGTCAGTTAAAGCTTGTTCTTGTTTTGGGTAAAGTCTAGAGAAAGCCAAGCGACTGCACACAAGGAGACTCCTGCAGAGGAGAAAGATTCCGCTGTAAGAGGAATTACAGGCCCCACCACTGCCGGAATTTGCCTGGGCCTATTGCATAAACCCAGTTGGGCCTGTAATAATCCCACATGAGCCAGCATGTGACTGGAAAGCTATCAGCTGTAAAGTAGCCCTTGGGGCAAAGAGCCTGCTGGCCTTAACCCAGAGTGGGGAAGCGGGCAGCGGAGTCTTCTGTGTTCAGTGGTTCAAACTGTACGTGTGTGAAACTTGTTTGGAGGAGGGGAGAAGCAGGGGGAGATGGACGCACTGTGTAAAACCATTCGACAGCAGGCCACTGTCCAGGGTGTGGTCTCCTGCTGGCATGACTCAGAGATTCTCCTTCCCCACCCTATGCTGGCTGGTTCCAGAATCTGGCCTCCTGCCCCAGTTGTTGGCAAGCTAAGTCGAGATAGTGCTGCCTAAGGGAATCCTTGGGGAATCCCTAATTCAAGTTCCTCCTTCAGAAGGCAGCCTCTTTGCACCTTTCACCTTCCCCTGCTTAGATCAGCCACTCCTCCTGTAGGTATTTGAGTTAAACTGCCCCCTCCACCCCAACACCTGCTGGGTGAGCCTTGGTGGGGCACCTTCTTATACCTCTTTTGTGCACCCTGGCATGCTCTGGCTTGCATGTTTCGTGGCACTATTGCGTGTGCACAGGAGGGCTTGTGAAGCAACAGGGCTGGGTGTAGAAACCAGGCCACACACATCGCCAATCTAGATGCGTCTCGAGTCTGTCCTTCCACCTTGTCCTCTCTCTTCACAGCAGTTTCCTTTTTCCTTGTTTGTGTCTACTTTTGACGTGCAACGGATGCCTGACGAGGCTCGGAAAGTCCTAATGGCATCTTGGCACCACCCCAAAACTGACAAACCAAGCTACAGCAGCTCC
>NW_015168044.1:3268245-3277453 GCF_001447785.1 Gekko japonicus
CATTCCTCTCATTCCGGGACCTTTGGCTCATCTTTCTCTCTTCCTCCTCCACCCTCCCCTGAGCATGCAACTTCGCCCCTTTTGCCACACTTGCCCCCGGGGCACTTGGAGTCTTTGGAGTCAGCTTTTCTGGCACTCTTGTGGCACATACCGAGGCTTCGTATGTGCAGTACTAAAGCTATTCTCTATGAACCTGTCTTATACTGAGTCTAGCCACTGGTCTTTCAAGGTTGGTCAGTGCTGTCTGCTCTGACCGGCAGCTGCTCTCCTTGGTCTCATGTAGATGTTTTTCACATGACCAGCCACTTGATCTTTTAACTGGAGACACATGGAATTGAACCTTTTGCATGGAAAGCAGATGCTCTGTCACTGAGCCACGGCTCCTTATTCCATGGGAGCCTCATAAGAACATCGTTATGCAAAAAAACAACACCGTTCTGGGGGATTCGACTTCATAGAACAATTCCCCCTGTAAGTTTCTAGTCCTTTATTAGTGCTTCTGACAAAAAGTCACTTCTTTCTCTTCAGAATCACTGTTGTCAGCTAACATGAGGGTTCGTTCAAGCCTGTGTGGTACTCTGCACAAGCAATATAAGGCAGGACACATACAACCCTTGTGCCCTGGGATGGTCTTTTGGGTGTGGGGGAAGATGCCACATGGCTGTTTTTTCTATTATTGAGGTATAGAGACAGGTCCATGAAAAGCAAAGTTTGCGTACAGTGAAGACACTCATAGGGAGTAGCTCCAGTTGGGCTTAGAGTAGGCCTAACCCATCTTCAATTGTTATATGACTTTGACGTTAGAATCTTTTTTTTCCTTTTAGCAAACTTGGCAAATGGGGCCTAAATGTGTGTGCGGTGTTCAAGTATATGAGAGGCCCATATTGAAGTATGTTCTTCTCTAACCTCCAGACCTGAGTCTAGCTCTTTTTTAAAAAAGTGTTTTGAGAGGCGCACTTCTGCTCTGTGTTTGCCTGTAACGCAGGTTTCCCAGCCCTCCTGCTGCTGTTGGGAGATCCCATGCCCTCAGCTCCACTTTCCTGCCACCTTGGAGAGGTTGTGGGAGGAGAAAGAATGGCTGTTGGGCTGACATCAGTCCCCTCTAAGAATCACAGAGATTCCTAGAGAGGCGTGACATCTGGGTTTCCCCCAGAAATGACGTCACACTGTCATCGCTGACTGCCCCTTTGTGTCCATACCCAGCCCCAGGTCTCCCGCTGTAACTCTCTACCGACTGTTCAAAAATGATTGAAGTATGAACTGAACAGGAAATCTATTCAGCCTGCAGTTGCTGTGCCAGAGGGAATTAGGGTATGCCAATGCATGACATCACTTCTGGTGATGCCAGCGCATGACATTACTACTGTTGAACCATAGTGTTTGGGGTGAATCCCAGAGTGTTGCCCCAACATAATGATGCCACTGGAAGTGATGTCACATGCTGGTACAATATCAGCATGATGGTGGTGTGCCCCCATCAGTGGTGTACCTAGCCTATTTGGCTCTTGGGGTGGATAATTTTTTAACATCCCCTTCTCTGTTGCTTTTTTTTTGGCCATTAAATCTCAGCTGACTTATGATGACCCCATCCTTCATCGTGACAAATGACTAAAGTCAAACCAGAGAATCTCTGCAGCAGAAACTGGAAGGGGGGATTTTTGCAAGCCCAGAAGAACCAGGGCAATGTGCAGTGCCCAGCAAACCCAGTGCTACTGTGGCAATGCCAGCTGATGTCAAGTACAGAATCACTGTCCAAACAAGAGGGGGTTGGAAGTCCAGCAGAACCAGTCCCTTCTGCTGATAATATTAACAAAGGTTTGCTACTGTACTACTCTTAAATACATTCTGTCACCAAGCAGGATAGGGATGAGAAGGTCTTCTTGAGACCGAGAAGTGAAAATAAAGGGCGGCGGGGGGGGGGGGCACACATGGAAGAATTAGGTGAAGGGAGACAGAAATGAATGAGAAACATGTAGAAAACAGGGAGCGAAATTAAGAAAGGGAAAGGTTGTTTTATCTCGCTGCAACACCCTAACTACCGCTTTGCAAGATCTGGATGAGCTGGGTACGAGGAAAGGAAGAGAGAAAGGCTAGACTATTGGAGAAAATTACCTGCAGGTTGGCACTTAACTGTAACAGCTATCAGCTGCTGGCTTGGTTGTACAATCTGTTAAGCAAGTTTGCTTCAGGCTTGGAGAAAGGGAAGTCTAGCTGATCCTAGAGTGCTTGCTCAGACTTCCCTGCGCCCCTCATGACTTCAGCAAGAACTGCATTTTAAAAATTAAAGATGTTTGGCTGGATGCAGCATGACCCTGGCTTCAAGGGCCTTCCTTCAAGCACCTTCCTCAAACTGCACCCGGGGCAACTCACACTCCCTCCTCTTGGTACGCCACTGGCCCCCACCCAGTTTCCCCCCCACCAGTCAGTGAAGCGGTGATGGGGAACAGCTAATTTCAAGTTAGCCAGCCTTCTTCTTAGAAAGTCTTCAGTTATTTGCTTAAGAATAATCTTGACTGTTACAATAGAATCTGAAGCTTTTATGAACTGAAGCTTCCATAGATAATCTTAAATTTGCATAAAGACTCACAGTTCTGATAAAGAGTCCAGACTGAGGCCTTTTCTTCAAGGAATGTTGTCCCTGACAAAATGGCCGGCCGCGTTGGTCTGTAGCAGCAAAATCAAACAGGACTCCACTGGTGCCTAAAAGACTCACAAAATTTATTCCTCCCCAAACTTTTGTGAGTGAGAGACCATTTCATCAGATGTCTCCAGCACATCTGATGAACTGAGCTATGACTCACAAAAGCTTATGGGAGAATAAATTTTTGTGAGTCTTTAAGGAACCAGTGGAGTCCTGTTTGATTTTGTCCCTGACAAAATCCAGAGCAACTTCTACTGCTCTGTCAGTTAGGTTTTCCACAAAAGTGTATATATTACACTTGGGTACTCTCTCTGATGTAACACCACAGCAAGGAATGGCGGTTGGCGTAGACCTTTCATCATAGCAGGAATAGTCGGTGGATGACTCTGTGTCTGGATCTGGCCCCTGGTGGCCCTAGCTTAATCTAACCAATCCATGATTCCCACCATTTCTCTCAAAATGAAGATAATGTTTTTCAAATTGTGAGCAATAGGATTATTCAACATTTTAATGCTGAATCTCTCTCTTGATTTTTTTTAATGTAATACATAAATCTACATATTTCCTACACCCAAGTACACTCACTCCAAGACTGGGAAACCCTGATTTGTTCATGGTACCTATGTTGTGGCATCCTACCACTTGCAAAGGTTATTGGGGTTTGTGATAAAATATGCTTCCATAACTAGAGCTGCCATCTGGAGAATAAAATAGCCTGGAGATCTTATTGGCCATCTCTGAAATACACTTAGGTAGCATAGTGATCTAGTCTGTCCAGGCCCACAATGTGGCCCATGCCTCATATCCATCCATTCTTATGGGCCTTTCCTATTCTACATTCTCTCCATCTCGCTGCAGTTTGCCTCCCCCCCCCCGTGATTTAATTCCCCTTAATGAATTCCAGCTCCCAGCTACATCAAAGCCCCAAATACATTCCTGTTGAGAGAGACTATAAAAGAAGCTGCACTTCTTCTGTTCCCCCCCCCCCAAGTTCAGAGTCTGGCACTGGGGGCAGGGGACTTATCCAACCCCTCCTCTTGCACTGCGGCTGTAGCCCGCACCTCCTGTGATGGAGGGAAGGTGGGAGTGGAATAAGGCTGCTTTTGATCCTGGTATGGGAAGGCTGCTGTGTTCTCCCTGGAGGAGGGCAACAGAATTAGGGTAGTGCACAGACACACCATCTGTGCCTCGTTTGAAAGCCGTATAGCGAACACCCTGTGGGAGAGGCAAGCTGTCTCTGTTGAAGAAGCACCATCAGCATGGGGTTTTTTTATCAAGTGTGAGGTGAGAGAATTTCTGTGACTAACCCAGTCCAGATTCACACAGGGATTAGTTGCATGCATGCTTCTAGCAGGAGGTCTTAAATCGGTACATGTTAAAATTATCCCGCCCCCCGTTTCTCAGAGTTTGTCAGAAGTTAGCGTGTGTGTGTATGTGTGTGTGTGTGTATGTATATATATGTGTGTGTGTGTACATGTATAACATTTCCAGTGGGCTTTCTTCTTTCTGTTCAAATTAACAGGGGGGGGGGGAATGACAGTCAACCAGAACATGTGAGGAGTTTCCTCTTGTTATGCCCCCAGAGCCACATTGGGGCTGCCATACTGGAGTAATCGCAGAATAAAAACGCAAAGACCATCCATACTACAAAGACTGCACTCCCATTGCCGACAACTAGAATATAACACAAAAAATGCCACAAAAGGAAAACAAACTAACAATGAAACTCTGAAGAAGAGAAAATATCAGATTTTTTGCTGTGCAGAACCTCTGTAATACGCGCGTGAACGATTTATGGCAATATATTTTATGGATTAATTTGTTAACTGCCTAGAACTTCTGGGGAAGGTCGTTATGAATATGATGAGCTAGTTTTTGCAGAAGACAATTCATTCTGAATTACAGACACAGCATCCCGTTACTTTTAATTATGGAACCTCCTCAGTGCTGAGTGAATTGGATTTGGAATTATGTGGCTGTACTATCTTCAGAAACGCCTAGAAATATTACAGGGAGCAACCTTTTATATCAGGCCTTGTAATTTTTAAGTATAAAGGTTTAGGTAGTTGTTAGTCCACGCATTGCTCAGGACTAGAGAGTTATTAGAATGTGTTTTCTAAGGATCCGTTCACTCCATTTTCAGGTCTCAGCAATTTTCTCCCAGCCAGACCAATGGTGAAAGTTCCCCAGAGATGCTGAGCATACGATTTCAGGTGAGCAATCCATTTACCTCCATATACATTTTTTTGACAATGCAGGATTAAAGTTTATGGACTTCTGTACTGGGGCACCTGATCTCTTTAACCCGTGTACATGTTAACCCATGCATAGTTGTGTGCATGGAGATGCAATTAAGAATTATTCCCCTAGCCTGTTACATTCACATTTATAGAGCTCATACCAGCAATATCCCTTTAACATTTTTTAGCATTGTATTAAAAGAAAAATACTATTACCATCATACAGGAAAGTGCTAGACAACAAAAAAGTCAACCCAACAGCAGCTGTTATCAATTACACAATGAGGTCATCAATAAATGATCTCTAACTGCTAAATTTGTGCTCTCTATTCATTTTATGTCTGTAAAACTTCTGTAAGAGTTTCCATCTCGACAGCATCAAGAATCTTCCTTGATCACTCCCCAACTGATGAAGTAGAGTCTTTTTTCCAGTGCTATCACTCAAACATTATTAGTTGCAACTAGTGCCTGCCAGAGAGTCTTTGGTTGATAGTGAGTGATCAAGTATGTAAAAGAATCATAAATAATTTTATATCCAAGAATCTAACAAACCATTTCACAGCTTGTTTTCAAATCGTTCCACTGTAAATAAGAATAAAAAATTGATTCCATCAGTCTGGTGTTGGAAGTGTTTGCCCAGATTTGTATGCTATCTCTTTTACTTTCTGGCCAGAGTAAGATGCAACCTATATAGTATTTGTATTGAGCATGTGATGGAGTGAAGTGGAGTGAGGTTTTGCCAGATAAATTGTCAATATATTTTATGGATTAATTTGTTAACTGCCTAGAACTTCTGGGGAAGGTGGTTATGAATATGATGAGCCAGTTTTTGCAGAAGACAATTCATTCTGTATTACAGACACAGCATCCTTCCCGTTACTTTTAATTATGGAACCTACTCAGTGCTGAGTGAATTGGATTTGGAATTATGTGGCTGTACAAGTAGATAAATAGGTACCACTTCAGTGGGAAGGTAACAGCGTTCCGTGCGCCTCGGTATTTAGTCATGCCGGCCACATGACCACGGAAATGTCTTCGGACAGCGCTGGCTCTTCGGCTTTGAAACGGAGATGAGCACCGCAACCCTAGTGTCGGACTTGACTGGCTTTCGAGCAAGGGAACCTTTACCTTTTTACTATCTTCAGAAACGCCTAGAAATATTACAGGGAGCAACCGTTTATATCAGGCCTTGTAATTTTTAAGTATAAAGGTTTAGGTAGTTGTTAGTCCACGCATTGCTCAGGACTAGAGAGTTATTAGAATGTGTTTTCTAAGGATCCGTTCACTCCATTTTCAGGTCTCAGCAATTTTCTCCCAGCCAGACCAATGGTGAAAGTTCCCCAGAGATGCTGAGCATACGATTTCAGGTGAGCAATCCATTTACCTCCATATACGTTTTTTTGACAATGCAGGATTAAAGTTTATGGACTTCTGTACTGGGGCACCTGATCTCTTTAACCCGTGTACATGTTAACCCATGCATAGTTGTGTGCATGGAGATGCAATTAAGAATTATTCCCCTAGCCTGTTACGTTCACATTTATAGAGCTCATACCAGCAATATCCCTTTAACATTTTTTAGCATTGTATTAAAAGAAAAATACTATTACCATCATATAGGAAAGTGCTAGACAACAAAAAAGTCAACCCAACAGCAGCTGTTATCAATTACACACTGAGGTCATCAATAAATGATCTCTAACTGCTAAGTTTGTGCTCTCTATTCGTTCTATGTCTGTAAAATTTCTGTAAGAGTTTCCATCTCGACAGCATCAAGAATCTTCCTTGATCACTCCCCAACTGATGAAGTAGAGTCTGTTTTCCAGTGCTATCACTCAAACATTATTAGTTGCAACTAGTGCCTGCCAGAGAGTCTTTGGTTGATAGTGAGTGATCAAGTATGTAAAAGAATCATAAATAATTTTATATCCAAGAATCTAACAAACCATTTCACAGCTTGTTTTCAAATCGTTCCACTGTAAATAAGAATAAAAAATTGATTCCATCAGTCTGGTGTTGGAAGTGTTTGCCCAGATTTGTATGCTATCTCTTTTACTTTCTGGCCAGAGTAAGATGCAACCTATATAGTATTTGTATTGAGCATGTGATGGAGTGAAGTGGAGTGAGGTTTTGCCAGATAAATTGTTTATCCATTCCCCTGTTTTATCAAGATAATTAATTATCAAGAATTATAAAACCTATTTCATTGAATGGTTGAGTCTGAGTCTTACAGTTAATTTGGCATTTCAACGTTGAATGGTTGAGTCTTACAGTTAATTTGGCATTTCAACACCCATCAGTGTGCAAAGATTTTAGGAATAAGATAAAGAAGAATAATGAATGTGGGGCTGACTTTATGTGGGGGAGGACTGGGCAAGGATCAGTGTCTCCCCTACTCTTAAGCATGGTGCCCCCTCATGTACACATGCGCACACTCCATCCTGGAGAAGGCAACAGAGCGCAACCCTTTCTGTATTTCTTTAAGACCCGCTGGTGCCTGTAGGGCTTAAAAGAGAGCAGAAGAGTCATGACCTGCTTATTTCTCCAGGCACTGCTTTGGGCAGACTCTCCCAAAAGTCCCTGGGCCAAGGTTCCATTCCTGTTGGGAAAAGATGGTCCAAACGTATCTGGTCAGTGGTAGGCCCTCTGCCAGGATATGGTCCCCAACAGATTCCCAACCATGTGACCCTTGGTGACAGCTCTGAATGGCTGCTTGCCTTTATGTGTATACAGAAGAGAAAATATAGGGCACCCATCATGGAGTGCTAGTGCCCCCAGACAAAAAGCTTCATAAGGTGAAGTTGCACTGAGCAGGGTCTGCCCTACCAGTGGCAGGGTAGGGCAATACATTTTGGTGGTAACATTAAACGGTCTCAAATGCCAGTTATTTGGTTTACTACATTTTTACTGTTGTGCAGGTGCATCACTTAATATTTCCGTTTTGGGTATCAAAAACGTCATCGGTCATTAGTCTGCAACTTGTACTTTTTGATATCTGCCTGACTCTTTGTGGCCTTCTCCTATAGGATTCTCTAAGAACCAAAGATGACGGTCAGAGTTCACTGAGATCTTCTTACTCCAGCCCAGCTTCCATCAGCCCATGGCCCAGCAGTCCCTACTCTCCTTCATCTCCTGGATTCCGTGCTGCCAGCCCATGCAGCCCACAGAGGCCCAGTTTGCCCAGTAACAGCACAGGAGAGTCTGTAGTCAATAGCCACAGGTGTGTAAGTAGAGCCCTGGAGGGCCAGGTGGGAGGGTCCATCTGCTCCACAGATCCTGTTTCCTTCAGTGGCCAGACAGATTTTTCCAGGATGCTCGCAAACAAGGCATGGAGGGGCAACATCCTTTCATGTTTGTATCTTGACAGTTGTTGCTTAGAGAGGTGCACTCCTTCTGAACATGGAGGTTTCTTTTAATTATCGTGGGAACCATTGATAGACCTGTTGTTCCACAAGTTTGACTAATCCCCTTTGAAAGCCACTGAAGTCAATGGGCATCGCTTCATTTCTTCAGATGCTGTCCCACCAAAAAAGGGATTTAGGGATGAGCATCTTTCCTGTGTCTTCTACAGAGCTGTTTCAGCAACATAGTTTCTTTTGCTTCACTGAGATTTCCCTAGCTTCCTTTGGTAATTCTTTCATGGCTTTGTGGAAGACTGACATGGCAGCCACTTCCCTGATTAATTTCCCGCTTCAAATATATGTAAATACATTTTAAAAAAATTGTTTTTATGGTTAATATATGCTGCCTTCTTTTTTTGTTTCAGCAACTTGCATTTTATATCAGAATTTGTGCTCTTTTTTATGTATCTCGTTTAGACAACACTTCCACATTTTAAAAGGAAACCTCCTTGTCTGTAGTGTCCTTGACTTTGCTAGGACTTATACTGCTGTCCTCTTGGACTTGTCTGAATTTGTCCAGATCTGTGACACACTCAGTAGTCTGAATCCTGTTGAAAGTCTCCACTGACAGAAGGATTTCCGTCAACAGAGTGCAACTTTTCTGCTGTCCCCTAAAATGCTGTTCCCGGGGGACAGGATACCCCAGGGACAGCATGAGTAGGGAGTTTGGGCTCTACTGTGGGAGGGAAGAATGGGCAAAAATCTCCCCCCACGCATGTAGGAATGATCGGTGGAATTCAACCTTCTGATCATTTCTATGACGGTGGTTTGAAATGAATTTCAAGCATTTTGAAAAGCGGGGGTCCTCCTGAAACCACTTTTTTAGCTAATCTCTTAATTTTTTAAGGAGGTATGCAGATGAGTGACCTGATAGGTGGGTGGCTTGTGAGTGCCTGTGTAAGGGTGGTAAATTTCCCTACTGAGTC
>NW_015168044.1:3277492-3314268 GCF_001447785.1 Gekko japonicus
TACAGAGTGTTGTGTGGGATGTGCTGTAGAATGAGATTGGCCTCCTCATGTCAGCTTTCTCTTTCTAGCTTCCAGTCTTTGGGGAGTTCTTTTGGAACCTCTGATGAACGCAGCCTGCCCTCCCCTGGGCCTCAGGATCCAAGCAGCAGACAGGTGAGGAGACAGAAGAGTCTGCACTGTTAGTGCTGTGAGATTGGCTGGGAGGTCGCAATCCCAAGGAAGGCTGCCCATCGGAATTATGGGACCTAGGGGAAAGTGTGATGTTGGGGGCCCTGCCACTGCCCCTTTAAAGGACCCAGACAGGTGTGTACAAAGCTGGAGGGCCATGTGCAAGAATTCTGATACTCACAGACTAAGACTTATGGTAAGCAGTGGGGCAGGGGTATGCACGGGAGCTGATGCGGGGGCTCCCCATCTTTTGTGAGGATTTGGGGCTAATTCACCCAGATGTGGAGCTGCGGTGGCTCAAGTGGTTAAGACGCTGAACTGCAGGCTGTGGAAGGTCGGTAGTTGTGCAGTTCGAGACCCGGGTGCCGCATGATGGAGTGAGCTCCCGTCTCTGGTCCCAGCTCCTGCCAACCTAGCAGTTCGAAAGCAAGAAATTGCAAGTAGATGAATAGGTACCACTTCAGTGGGAAGGTAACAGCGTTCCGTGCGCCTTGGTGTTTAGTCATGCCGGCCACATGACCACGGAAACATCTTCGGACAGCGCTGGCTCTTCGGCTTTGAAACGGAGATGAGCACCGCAAGAGTTGGATTCGACTGGCTTTCGAGCAAGGGAACCTTTACCTTTACCTTTACACTCAGATGTATCCCCCCTTCCCACTGGGCATCTGTGTACCTGGGGTTCCTTCAGGTCACTGTGCAGTCCTTTGGATAGTATTTGTACACTAGTACCAGTGTGAGTCCTGACCTGGACAGCCCAGGCTAGCCCCATCTCGTCAGATCTCAGAAGCTAAGCAGGGTTGGTCCTTGCTAGTATTTGGATGAGAGACCACCCAAAAATGCCAGGGTCATGCCGCGGAGGCAGGCAATAGCAAACCACCTCTGAACGTCTCGTGCCTTTGAAAACCCTAGAGGGTCGCCATAAGTCAGCTGCTGCTTGATGGCAAAAAACCCACAAAAAAGTGTTGTTTGTGTGATGCATCAAGCAATTCGTTTGGGAAAAGTGGCATATAGATAATTGGGGGGGCATAACCCCCCGTCTCCAAGAGCTTACAAGCTTGACAAACAGAGGAAGAAGAGAGGAAGGTGAGGAGATGCAAATGTGAGCAAATCTTCCTGGTTTGGACTTCTGTCCTTTTAGCGCCGTGGGAAAAGCACTTCAGCGGGTGAAGCTGTCGCCATCCTTGAATCTTCGTGTCTAAGAGAGCTTCACCTTCTGTTTTCTCACCGTGCACCTATTAAAGGTTTCCCTGAAGAGAGCCAGGGAGATCCAACTGCATTCTCCTATACTTCACCTTATGCTTGGAGCCAGCGTGATGTGGTGGTTGGACTAGGAGCTGGGAGATGCTGGTTCGAATCCCCACTCTGCCATCACTCCTTCTGTCAGCCTAACCTACCCCATAGGGTGGTGGAAGAGGGGAGAAAGTTATTGTATTTGCATTTGGGGAGAAAAGCAGAGTATAAATACTGATTCTCCCACTCACCCACCCCCCGGTTCTCTCCCTGTGCTTGGCATGGGAAACGTTTTCCTTGAAAGCGCATTCTGTAGTTCCTGCCTTGTCTGCTTCCCTCCTGGCCAAGGGTTTAAGCCCCTTGCTTTGCTGCTGTGACCTTGCTGCACTCTTGCACGTGTCCCTGCAGGCAGCAGCACACCTGGCTTGGGGATGTTTGCTTGTTTCTACCTGGTGTCTCCAAGCAACAGCTGGGAAGGCAGAACCAGTTTGGGGAGGTGCTGCCCGCATCCCTTGGACACAGGAGGCAGAGGAGGCCTCCCAAAAGCTCCTCTTGCCTCTCCTTGCTCTTGAGGCCTATTAAGCAGCTATTCACAGCAATCCCCCAGCCTGCCTTGGCCAGAGGGACCTGTTTGTGCCGCTAACAGGCTTCTTTGCGCATGGCTGCTGCTCTGCAGGATCCCTCGGTCCTGAGACTACTTTGCAGCGAGAGGCGAAGAAGTCGATCAACCAAGCCTTCCCTGTAATCTCAGCAACTGGGGTAAGGTTGCAGCTCTTCACAACTGCACAACGTTCTGGGTTCTGTTTCCTCTGATTTAGATTCGTATTGAATTTTTCCTTGCCGATTACACAGGAGCTTTTCACCGTTTCCCCCCCTACAGTTTCCATTTCTAAGTGTAGTTCTCAACCGCTTATTTCCAAAGGAAATGTGAGTCTGCACTCTGCTCAGCGGTTGGACATGAAGTGCCTCGCTTTTCAGTAAGGAAGGAGAGGGTCCGAAAAGCCTGTGGTGTGGAGGCCCAGGATCTATGGTTGAGGTAGCACCATGGGGCACAGGACACATGAAAAGGCCTTAGACTGAATCAGACCCTCGGTCCATTAAAGTCAGTATTGTCTACTTAGGCAGGCACAGCTCCCCAGGGTCTCAGGCAGAGGTCTTCCACATCACCTGCTGCAAGATCCTTTAACTGAAGATTCCAGGGGACTTTCTGCCTGCTGAGCAGATGCTTTGCTACTGAGCCACGGCCCCTCCCAAACGTGGAATGTGGCTTCCAATGCTGAAGCTGGTTAATCCCTACAGGTTCTGCATAGTTTCCCTTTAAAATAAGAAGGGCAAGGTTCTAGATCTTACGATAGAGAGAATTTAGAAAATGTGTGGGTAGTTCTGTGTTTTAAAGGCTTAGGAACTAGAAATATCAGGGTGGTCCCAAACTCTCAAAAGCATGTTCCCTAAGAACATTCCTCTGTATATTCCAGTTTCCTTTCATTCTTGCCCCTCTTACAAATGCAAATACTTTGACTTCCTTCCTTTTGATGAACCACAGTGCCAGGTTGTGCATTAGAACAAAGCATGCTGACCACCCTATTTGCATAATTTGAATTGCAGAATTTTGCCTTTCAAGTAGCAGAGTTGTTTGCTGATCTGTAGCCCACCCTGTTCTGAAGAGCTTGGGCAGGCAACAAATGCAAAATTGCGACAAAGCAAACAACCCTGCCTCCCTCTAGCGATAGAAATTCTTCTAATTCTTTGCCACTGAAGCCCATGTGGGTAGGTTTCAATACCTGTGAGTTGCTAAAGCCAGTTTGTAGTGGGAAGGAGTTCCATAATCAGAAGAAATGTGAGCCTCAAAGGGGGGGGAGGACTCTTGTGGCACCTTAGCCATATCTGATGTAGAGGTGAGAGTGTTCAGATGCTCTGGGAGCAGAATCCCCACCTATACGCATGCACCCCAGTGAGAAGCTCCTATGTGGAACCAGGTAACACACTCCCCAGCTGCTGGGCCTGCCTTTGTAGCTGGGTTCCCTGAGCTGGTCCTTCTGGAATGCCCACAGTCCTCCTGAGAAATTGGTTCCTCTCCTCCTATGGTCTTTGAGCCCCTTGTCTCCGTGCCCATGTGTCTTGGCATCCCCCTCTCCTGTTGCTCTTGGGCTGGTGCTGCTATTTGTTTGCTTGTTCTGGCTCCGGGGGCTGGCCTGCCTCTGTGTTTTTGCTACGTTCTGGGGCTGTTTTTCAAACCCAAATTGGGAAGCAAGGTTGGCCCCAGAGCACGGCGTTTGCCAGCTGGCACCTTGATCGCCCCAGCCCCGCAGCCCCTTGGCTTCTCGGTCATGTTTTTCTTTCCTTTCTCACATTTATTTGCTTTAGCTCTTGGCCTCCTCTGCTGGCCTCCTCCCCACCCAGTGGTTTCATCAGCGCTGGGGGCCGAGATTAAGTGCGGAGGGTGGGTTAGCTGAGACCTAGACCCGGTTGGTTCTCCCTTATCTTGTTTCCCCCAGAAAAATTCCTTAATTCCTTGAGCCAAGGCACAGAAACATCTTTAACAATTTCAGTTTCTTCATCCTCAGCCTTAAAGTTGTGTAATTCCTCAGTAGTTGTTACTTTTGTTTTCTTGATGTTCAACTATAATCCTGTTTTGGCATTAAGCTAACTGCCCTTATGGATACAGAATGGAACCTGAAGAACTTTGTTAGGTTTGGCGTCCAACCAGCCTTCTGCTGCTCCTTTAAAGTAAAGCTGCCTCCTGCTAGGTAGTCAGAACTGCTGTCTGAAAAGGCAGTAGGCCTGATTCATTCGGGCCAAACTCTGCCAGCTTCCCCTGGCCTGTCAGATTTTGCCTGGGAGGCAGGAGCAGAAGACTTCTGAAATCAAAAACTGGCAGCTCTAAACTTGATGAAGGTGCCTTGCTGGAGAGAGATTGTGTGTGTGTGGCGGTGGCGGCGATATTTAGCAGGTCTCCAACGGCTGGGAAAAATTGCTTCATTTAGCAAAAAAAAAAACACCCCAAAAACAAAACAGAATGCCATGAAGGCGTAAGTTGAGTGTCTGTGTGGGTTTAATCATCCAGTGGAGTTGGCAGAGTATGCCTGCAAGCTGGGTGGGCGCTCCAGAGCCAGGGGTTCGGTCTTTGCTTGGGAGACAACGGGGTGTTGTAAGGTCCAGCTAGGGAAACTCCTTTTGGGCCCAGCCTGGCTACCTAATGTCAGAAGGGGAAATTTACCCCTTATTCATTCTTAATGATGGAAAGGGGGGGGATGGAGATTGTGAACGGTGCTGATTAGTGGGTTTCTGTCAGGACCCCTGCACTCGGCCGCTCCCAGGCACATTTGCTTCTACTTAGGCAGGGGTTTCTCCTTTCTTCCCTCTCCAAGGCCTTTAAACAGGAGCAGATGCAATAGAGAAGAGGGAGTTGCTATTGGGCTGGCAGTGCTTGTGCCTTTCGAACAAACTACTTGGGGGTGGGGAAGAATAGGGTTGAACTGACACGTGGGTGTTGGGGTGGACAGCACTGAGTAGGTGGTAGTCCTTCTTCTGTCCAAGCACTGCTGGCTCACCATCTCAAGCGATGCTGGGTAAAGAGGGACCTCCTCCCACTCTCTGGTTTCTTCTGCATGAGCTTGGGGCAGGGTTCTCTTCAACTTGCCTGGGGCTCAGGTTGGGGTGGGAGGCAGTGGCGTCTTCCAGAAGATCTGGCTCCTCAGGGTAGTTTCAAAGATCAGTGCCACTGCTGGTAAGTAGGATTGCCAATTCCAGCTTGAAAAATTCCTGGAGATTTGGGAGTGGAGCCAGGGGACAGTGGAAATTGGGCAGGGGAAGAACCTCAGTAGCTATAACGTCACAGATTCTACCCTCCAAAGCAGCCATTTTGTCCAGGGGAGCTGACCTCTAGTCTGGAGATCAGTTGTAGTTTTGGGAGGTTTCCAGGCCCCACCTGGAGGTTGGCAGCATTACTGGTGAGAGAGATGGCAGATTAAATCTGACAGAGGTAGACAATATTTTTTCCACAGCAGTGTATTTCTCCCCCACCCCACCCCCCCGGCCACTGCCAATTCCACGGGGTGGTTTTGCCTCTAGTTTATTAAGCCAGGGAATGGGAGGAGTATAGACCTGACTCGGTACTGTATATTAGGGGTCTCCAACCTTTTTGAGCACCTTTGGAATTCTGGCACAACATGGTGGGTGCAGCCACAAAATGGCTACCAAAAATGGCTGCCACACAGGCCCATAGGGCCTGGCCCCCTAACGTTTCTTCCAGGGCCCCCATTCTGTGCCTTGGCTTCTCCTCCCCCTGAGCTTCACAGTAGCTACATGCCTGTCAGTGAAACAGGGCCTGCATAGGATTGGAGGTCCGATCTCACAAGGCCATCTCCTGGTCAAACTTAAGAGTGAGTTTTTCTTCAAAGTTCTGCAACCAGGGAGAGGTGGGTGACTCTCCCCATGTTTGCAGAAGGAATAGGTGATCCTACATGCTGGGGGAGGTGTGTGTGTGTGTTGCGACTGACAAGCGGCCTCACCAATGCTTGAGAAGACAAGGCACGGGATTCCAGCTGTGCACTCCACAGCTCTGAAGTACACTGGCTTGCAGTTAGTCGATCAGCCCCATCTGAACCACCACAGTCCAGGGCGGGGAGGAAAGAATGCGTGTAGCTCCATACAGACATATAATGGCTGGCCCCCTGAGCAAAAAATTGCCCCCCCCCCAGCAAAAAGTTGCTAGCTACGGGGCTGCTGCCACAGGAGGCAGAGCCAGCCATACAGTGACTGCTGCAGCATAACTTCAGTCACACAGTGGTGGCACCTGCTGCCAAAACAATATATTATAGAAATCTGCACAGCCAATCTGCCTTGCTGGGTCAAAGCCTCACCTTGCCCCGCCCACTTTCTAAAAACACTTGGCGGGTGCCAGAAAAGGAGTTGGCGGGTACCGTGGCTCTCACGGGCCCCGTGTTGGGGGGCCCTGCTGCGTATCTTGCAAATAAGGTGTGATGTTGGAATTCAGTGACTGGAGTGCCGCATTGTACAGCTAGGCCATACAAAACAGTTGCACAGACCTCCAATATGGATTGGGTCCACAGCACTGGGGAAGGTGGGGGGTAACTCCCCTACGCCACCATCTCCCTGACTGAAAAGACTCTCCCCCTGCGCAGCCCAGCTCAGGCAGGGGGAAAACAGTACTTGTTATGCCTGTTTTTCCTCTGCCCCCAATCTGGACTTAAAGGAGCAGGGATGAGGGGTGCTGTCTTCGGTGCTTTTTATTGCATGTTGATGACTCCACTTTGCTTTTAGTGCCTGTGATTTTATTGCTGGTTTGTACTGTGTGGTGCGCTGGCAAGACTCTTGGACTAGGATCTTGAAGAGTCCAGCTCAGATCCCTATTTTTCCATGGAAGTTTGCCGGGTTCCCTTGGGCCAATCACATAACTCTCAGTCTAACCTACCTCACAGGGTTGTTGTGAGGATAAAATGAAGCAGCGGAGAAAGATGTAAGCCATCACCCATAGCTCTTAGTCTTGTTGCTTTCCTCCCCACTGGGCTGTACCTAGTTGCCAGTAAGACAGAAAGAAGGAGATGTAAGCCATCACCCGTAGCTTGTTGCTTTCCTCCCCACTGGGCTATACCTAGTTGCCAGTAAGACAGAAAGAAGGAAATCTGAGTTTGGTTTCTCACCTTTCACCACCAACCAACTTGCATCCCTGTTAATCTGTGCCACTCTTCTCCATTAGCTGCTGGGAGACTTGAATAGACTTTAATAGAGATGGAATTATGAGCATGGGCTGCCCTCTAGTGGCTGGATTCTGCCCTGAATTCTGCAACCAAATATGCTGGTTGTGAAAGCACATCACACCTCTGGCAATCCGTGTGTCCACCTACAGGTTTTAGACCCTGGCTGCTAGAGCTCACAGTTGAGGCAAGGCAAGCGTGTGCAGACTCCCACTTGCATCCACAGGGAATAACCTCAGTATAGCATTAACCTGCTTAACTTTAGCCCAATTCAAGAGCCCATCTGTAGGCTGTGCTATCCCATAATCTGGGAAGATATTCATGGTGTTTTTTGATTTGGTGGCTGTTTTAAAAATACCTTCTGAAATTGTAGTGGCTTTTTGTGTCTGTGGCAATGTGCATTTTACTGTCCAAGCAAGTCACTGGGGTTGTGTGAGTTGCCATGGGGTACTGTGTCTGAGACAGAGGCAGGCGAGTCTGGGGCTCAGGCTGCTGTGTGCCACAGTTGCATAAAAGCATGGGGAAAGTGCAAAATGTAGAGCTGGAAGACATAAGTTGATTTCCAGATAATCTCTGTGCCGTTTTTTAAAAAATCAAGTGATGCTTGAGGCATGCTAAATTGTTGAAAGGAGCAAAGATTATGAATAAGCCTTCCAGTAGTTTTGAGCCAAAGCTTCAGTACCCTTCAGTGCTTCTTGACCCTCCTTTAGGAATAATCCCCTCCATGGCTATTTTTCTAAATCTATAAAATGTACAGAAATGTAACTTCTGTAGGGGTGGGGCACAAAACTTGTATTGCCTCAATAGACAATATTTGTTTTGTTTTCTAGCATGAAGTACACACAGCCGTGGCTATGTCTCCTATTCCAGGGGGGAAACACAGGCTGTGCGGCAACTCCCTGTTCTGTAGAACAGGCACTTAGAATACTGGATGGCCAACAAACGTCTCAGAGACTGAGTGAAGTTTACTGGGGTCAGTGAAAGTTACACACAGACAGTGTAGCTGGAAGAGTTTGCAGAATCAGGCTCTTGGGAGTGGGGGACAAGAGTTCACACGTCTGAACGCCATGCCCAGCAATGAGGCAAGCAGCTCAGTGTAAGTGTAGCATTTTCTGTCTGTCGTTTCCCACTACATAAAAGAGAGTGGTACTGTGTCTCTTTCCCAGGTTTGTACTTGTTCCTTTCCTGCAGAATCTTTCTTTACACCCTGTTTTGTTTTCCCCCTGTGCCTGCTGCTATAGCAGCGGAGGTCTTTCAGCACCTCCAGCGGGTCTCCCATTCCAGTCTTGTCTCCGCTGAACGGTTCTCCATCCCCAGGAGCATATTCACTCTGCAACCTTTGGGAACTGAAGAAGGAACAGGACAGGAGCTTCCCCTGCAACCACAGACGTTACAGGTAACCCGTGTAGCCAAGTGGCTGAGCAGGAGCACTTAAGCCCAGTCCAACCTTGAACATAAAGGGGCTGCGTACAAAATTAAAAGAGCCTCCCAGCTCTGTGAAGGGTGCTTTGAGCTCTTTGGAGGACTGAGTCATCGCAGTGACGTCCCCACCTCCTTTCTTGACACAGGGTAGGGCTGCCCAAACTTGTGCCTGACGTTGTGTGGCCTTTTAAAGCCATCTCTGTTGCCTTGAGGAACTGGGCAGGGCAAGGGTTAATCATTCAGAGCGGCTGCTGAGCTGAAGCCCGGAGGCCGGGCAGGTCTGGGCGTCATGTGTAGGGAGGGTGTTCCACCAGTGGGGGGGGGGGGGGGGGGGGGCCTCCCAGAGGAGGAGGAGGAAGAAAGTCATTCAGGTGAGAGGGTAGCGGGATTCGTCACGACTAGGCCTCCCAGAGGAGGAGGAGGAAGAAAGTCATTCAGGTGAGAGGGTAGCGGGATTCGTC
The DNA here is from genome assembly GCF_001447785.1 of Gekko japonicus. NCBI lineage: Eukaryota > Metazoa > Chordata > Lepidosauria > Squamata > Gekkonidae > Gekko > Gekko japonicus. Next base: position 3,286,491 of record NW_015168044.1, read on the forward strand.
ACTGGAGGCCGATAACTTGGTCACTCTTAGAGGAGCTGCTTTAGCAGAAACCACCTGACGTGCTCCCTCCGTGCGCTTCCTGGAGGTCTGGCTCTCTTGAGACTTGGAAGGGACAGTGCTGTGAGAGAGGCCCTCTCACTTGGGTGGGTTTGTTTGGGATTCCAGTCCAGGGAGGTTGCAATCCGATAGCTTGGATTGTCTGCTTCAGCATCACGAATCCTGATAAGCGACTTTAATTTTTCTTTTTATGATTGGCTTCTTTACTCTGTGGTAGGACGGAGGGCCAAAAGAATTAGAGATCGATCGATCTGTCTGTCTGTCTGTCTGTCTATCTGTCTATCTAGTACTGCTCATCCAGCTATCGCCTTAAGCAGAAATTAGAACCAAGGAAAATATTTTAAAAGCTCTTACTCAGTATTATTTCTCTTCTATTTGATTATTGCGCCTATGAATTTTGCCACTGAGAGGGTGACATGATAGCAGCCATGACTCCTCACGGAAAATATGTTAAAAGCTCTTACTCAGTATTATTTCTCTTCTATTTGATTATTGCGCCTATGAATTTTGCCACTGAGAGGGTGACATGATAGTAGCCATGACTCCTGGGGAATTAGAGTTTTGTCATTAATAAAATGGAAAGGGGGGGAAACAAAGTTTCGCTGAGGTTGTGGCTGGGGAGGCCTTTATGTGTGGGTAATTGTCACTTTCTGAAATGGCCCTCCTCCGGGAGTAAGAGAAGCCACTTGTGGATGCCTTGCAAGCCTTAGATAGAAGGGGAGACATCTGTTCACTCGATTCTACCTGTCAAGTCCTCTGAAGTCTCACCTCTCATGTCAGTCCTCTGAAGTGTCTTTTCTAGAAGCACTTATACTGAGAGTCCCGGGGGGGGGGCTCAGCTCTCCCGGTCGCACCCCTCCTTTCAGGCTCTCCTGAAGGATGCTTGTGATGGAAGACTGGTTTGTCCTGTCCTCCTGGATACAAAAGTTACAGGTAGCCTCCCTTTCCCAATTCTCATTTCTTCTCTCTTTGTCTCTCCCCAGTCTGGATTCAGACCCAGCCATGCGTCGTTTGGAAGGGGACTCTGAAGTTTACAAGATGATGCAGGAAAACCGTGAAACCCGGGCCCAGCCACGGCAGTCGAGCACTTTCCGTTTGCTCCAAGTAGCCCTGGAGCAGGATGAAAAAGGTAAGAGAAATGAGTGGGAAGGGAGGCCGCAATTCAGTGGCGGAGCAGGGAGAGGGTCAGCATTGTGTACTGACTGACAGCTGCTCTCAAGGTGGAGGTTCTTCACAATACTTACTGCCTGATCCTTTTAACTGGAGAAGCCGGAGGCTGAACCAGGGAAGGGACCTTTTGCATGTGAAGCAGATGCTCTCCCACTGAGCCACAGCCCCTCCCCTGTAATGGAGCTGTCATTGTGCAATGCCGTTCTGGTGGTCTACCAACCCCACACTCTTCGACCATCAGCCCAGACAAGATTCCAAAGATGTGTTGCGGTAGTTGTCTTAGTGTGAGGCAAGGAAAGATCAAAGGAATATGGGCAGGGCTGCAAACGTTGATTAGCAGATTAAACAAATAAAGCTTTTAATTTAAAGCAAACTTTAATTGCTAGTTCTGTGAGTTAAGGAAATGTCTTGTTTACTTTTGGAGGCTAGCTTGATTTGTATACGTCTGTTATAATAGGGTTTTTTTTTAATGACTAAGTTTGCCTTGCCCATCAAACAATATGGGGAAGCCTACAATTTAATGTACCGAGGCTATCTTGCACTTCCTGCAATATCTTTGGAAAAGATCACCGTGGAGGAGTTTTGATAAGATGCATATTTGAACTCAATGTAATTGAACGTGATTCATCAGTGAAAGGCAAGATCATTAGGCGTGGTTGACTGACAGCCCTGCTCCTGTCTCCTAATGTGCTTTCTTTGTTACTTCTGGCAGAGGGCACCGTGAGTCACTACCCCAGCCAGCTGTCTCCCAGCACTCACAAGCCGGTCAGCAGTTCTGTAGCAGGCACCCAGAAGCTGCATGTGTGTGAGAAATGCGGCGGCAGCATCACGTGAGTGTCGCTGATCCTTGGTGAGGGAGTCTGCACTGGGAGGAAGCAGATGGGGACTGGAGAAAGGCCTCTCCTGAGAGTGATGCTCTGGCAGGATGGGGGCTGGCTCTGCTGTTCCCCAGGGCTGTAGGCGGCAAAGAAGGCTCTCCCCTTTTGTAGAAGAAAAAGCTGTAAGCAGCTGCGCTGGCCCATGCAAAATCCAGAACAAGAAACAAAACCCGTGTGTCATACCTTTTATTGTATGTGTGTTATGTGCTTTCAAGTCACTTCTGACTTACGGTAGCACTGTGAATTAATGACTTCCAAAATTTTCTATCATTAACAGCCTTGCTCAGGTCTTGGAAACTGAGGGCCCTTGTGTCTTCCTGGATTGAGTCAGTGCATCTCATGTTGGGTCTTCCTCTTTTCCTGCTGCCTTTAATGTTTCCGAGCATTATTGTCTCTTCCAGTGACTCTTGTCTTCTCATAATGTGACCAAAGTAGGATAGCCTCCGTTTAGTTGTTTTAGCTTTTAGGGGGAGTTCACACTTGATTTGATCTAGAACCCACTTGTTTGTCTTTTTGGTGGTGCACAGTGTCCATAAAAGTCTCCTCCAACACCGCATTTCAAATGAACCTTTTGTTAGGGCCAACCAAAATACCACAGAGCATTTTGTAAGCTCTTAATCAGGCCAGATGTTACAGAAGTTTAAAAAGCAAATTGTCCACGTCAAGATCTTAAGACCCTGCCTTGCCGATTTCTTTGGCATTCAAAAACTGTTTGAGTGCCATTCTGGTTTTACTAAACTCTGTTTTTTCAGAGGAGATGATGCTCCTTCGTTTGTTGCTTCTTGCCATAGTGCAAGTCCTGCAATCTAACACCTGCAGCAATTAAACTAGAGGCTGTGAGAATATCAGCATCTAACACCAAAGGCTGGCAAAACGAGGTCTTTGGCCTGTGAAATTTAGTTTTTTTCTTCCTTCATGTTTAAACTTTCAAAACATCTAGCCTGATTTATTTGTGTGGTTTTTTAAAAAATTAATTAAAACATTTATATCTTGCCTTTCCTCATGGTTCAAGGTGGCTTCTGGGGTGATGAAGAGTTCTGATGAGCTCGAAAGCTTGCACAATGTTTTTGTGGCATTTTAGTTGGCCTGAATAAAACATATTACACAGATTTCATCCCCTTTGTGCCTTCACCTTGCTAGTATGATAACCTATGTAGGAAGTAGGTTATGTATCGCCATCTGGTGGACAGATAGGAGATCTGCACTTTGGCATTTGGCAGGCCCACAACGTGCCATTGGCAATCTGTAATTAATTTCATGGTTGGTAAAACAGCAAGAGAGTCACAATGGAAAGAACACTAAATAACGGTTGTTTGGCGGGGGAAGAGATGGTTGCCACACAAACATGCAGTGGTGTGTGTTTAGTAGTAATCTACTGTTTATTTATGCAAGCACGTTGATTTTAATATTTCATTATTGTTTGCATTTGAATCCCCTTCCTTACTTTGGAGTTGTCCCATTATTCCTCACAACAACACTGAGCCTAGGTTAGTCTGAGAAAGGGTGACTGGGCCAAGGTTTTGTGCTAAGGATCTGAACCTGGGCCTCCCGGATCCAAACCTAAAACTCTGGGGCTGCTTCTACCCAGAGAAGCCTCGTTGTGTAGCTCTTGTTGCAACAGAATGTCCACACAACGGTTTTCTCACATTTTCTTTCAGTCAGCTCCCTGTGGTTGCTGTCCCCACTGCCACCACTGGAGGCCTTTTAAAAAAAATAGGCGATTGCTATAGCAGAAATTCTCAGGTTGAAAAAAATCCTCAGTTTTTATTTTTTTTAAAGTAAGTCTCTAGCCTCTTCGTTGCAGAGATACGACAGGCACTGGCAGAAGAGGCAGAAAGGGCCAGCCATCCCCATCCTCCTCCCCACGGCAGCCTCCTCCTGACTCTCACAGCTTTGAGTCCACAGAATAAACTTTCCCGGGGTCAGAAAGGTGCCCTGCCCTTAATAGGCGCTGCAAAGGGCGTGTGTCTGTGAAGTTAGTGTTTAAGTCACTGTGGCTTTTAGCACCAAGGTGGCTTCCACATGGGAAAGGTTCTCCATGTTGCTTTAATTGCCCGGTATGCGTGTCAGTGACAGAGCTCCCTCCCACACATGGGAATGTTCTACACACTTTCCTCTATCACTTTTCCCTTTGGTGCATGCTCTGCAGTAACTCTGTGTTGGCTCTCTGGGATCATGGCTGCTCTGGAGACTCACTACTCTCTTTTGTTGTTGTTCATACATGTGCTATAGCCATTCACAAGACTGTTATAGTGATTTAGTTTGGAAACCCAGATAGAGAAAAACCTCAACACGGAAGCAGCCTGTGATGATTTTTCTCTTAAATTAGTTCTCTTAAATGGCTAAAATGGCATGAGAGGTTTCTATACCTTTGCTGGGCACTGCCCACACATTTCCAAGATCTTTTCCACTTTCCTGAAAGACTGAGAGCCTTTTTTCTAAAATAATAAAGCCAAGCTTTGCCAGGGCATTAATATTTCTTTTCTTCACCAAGTACCGATCGCATTTCTGTGATGGACTCTAATTTCTCTCTGTCTGTGTCACATCTGTGTAGGCCTCCCATTTACCTGCCGAGTGTGGGGAATTACCTGCCCCCAGCCAGTGTTCCCTCTAAGCTGAGTTAGCGTGAGCTAGCTCACAGTTTTTGAGCCTCCGGCTCATGCATCTTTGTCTTCGCTCAGGAAGGATGGCTCCAGAGCAAGCTAATCTATGCAGGAGCCAAATGGCTTGCTCACAACTTGAATGCCAGCAGCTCACAAAGTAGAATATTTGCTCACAAGACTCCACATCTTAGAGGGAACATTGCCCCCAGCCCCTGAGGAATTGAGGAGCGGGGGGGGGATTGCTCCCATATATTGAGACTCTAGGAATTCCCCCTAGTTTCTGCGGTAAAGACCGTAGAGACTCTGGGAGGTGTCCCAAGAGTGATATCGCATCCTTCTCAGGCACGGCCCCCCCTAAATCTCCAGCATTTGCCAAGGTAGTCTGTGTCCCATTACACCGACCTTATATTTTGTTGTCTCTTGCAGAAACCAAGCAGTGAGGATCCAGGAGAACCGCTACCGCCATCCCTCCTGCTATACCTGCACTGATTGTGGCCTTAATCTGAAGATGCGTGGCCATTTCTGGGTGGGCGAAGAGATGTTCTGTGAGAAGCATGCTCGCCAGCGCTACCAGGGGCCAGGAGTGACCAGCCCTGCCACTGCAGTCTATTCCCAGTCCTAAAATGTATCCAAGCACACGAGCGCTTCCTCCAGAGGCTCCCTGGGTCTCTTCCAACAGGCTCTTCTCCTGCACCATCTCAGCCAATCGGGGGGCGGGGTGTCTCTTCCCCAGCCCCTTTCTGTGACGTGGTTAGTGCCTTCTGCCAGTGGAGATCCATCCAGGAAAGGGAGCTTCCAGTACAAAGCAGAAGGGCTCATGGATCTTGGGAATAGGGCTTGCATTTCACCAGTAGAAAATGAACTGTACCACTTGCTTTCAGTTGGCAGGTTCTTAGCCTGTCTCTTAGAAGGGCAGTTTCCGTGTAGCACCAGCATGTTCGTGTTTGGCATTTGGTGGCTTTGGAGGGATGGGAAACGACCAAGGTTCTGACACGTGCCCCTCTTGAGGATCCCTTAAGGGCCATGCTGTGGGATGCAGGGGGCCCTTGGCCGCATCACCACTCCTCTTTGCATGCCAGGGGTGAATTCCAGGTGTCTCTTGCCAGCTACACTCTCACCCACGCCGAAGGCAGTGTTGCTCCCTTTTGTGTCTCGAGCACCTCTTTGTCACCGCGGCTGCCAGCATCGTTGCATCCCTGTAGGAAATGGAGAAGTGAAGGGTGGGGGGAGTCCCTAAAGCACCCAGGTATGGGGCAGCTTTGAATATTGTCTCTGTAAAGCTTCTCTAAGATCTCTATGTAAAATGTAATATATATATATGTATATGTATAAATTACTTGCCCTGTGCCTTTGCTTTGTGAAAACAAAGAGCAGTAGAAACATTTTTTTTCAATCTTTTCTCATCACATTTTTGGGCTCCTAGGAGCACAGCTCTGTACCCTGCCAGTCAGGGGCACATGATGAGTTTTCTTGGCAGCCTGCGGGGGGAGTTCTTCGGAACGGTAAACGCCTTGAACATTCAGGGCGGGTCGGCTTCTGGATTCTTCCAGATATTTCTAGGGAGAGTGTGAGGAATTGTCAAAATTGCAGAAAGAGTGGAGGGGGCCCACTGTCCTTTCCAGGCCCAGTGGCCCCCGAATAAATGGGGCAGCGCTGTCACCTCTTTGGGTGGTGGGAGAACAGTCATCTTTTGAGGGAGGAGGTTGTGGTGATTCCCCTTCAGGTGCACAGTGAAGCGTGGCCCCAACAGGTGTGCATCCGGTTATAATACCCAGGCCTTGAGCTTCTGGGCTTTCACTTTACATGGCAGTGTGACCTGTGGGCTTAAGCTACTGCTGACCTTCATGCTGAGGATGAAATAAGATGTTATTTCACAGCAGCTCTCAGAAACTGGGTTTGAGGAAACTTGGACCACTACAGTTCTCTTGTGCCTGTGAACTCCTGTGTGCTTTTTCTCCATTGTAGCCTTGTGACAATTTGCTACATTCTCAGTGTGGGCCTGGGAATAGCTAGAACAATTACTGGCAGATGCTCCCCTGCAGTTCTGTATTGTGTTGCGTGTGTGCATTCTAATTGCACAAGTAGAACTAGATGCTATGCTGTCACAGGTTTCAAGTTCTGTCCTACAGCACTTCCTTCCTTCCTTGTGACACTTACACATCACTTATTTAATCGATCAGGGCTATTTTTTGTTGTTGTTGTTGGGGGATTCTGCAGTTACAGGCACATTTCGTGTTGGCGGAGTAATTAACACAGCAATGGTGCACAACCTGTTTAAAGTGTAAATAAAGGTTTATTTAGGAACTAACATACTTGATAGTAAAGAGGCGAGACAGAGATAGGGTCCTCGCGACATCTCTAGCTGAGAGAGAGGGTAAGACTGATTGTGGAACTTCCAAGAAGGGGGAAATTGCCCTGAGAGTAACAATCTGGAGACAGACAAGGAATGACACTTAAAAGGAGAGAAGGTGCTGACCTCATTATGGATTATAATTGTCTTCTTGCTGCCCCCTGCAGGGTCTTCTTGTCTTCTTCTTTGTACACCAGGCGTTGTCTGTTCCAACATTTTGCGCTGGTAACCAGGATACTTTGAAGATACGCAGATATAATGTGCACTTGTGGTAGCTCTTGTGCTAAGAAGCTCAAGATACTGCTCTCTTGAAAAACAGAGGGGGTGGAGCAAAATGCGAAAGTACAAAACGTAGGGGTGTAAATCAACTTATAGTGGCGTGAAGGAGTCAGGGGGCTGCCAACAAACTGCCAGATCCAAAAGAATCCTTTGCACCTTTCTGTTAAGTGGCCAGTGGATGGGAGGGCATCACACGCTCTTGAGTTTCAGCACGAAGCATCCTGCTGCCGACGTGCTCTGTGTGTGCGTATGTGTGTGTAGTGTTGTCAAGTGTTGGCAATGCCAGTGAGGGGTTTTCAAGGCAAGTGAGAAGCAGAGGTGGTTTGTCATTGCCTGCCTCTGCAGAGTCTTCCTTGGTGGTCTCCCTTCCAAATAGCAGCCCTGCTTAGTTTATGGGAGCAGGTGACACTGTGCTGCCTTCCCTCTGCAGACAGGCCACATCAGCTTAAAGAAATAACCCCGTGTATGAGGACATACTTTAAAATGACATATACATGAATGCTCTTTCCTCCCAATGATAGGAGCCTTGCTATGCTACATCAGAGTCCATGTTCTCCGGCAAACTGTTTTTAGCCAGATGCTCCTGGGAAGCCCCACTGGAAGGACCTCCTTCTTACACCGGAGAAGGTAGCCGATCAGGGTAAATGGGGTTGCTATCCCCAGCACCCTCCTGATTCCTCCTTAGTCCAGAGGGTGATCGTCTGTCAGTCCTTGCAGAACTTACCTTTGCAGGGCTCTGTACATACACCTCTTCCTGCAAAGACTCACCCGTATTGGCTTTTTTGTCTCCGTACAGGGGAAATGCAGGACGGTTCATGGGTGGGGTTAATTCATACCCATGAAGAAACATTGGAGGGACTCCTGGAAGGAAGCTGAGGAGAGGTTGACGGGCCTGGTCAGCGGACTTTGGTGCAATCCATTGGCCAGTCAGGCGTGCAGAACAGTGTCCCAGATGGGGACAGGGTCTGCTGCTCTTTTTCCTTTTGCTTGAGGAGCAGCTCCTGTCGGGAAGGACAAGAGTCCTTCTGTGACAAGGAGACACAGGTGAGAAGGGGAGAAATGTCGGCCTGGCTTTGTTCTTTGGAGCTGGGTGCTTTTGCTAGCTGCTGCTCATGCAGCCTCTGCTGCAATTTATTGTTGGTTTGTTAAAGTTGGGTCAGTCAGTGCATTCAATTGCATAGGGGCAACCTGCGTGTATAAAATGTGATTTGTTTTCACTTTTTATTTATTTGAATGTGATTTGTTTTCACTTTTTATTTATTTTGTAAATTTGTAGTAAACGATCCATCCCATGAACCCCAACTGGCACACCTGCCATTGCTCTTGAATGTACATGAATGTACAGGATGGACAAAAGGAAATACTTCTTTACACAGAGAGTGATTAACGTGTGGAATTCACTGCCAGAGGATGTAGCAATGGCCACAGGAACAAACAGCTTTATAAAGGGATTTGATTCCTGAAGGCTGTCTATCTGTGGCTACTAGCCATTGGTGACTGAGGGGAACCTCCGCATTCAGAGGCACTGGGCCTTTGAATCCCAGAGCCAGGAGGCAACCTCAGGAGAAGGCCTCGACCTCTATGCCCTGTTGTTGGCCCTTCGGAGGAACTGGTTGGCCACCGTGTGAGACAGGATGCTGGACTAGGTGGATTGCTGGTCTGATCCAGCAGGGCTCTTCTTATGTTCTTAAATGCAGTACAGGTGCCTAGCCAGCAGAGGGTGTCAGGTTCCCTTCAAGAGGCCAAAATACAACCCCGACCTGTTGGAGGTGTGTCTGTGGAAAGAAAGAGAAGCGACTGTACTAGACTATTACATCAACATTAGGGTTACCACCAGATGTCTTCTTTTTAGAGGGCATGTCCTCTATTTTTTTTGGTGGCCATCCTCTTTTGGGCTGTTTTTTAAAAAGCTGATGAGAAGGTCCTCTTTTTGGGTTGGCAGGTTAGTAATATTCCTTGTTGTTGTTCAGTCACACAATCGAGTCCGACACTTCACGACCCCATGGACAAGATCTCGCCAGGCCCTCCTGTTTTCCGCTGTCCTCTGAAGTATGAATGAGTATCGTGGCACTAACCGTGCTTGCATAACTGTGCTTGCATAAGCTTTTGTGACCTAGTGCTTCCTAGGCATGGATTTCTGTTGTCTCGTTTTGGGTTTGTGTGGCAGAGACAGAACTGCCCCTTTGCAAGCTGTAGAACTGCTCTGCTGTCCCCCCACCCACCCACCAGGTCTGTGGTGATATGCTAGTTTTTTCAGCCTAGTTCATGCAAGTGTTCAGTGTGCATACTGGAGATGTACTGAAGTGTACTGGAGATTCAGTCACGTCAACAATGCCCTTTTTGTGTTGTCTGTTACTGCATTCCCTTCCTTGAGGTTGCCAACCCCAGGTTGGGAAATCCCCAGAGATTTGCAGGTAGAACCTGGGGAGGGCGGGGCGGGGCGGGGTTTGTGGAGGGGAAGGAACTCAGAAGGGTATAATGCCGTAAAGTCCAGCTCTGAAGCTGCCATTTTCTCCAGGAAAACTGATCTCTGTTGTCTGGAGATCAGTTGTAATTCCAGGAGATCTCCAGGCCCCTGGAAGTGGACAAACCTACTCCCTGTGTGTATTGAGGCTGGTGTATATATAGACTTATAAATCATAGTGTACACCTAGAAGATGCTGGAGCCCTGGTCCAGTTATAGATATAATAAAGATATGCAATGTTGCCCCGGTTACTGTAACCACACGATGAATGGCAGTGCCAGAGTTCTGCTTTGGAATACGTGCTTTGCATGGAGAAGGTCCCACGTCCAGTCACTGCCATCTCTTGATACAAGATCTCTTGCTGACAGTAGGTCTGAGCTGGGCTGCAGTCTGAGACCTTGGAATGCCGTCACCAATTGGAGTGGACCGTGTGGGAATAGACGTCTTAAGAAGTGCATGCACAAATATATGTGTAACACACATACATTGCACATATAAATAAACTATATTTATATAGTATAATTACTTATTATATGCATAAAACATGCATACATAGCGCATGTACAAATATATGTGTAACACACATACATTGCACAGAAGAAAGTCGCTCCGTTGCTTCCAAATCCAGTCCATGTAAAATCATTCATTAAGGCCAAGCAGAATAACAGCATGCCTTGTGTGAACTTGAGTTCTCCAGCTTTGTATAGTTAGATGGTGGGGGAGGCGTCTTGCAGGCCAAGGCCTCTGTCTGCCATCTTCAATGGATGGAAACAGGGTGTGGCTAGCTAGTGTCAGACTGTGCCGCTGGCATGTTGGAAAGAAGCTGCAAGAACAGGAGTACTGGAATAGATGCATAATGGACTGACTCTGTATATAGGACAGTTTCATATGAACACATGGAGCTGCGGTGGCTCAAGTGGTTAAGACGCTGAACTGCAGGCTGCGGAAGGTCAGTAGTTCAGCAGTTCGAGACCTGAGTGTGCCGCATGATGGAGTGAGCTCCCGTCTCTGGTTCCAGCTCCTGCCAACCTAGCAGTTCGAAAGCAAGAAATTGCAAGTAGATAAATAGGTACCACTTCGGTGGGAAGGTAACAGCATTCCGTGCGCCTTGGTGTTTAGTCATGCCGGCCACATGACCATGGAAACGTCTTCGGACAGCGCTGGCTCTTCGGCTTTGAAACGGAGATGAGCACCACAACCCTAGAGTCGGATTCGACTGGCTTTCGAGCAAGGGAACCTTTACCTTTACCTTTACATATGTACACAACATACCCACCGCTTGGCCAAGGACTTCCATGAGAGCAAGGGGAAAGGTCCAGTTGCCTTGTGATGGTGTCGCTCCTTTTGAGCTCTTTGTTCTCATCTATTAGTTTAATGATAATAGAAGACAAAAACAAGTGTAGTTAACAGACTCAACAATCACAACTAGCCAAAAAGCTGAAGAACATCTAATAGAGAATGATGTATACAAAGCAGCTACAATGAAAAAGTACAAAATGTAAACAACGGAGAACTGGTATGTGCTACAATGTATAAACAATGGAGAGCTACTAAATAATTTGATGTTGTGTCCGGATGTTTGATAACAACGCTTCAAAGTTCATCCTTCATCAGGGTGTTCCCTTTAAGCTGCTGTGGTTTTCATACTCAGACTGACATGCCTTGGGAACAGTAATGATTCAGTACAAAACCGGATGCCAATCTCCAACATGTTGTCAGCTTCAATAGCTTCACACTGGCTGTTTACTACACTTGTTTTTGTCTTCTATTATCATTATATAGTAGTGTAGTGAACATTATTGAATGTTCATCTACTAGTTCGCCAACAACCCTATCTAGTAAGAAGCTTCCCATTACCAGAGTTCCACAACTTCCCAGAAGAATATCGTATTCCATTTCCTGATAGTTCTGGAAGCTGGTGTATGAGAAAATGGTGATCCTCCCCATTTCCAGCATTGAGACTGGAGTTTGAGCCCTGGCTTCCTGTTCACTGGGACCCCATGTGAGCAAACCCTTCAGCCCTGGAGTTTGCCATTTTTTAAATGGCCCATGCTCATTAAGATCGCTAGAAAAGAAGAGCTGCAAAGCCCACTCTTTCTTTTTTTTGTATTTTTGCATGTGCACGCATGCGTGTGTGTGCGCGCACCAGTGCCTGGAAGCATGGCAGCCTCTGGCGACTCCTATTGGGGCATGAGGAATGTTCAGAGAAGTGGCTTGATAGCCTTCCTCTGCCTCTCAACCCTGGTATTCCTTGGAGGTCTCCCATCCAAATACTTGCCAGGGTCGACTGCCCTGCTTAGCTTCCAAGAGCTGACGTGATCGGGCTTGCCTGGGCTAACCAGGTCAGGGCCAGAGACCACACTTAACATTAGCCCAGGTGGCTCAGCCAGCAGGTGTTGGAGAGTGGCCACCTGCAAGTTATTTTTGTTGTACTTTTTTTTTTTTACTGCACTGATGAGGTAGCCGTGGGATTTTCTTCCACTGCTAAAATGGCCTGTACGGGTCTATTGCACGGATGGGCTTGTAAATGCACTGCCCCGTGTGGAACACTGATTTGTTCCACTTCAGATTTTTGTTCTTGTTTAACTGACCTTTTAATTTATGACCTATTGCCCACGTAAGGAATGAGATGCTATTTTTTAGCCAACAGTTTTTCTGTTCTGAAAAGTATCAGCGGCAAGTGGCCCCCCCCCGAATTGTAGTGCTCAAAACTCCAACCCTGCAGCTCACCCAAACAATGGTTTGAGGTGGGTGGGTAGAGGAATACTCTTTTGACTACTGTGACTTTAAACATGACTGGATACTTAACGGGTAATAAATAAGGAAGCTGCTATATGTTTAAAGAAGGCATTCATAAGTGGATAAGAGTTAAAGAAGACAAAGAGAAGAGATTGAATTTATACTCCACCCTTCACTACCTGAAGGAGTCTCAGAGCGGCTTACGATCCCTTTCCCTTCCCCTCCCCACAACAGACATGAGAACTGCCCTTGAGAGAACAGCTCTGAAAGGACTTAGGACTGACCCAAGGTCACTCCAGCAGCTGCATGTGGAGGAGGAGGGGGGAATCAAACCCGGTTCTCACAGATTAGAGTCCACGCTCCTGACCACTATACCACGCTGGCCATGTTGGATCAGGCCAGTGGCCTATCCGGTGCAACACTCTGTGTCACACAGTGGCCAAAACCCAGGTGCCATCAGGAGGTCCACCAGCAGGGCCAGAACTCCAGAAGCTCTCCCACTGTTGCCCCTCCCAAGCACCAAGAATACAGAGCATCACTGCCCCAGACAGAGTGTTCCTTTCTATACATTGTGGCTAATAGCCACTCATGGACCTCTGCTCCATATGTTTATCCAATCCCCTCTTGAAGCGGTCTATGCTTGTAAACCTCCACCACTTCTTGCAGCAGTAAATTTCACATGTTAATTACTCTTTGGGTGAAGAAGTACTTTTATTTGTTCTAAGCCTACTGCTCATTGATTTCATCCAGTGCCCACCAGTTCTTCTATTGTGAGAAAGGGAGAAAAATACTTCTTTATCTACCTTCTCTATCCCATGCATAATTTTGTAAACCTCTGTCATGTCACCCCTTAGTTGTCGTTTCTCTAAGCTAAAAAACCCTAACTTCTTTAACCTTTCTTCATAGGGAAGATATTCTGTCCCCTTAATCATTTTAGTTGCTGTTTTCTGTACCTTTTCCAATGCTATACACAGTATTCCAAATGAGGCCATACCATTGAATTGTACAGGGGTATTATAATACTGGCTGATTTGCTTTCAATCCCCTTCCTAATAATCCCCAGCATAGTATTTGCCTTTTTCATTGCAGTCACACAGTGAGTTGACATCTTCAGTGAGTTACCTACCATGACTCCAAGATTTCTCTCCTGGTCAGTTACCATCAGTTTGGACCCCATCAACATGTATTTATAGTTCGGATTTTTTGCTCCCGTGTGCATTACTTTGCACTTGCCCACATTGAACCCATTTGCCATGTTGACACCCATTCACCCTGCCTCCACAGATCCCTGGTTCTCACCGCCCTGAACAACTTAGTGTCATCCACAACTCCAAACTCCAAATCATGAAAGAACAAATTAAAAAGCACCAGACCTAGCACTGAGCCTTGTAGTACTCCACTGTTTACCACCTTCCACTGTGAAAACTGCCCATTTATACTAACTCTCTGTTTCCTGTTAATTAACCAGTTTTTAATCTACAAGAGTGAGGCAAGATCTTCCCTTACAGAATCCATGCTGATTCTTCCTCTATAGCTTTTGTTCATTGATGTGCCTACTAATTTTGTCTTTAATAATGGAATCTACCAATTTACCCGGTACCGATATTAGAATAACTGGCCTGTAATTTCCTGGATCTCCTCTGGAACCTTTTTAAGATGGGGGTTACATTAGTTACCTTCCAGTCCTTGGGAATGAAGCTAGATTTTAGTGATAGATTGCATATTTTTATCAGGAGATCCACAAGTTCACATTTGAGTTCTTTCAGAACTCTCGGATGTATGCCATCTAGGCCTGGTGATTTGCCAGTTTTTAATTTGTCTATCAGTTATAGGACCTCCTCTCTTGTCACCTGAATCCGACTCAGGACGTTTTACACCCCTGCTGAAATTGGCGGTTCTGCAATGGGCAAGCACCTCCCATCTTCCACAGTGAAGACAGAAGCAAAAAATGCATTCAGCTTCTCTGCCATTTCCTTTAGTAATCCTTTCACCCCTTGGTCATCCAAGGGCCCCACTGCTTCCCTGGCTGGTTGTTTGCTTCAAATGTATTTGAAGAAATTTTTATTGTTTGTCTTCGTGTTTTTTTTGCATTATGTTCCTCATAGTTCCTTTTTGCCTGTCTGATCACCAACTTGGATTTTATTTGCCAAAGCCTGTGCACCCTTTTATTTGCCCCACTTGGACTCGCCTTTTCCCACATCTTCCACCTTCCTTACCTCTTACTTCTTCCATTACTTTGTTAACCATGCAGGCCTTTTTTAATACTTATTGGTACCTTTCCTAACCTGCGGTATATGTTTTATCTGAGCTTCCAGTATTGTAGTAGGGTTGCCAGGTGTCTGCCTCCTGGCGGCGGGTGGATTTGGGGGAGTGTTCTGGGGTGGGCAGGGACATCAGTGAATGTGCTCATGACATTTCCAAAAATGACATCATTGCATCAGCAATGCTCTACTTTTTGGGTAGTAATTGCTACAAACCATAGGGTTTTGCCCCAAAAGTAAAGCATTGCCCCCAACGTTTCCCACATTCACTTCTGGAAGTGATGTTAGCGCATTGCTGATGTCGCACAATGATGTCTGTTTGGGGGGTGGAGTTTCCCCTGCTGGCTGGCGGTAGGCCGGAGCCCGCAAAAACAGAGGATCCCTCCCCCCGGCCTGGGGACTGGCAAAAGTGGCAAGCCTATATTGTAGTTTTAAATAGTCTCCAAACTTCCCAAAGGGATTTGGCCCTTACTACTGTTCCTTTCAGTTTCTTCTTCACAAGCCCCCTCATTTGAGAGAAGTTACCCCTTCTAAAATCAAATGTGGTTGTGTTGGTCTTTTTGGGCAACTCCCTATTTACATAAATGCTGAACTTAATAACATTATGGTCATTGTTGCCAACTGGTGCTATCACGTTTACATCTTTCACAAGCTCCTAAGGATTACATAGGACCAGGGCTTTTTTGTAGAAAAAGCCCAGCAGGAACTCATTAGCATACTAATGAGTTTCTCCTGTTGGGTGTGGCCTATTATACTAATACGTTCCTGCTGGGTGTGGCCAACTTGGAAGCCAGCCGGAACTCCGTGCGTTCCTGCCCCAAAATAGCCCTGCTTAGGACCAAGTCCAGGAGAGCCTTCCCCCTGGTAGGTTCTGTGACCATCTGCTCCATGGCACAGTCACTGAGAGTATCTAGAAACCCAATCTCTTTCTCCTGACATGAACACATATTATAACACAGTTATTTAGTCTAGCTGCTTTCCTTCTTTTGATGTTTTTAAATCATCCTCTAACCTTTGATCTGGTAACAGATTCCCAGAATTAAGCTTCCCTTTGGGCTCAGTATTTCCACTCATAGGATATCTGTAAGCGAATCTATTTCTCTTAGTTTCTCAATTTTACTGTATACCCTCTCTGACATACAGAGCCACTGCACCTCTGCCCTTCCCTCCTTATCCTTCCAATATAATTTATATCCAGGAATCAATATATCCCACTGATTATCCTCATCCCAACAGGTTTCTGAAAGGCCCATAATGTCTATGTTCTGACTCTAAGCATTCCAGCTCCCCAGGGGTCATTTCGTAGAAAAAGAGCTAGGGGGACTCATTAGCATAACTCATTAGCATATGCCACACCCCCTGACATCACTGGAAGTGTGTCCTCCCCACAGCCGGCGGCGACCTCCAGCGGGCACCAGCAGGGAGCTCCAGGCCCCGCCCTCCCTTTAGCTAGAGTTGCTAGAGTTATCAGCTCTGGGTTGGGAAATACCTGGACATTTTTTTTTGGGGGGGGCAGCCTGAGGAGGGCAGGATTTGGGGAAGGTTGGGACTTCAGTGGGGTATAATTCCAAAGTGTCCATTTTCTTCAGTAGGTGAACTGATCTCTGTTGCCTGTTGTAATCCCAGGAGATCTCTAGTCACCACCTGGAGGTCGGCAACCCAATTCTGACACCAACAATTAATTGAAACTAGACGCTTAGACTTGCCAAAAGTGTTACAGACATTTCTGATGACTACATGCAAATAACGGATTCTCCTTTCATTTCTTCGAAATCCTGCTTGGAAGCATGGCAGCCCTACCTAGTGAAGAAGGCCAGGTACAGCCGTCAAGGTGTGCCAGTCCTGGAGTTCCTAGATATTCTTTAGCATAAGGCTGCTGATGGCACATGGGTGCTCAGCTAAACTGGTGGGACACATTCTTCTCCCCCCCCCCTTCCAAATCCTAGAACAGGGAATATATTAAACGATCTGATGCCTGGTCTTTTATTGGGGTTGCCTTTAGAATGGAAGAGAGAAGGCACATGACTCTGCTGTACATCACTCCTGTGTTTCCCACCCCCTTCTCAACAGTGTGAGGCCTTAGGCATGTTAGGAATGTCTTTCGGGTGTGGGTTTGGTGGGAGCTGTTACTCCCTGGAAAAGCACAGAAGAGGGGAGTCGCTTTCCTTTAAGCAGTGCAAACAAAGCCCCATGCCAAAGGCCTGGAAAGGCATTCTGGGTGCCGCCCCACTTCCTGTTCTGAACAGCATTTTTGCTATGAAGTCACCACAGAAACGGCCAGCCCAGTATGCTCTGGAATGCAGCCTGCACATTCCGCGCAGGCAGAGTCCGTAAGTAAAAGGGAGAGGCAAGAGAGAGAAGGCCTTTTGCCAAAGCACTTTACCTCATAAAACAACATGAGTAGTAAAGGGCCCCTTTTTGCCAGCATAAAGTTGCCTGGGGTGGTAGTTTAATCCTTAAACTTCAGAGGTGCCTACAGAATGAATCCCTGCACATTCCGCGCAGGCAGAGTCCGTAAGTAAAAGGGAGAGGCAAGAGAGAAAGAAGGCCTTTTGCCAAAGCACTTTACCTCATAAAACAACATGAGTAGTAAAGGGCCCCTTTTTGCCAGCATAAAGTTGCCTGGGGTGGTAGTTTAATCCTTAAACTTCAGAGGTGCCTACAGAATGAATTTAGATCAGTTTTGTACCCGTTTAGTGTACAAAGAATCCTGGGGAATGTAGTTTGAGCAGCCAAGGGTTTTCTATAAGGTGATCCCTGTGGAACTACGGTTCCCAGAGGCCCTGCAGCTAGGGACTGACTACTGTTAGACCCTCTTAAAATGTCTCTAGTATAAAACTTTGGAATGAGTAGGACACATTAAATCCAATCCAGCATCTGGCAGCAACAATATCATGCTTGGAGAAAGGGACGATGGTATAATTCCAATTTTGACTTTCAGGTGTCTGTCTTGAACTATATGAAGAGAATATAATGGCACTGATACAGGCAGGGTGTCTTGCCCACACTACTACTAAGTACCCACAGTATCATCTCCTGTTTCTGGAACTAGAAGGGGATCAACTCTTCCAATCTCAGGGGAAGTGATTTCGAAGCTCACTTGAACTTTGGTGCCTCTTGACTTCTAAATCTCTTGGTGCTGAGCACGGGTCGTTTCATAGAAAAAGAGCTAGGGGAACTCATTAGCATAACTCATTAGCATATGCCACACCCCCTGAAATCACCGGAAGTGTGTCATGAGGCCACACCCCCGACATCACCGGAAGTGTTTCATAAGGCCACACACCCCGCCCCCAACGGTCTCGGCCGCCGCTGCCGGCCTTGCAGCGCCACTGCCGAGCCCCATGAGGGGCCCGGCGGTGGACCTGCAAGGCCGGCGGGAGTGCAAGGAAGCCCCGCGAAGGCCCTCCCTGAGGTTGGCAACCCTATGAGATATATAATATAAAGCCAGTGGGAGTACTGAGAAATGCCACCCTCAGACTCCTCAGAACCAAAACCAAAGAGCAGCACAGAAGTATGCAAAACGAAGGAAATCGTCTGTGCTCAGCAATAAACAACCACAAGTCTTAAACCATTGTATCAAAATGTGGTAAGGATATCATAAAGAGGACACAGTCCAATGTAATACAAATATAATGAAATTAAATATAACAGGGCGTGTTTTACATACCATGGGACATAGAGATATTTAAACTTAATCAACTCATACACCAGACACATCAGTAATATGGAACGCAATCTCCCAGTTTTAATAGTCCCACAGGAGTTCAAGGATTCACTGGAGCCTGGTGGATGAACTAATGTCGGCTCCTCCGATATTCTTTGCGCACAAGCGAGCTGATAACAAGCTGTGTTTCGCCAGAGGCTTCTTCACAAAGATGGAGCTCAAAGTCTGCTCCAAAGGGGGAAATTTCACTGACATATTATTTCCTTGCACAAAGCTGCTGCCAGTCTCCCAGACTCCTCAGCTGGGGAGTGGATTGGAGTAGGCTCCTTAGGCTGTGTCAATGCCCATGCCCATGCTTTCCCCTAATGCAACAGACCACATCACGGTTAGACCCCAAGTTTCCCCCTCCATCACTACCCATAAGCTTGAATGTGAGCGATGTCTGGATCAAAGTCTTCTTCTGTTCCTTCTCTTGGTATTATTGTCACATATATAAGTACACAGAGTTATCAGAGCTCCTAGTTTTATGGCTTTTCTTAGCACAGGAATTTTGCCATGCACCCATTATGTCAAACATCTTGTTAACTTTTCTCATACCAGGAGCTGTATGTTGCTACCACAAAGAGTTGCCAACTTCAGGCTGGGCTGGAGATTTGGGGATGGAGCCTGGGGAGAGTGGGATTTGGGGAGGGGAGGCACCTCAATGGGATATAATGCCGTGGAATCCAACCCTCCAGAGAAGTCATTCCTTCCAGGGGAATGGATCTCTGTAGCCTAGAATTCAGTTGTAATTCTTGGAGACCTCCAGACCCCACATGGAGGTTGGCAACTGTACTTCCGCACAATTCGATCCTTGGCAAACTGTAATGGCTCAGTTTTGCAAATACAGCATTTAATAACTAGGGGCGAAAAAGGGAGTCCCAAGAGGTTATGTACAGGGGGGGAATACAAAATATTGTCACAGAACATGGAGAGGCAGAAAATTGAAATGTAATGGGGCAAGAGGGGGTTGTGTGTCTATGCATACCTTTATACAGGCAAAGGTGGAGCACACAAAGCCCTCTTGTTGCATAGAATTTAAGAAAATAAAACCCCAGCCCATGGTTTGGCAATGCAATTGCTAGAGTGTGTTCTCTGAACTGCTCTAGTGGGCTTTTGCTGTGAACATTGAGGTGGGAGGGCTGATGAAATTAAAGAACATATGCCCCCCCCCTCTTAACCTCCTGGAAGGGTATGCCTCTTCAGTAGTTAGGATGCACCACTAAACCTGTGTCTGTAATGAAAAAGCAGATACAGTTGGAGGCTATGCAATCTTGGTGCAGGTGCAAGTGAAAGCCCCCTCTGTCTTCTCCCCACTCTGGCTTTTGTTTGTAAGCCTTGTCCATTACCTGCACCTGGACAATCCAAAGGCCCTTAGGAAGTGAAGGTGTCCCCTGAGGGTAGATGGTGTTGTTCTGGCTGGTTTTTCCAGGCCCCTCCTGCCCTGCCCCTTGCCCCCTCCTGGGAGGTGTTAATGGGGATTGTTACGGTTTATAAAGAACAAAGGAGGGAACGGGATGTGCTCTTTTTGAGGACTAGGAAGGCCCCTTTATCATGTTCCTGCTTTTGACCATAGTCCTCACTCTGTTTGTAGGCCAGGATGTGGATTGCTCATTTGTCTTTAAGCCTTGAGTTATCTCCCTCTTCTCACCCACCTCTTTCACTCTCACAGGATCCCCTGCCAGAAAGGTTTCAACAGACCTAGGCATATGCCCCTTCATCATATGATAAAAGAAAACAATGGGGTTTTTTTTGTTTTCTACAGTAAGGGATGGCTAGGATTCCACCATATCTCCTTTGTGCACATAACATTGTTCTGAGCTCCAGTTACTAATTCAATTTTCATATCCACAGCATTCTTAAATACTTGTTTGTGTACTTATTTGTATTAATAGTAGTTGATAGCCCAGTGTTGAAGCACATAACTGATCAATCTCTGTGGCCACACAACAGGTATTACCTTTGGCATTTATTCCTTATAAAGGAGTATCCATTATTTTTCTGGGAGCATCTATGTGAACCAAGACCAAAATCTAGCCCCTTAAATTCCGTTGGTATTAGTTATTCATGCACAGGGGCTCACTCAGGCTCATAGCCTCAAATGTTGGGGTGGAACTGGTAAAGCCAAGAATGTCTTGGCAATTCACTGTAGATTATTATGAAATGAATAAAAAAGAATTGCACAGTCTAAAAATTATAAATTCCAGTACGATGGCCATGTTAGGCTATTGTGGGAGTCTTGTGGCCCATTGATGACACATAAGCTTTTCTGGGCTAGAGCCCACAGCATCAGATGCATGACAATTAGTTCAGAGATGGAGATGATTTGAATCTTCAGGTTAATGGCACTCCCACGTGGTAGCTATAGGGTTCCCGGATAATGCCACTATATTCATGGAGTAACACCTCTTGCTCCTAAATGCTTCTGCTCTATTTGTGATATACTGATGAAATTTTTATCATCTGGTTTTATAGAAAGGAGCCCTGACCTGGATAGCTCAGGCTACCTGATCTTGGAAGCTAAGCAAGGCTAGTCCTGGTTAGTACTTGGATGGGAGACCACAGCAAACCAGTTTGGTGTAGTGGTTAAGAGCACAGACTCTAATCTGGGAGAACCGGGTTTGATTCCCCACTTCTCCACATGCAGCTGCTGGTGTGACCTTGGGTCAGTCATAAATTCTTTCAGAGCTGTTCTCTCAAGGGCAGTTCTTGAGAGAGCTCTCTCAGCCCCACCTATCTCACAGGCTGCCTGTTGTGGGGAGGGGAAGGATTGTAAACCACTCTGAGGACTCCTTTGGGTAGTGGAGGGTGAGGGATAAATCCAATCTCTCCTCCTCCTCCTTCCTACTCAGAGCCAGGCAATGGCAATGTTTATATCTTGCCTTGAAAACCCTATGCGGTCTCTGTAAGTAAGTCAGCTGCAACCAATACTCCCTCTAAGCTGTGGAGTCTTGTGAGGGAACACTGGCTGCAACGTGACGTCACTTTCTGCCACCACTTATGAGAAGGAGCCCTCAAGACTTCCATGGTACCAAAGCATGAGCTTGAACCAGTCCGCACAACAGATTCACTTTTTATATACCACTTTATTCTAAAGTTATTTAATTTATTCCTTTTAAAATCAAATGTAATTTTAACTGTTAGTCACTGGCCAGTATACCACAGAATATGGCCTTCATATGTTGGCAAATAATTCGGTAAGTGACAGAGTTGGAGACTGTGGATTGGATCCCAGCAACTTTTCTGCCCCGTCTTCCTCACTTCAGCTCCTTAAAACCCTATGTGGTCTCTGTAAGTCAGCTGCAACCGATACTCCCTCTAAGCTGTGGAGTCTTGTGAGGGAACACTGGCTGCAACGTGACGTCACTTTCTGCCACCACTTATGAGAAGGAGCCCTCAAGACTTCCATGGTACCAAAGCATGAGCTTGAACCAGTCCGCACAACAGATTCACTTTTTATATACCACTTTATTCTAAAGTTATTTAATTTATTCCTTTTTAAATCAAATATAATTTTAAATGTTAGTCACTTACCTGTCACCTTTATGTACTTTGGCCAGTATACCGCAGAATATTGCCTTCATATGTTGGCAAATATCTCGATAAGTAACAGAGTTGGAGACTGTGGATTGGATCCCAGCAACTTTTCTGCCCTGTCTTCCTCACTTCAGCTCCCATTCGTCTGGCTTTTGACCATGTAGGTCCTATTAAAAGGTACAGCCTTTTCAGTGGTCAAAAGTGCACTTTCTTCCCTGTTTCACCACCAGTGGGAAAAAACTGTCAAGATCCAACCCTGAAAGCTTTCAACAAAGGATTTGAAACATCCCTGAGGCTCTATTCATATTGCCCTGAACAAAAATCAAAATAACAGTGGATACAAATTGCCATTGACCAAGCGGTAACTTATATTTGTCTATGGTGTGTGAGTCGCCTGACCTCCCCCCCCCCAACACACACACAGGACCAAACTACCTCAGAGTTGTCTGTGTCTGTATCATCCTCACAACTGGTTAGGAGACTGTTATGGGATACTGGATGCAGATACGTGGCGCAACATGGTGTCAAATAGTTGGTTTCATCATCCTGTCAGATTTTGAGGAGAATTTCACTACATGACATGGCGGGTGCCAGTATGTAGGAAAGTATGTTGTAAAATGATTGTCTATCTCTGTACTCTCTCGCCCTTGCAAAAGTTAACTGCAATTTTATCACACCTCAGTGGCAAAAGTGTGGTAAAAGAATAATCTGTTTTATTTCTGATTAGAGAGGAGTTGAGAATGGGATTCACAGTGTTCCTCCTGAGTTCCAAAAAGCTTCTCTGGCCACATTATTCTTCTTCAGTGTCCCTGTGTGCTCAATAAAGACAGAAATGCTTCAGGTGGGAGCTGTTTTGTGAGAGCCAGAGGAGGAATTTTTTCTGCTAAGCATCAGAGCGTGAAGACTTGGTGATATGACGACCATCGCCACCTCCCGTTTCTGATCTATCTGCAGTACGTGCTGCCTTCACACCGAGGCACTTCTGCCTCAGCTCTTCTGATTCTCGCCTGCCACTGCTGGCAAGGGAAAGAGAGCAGGTGAATTCCAGCACGTCTTCAGGGCTCTCTTATCTTCCTTATCTGTCTGCCTCCCCTCTCCCTTTACATTGCCTTCAGGGGCTTAGTAGAACAGGAGGCTGGCGTCAGAGCAGAGACGCCTGCCATTCTCCCTCAAAATGGATGAGGACCATCAGCGCTTGAATGGGTAAATATGGTAAAACAAAAATTTAAAACATTCACTGTGGGACAGCTGGACATTTTTACAGGATGTGACACAGTAGTGACACCCTTGAAGACTAACAACGTTTACTCCAGCATAAGCTTTTGTGAATCAGGTCAGAAGTGAATAACTCGTTTTATTTCAGCACAAGCCTTCCACTTATTCAGAAGTTAGTCTTCAAGATACTACTACTACACTACACCACTACTCAGTAGTTTTGCTGCAGCAGACTAACATAGCTACCCTTTCTGGAATGGTCACCATAGACAGTATCGCTACATTAGGGTGGCATTCATTGTCCTAGTTTATAGATGAGGAAATGAGATTAAAGCAGTGTATTCTCAAAGTTAAGCGGTTAATGAAGATGGCTTAATTTGTTTTGTTTTTTTAAATATATTTGACCTTGTCTCAAGGGAACAAGACTAACTACCAGCAATTCTGAACTGATTTAAATAAATTTCATACTGCCTTCCAAAAGACAACTTCCAGTAAACAAGCCATTACAATCTAAATCAAAGCAAACATTAACATAATCAAACTAAGCAACCAATATAATCTTGTAAAACAGGCTAGAGAGTGAGTAGATTAGTAGCAACAGAAAAAGATGTCAATTATAAATAAAACTAGTTTTACTTGGTGCCTAAAATTCAGTATGAAGGTACCAGCCTAACAACTGTAGGAAAGGAGTTCCAGCTGTGCCATAAATATGTCTTTTAAAAGGGCTGACAGTAAAAATCTACATAAATACAAAAGAAAGGAGGGGGAATACTGGCAAAGTTTTGAAATATTTGCCCCCAGACAGATCCCAACAGTAACATAGTAAGGTACTAGACCACACTAGATGTTTGGAAGCCCTCAAAACATAATGGGAGGGGGCATGCCCCGCCATAGTCGAATCCAATTCTAGGGGGCAGTGCTAATAAATAAAACTAGTTTTACTTGGTGCCTAAAATTCAGTATGAAGGTACCAGCCTAACAACTGTAGGAAAGGAGTTCCAGCTGTGCCATAAATATGTCTTTTAAAAGGGCTGACAGTAAAAATCTACATAAATACAAAAGAAAGGAGGGGGAATACTGGCAAAGTTTTAAAATATTTGCCCCCAGACAGATCCCAACAGTAACATAGTAAGGTACTAGACCACACTGTGGATGTTTGGAAGCCCTCAAAACATAATGGGAGGGGGCATGCCCCGCCATAGTCGAATCCAATTCTAGGGGGCAGTGCTCATCTCCATTTCCAAGCCGAAGAGCCAGCACTGTCTGAAGACTTCTCCATGGTCATGTGGCTGGCATGACTAAATGCTGAGGTGCATGGAATGCTGTTACCTTCCCACTGAAGGGGTACCTATTTATCTACTTGCAATTTCTTGTTTTCGAACTGCTAGGTTGGCAGGAGCTGGGGCCAGAGACGGGAGCTCACTCCAGCAGATGGCACTAGGGACTCGAGCTGCCGAGCTACAGACCTTCTGGTCTACAGCTCAGCGTCTTAACCTCTGAGCCACCATGGCCCTAGTGAAGACTTTAGGATGTCCCAAAATAACAAAATAAAGGACAAAGTGAAAAAAGGACAAAAATAAATATATTTCTCACATGATCAATCTATTTTGCACTGCAAATATTATCAGTAAATCTAATTCATATTCTATATCAGGTACATATGTTACAGTTTAATTTTGGATTTATTAGCAGGACCTCTGCTGTCTGCAAGTAATGGCTTCCATATGTACCTGCATATTTATCTAGTTTGATCTCATTCTTCCAAGGGGCTCAGAATGGCATGCATGATTCTTAGCCCACATTTTGTCCTCAGAACAACCCTGTGAGGTAGGTCAGGCTGAGAGACCGTGACTGGCATAAGGTCACCCAGTGAGGTTCATGGCTGAGTTAGGGATTTGAACCAGTAGACATTCTGCTGCTTACACCACACTGACTCTACCTCTAGCACATCCTGCATTCTCATTAACATTCCTTTTAAAAGGGAACAAGTTTTTCCTACTGAAAGTCCTGGCGGTGTAATCTGATGGCTCTTTTGCTGTCACTTGCAAGAGAACAGCGATCCTCCCATCTTGAACTAAGCAAAGGAAAACGAGGATGGGAGGGAAGAGGAAGAGAACCTTGAATCCATCTTTTATCAGTTCCACAGCACAGCAAGACATTAAAAAAGGAATATGTTAATCCAATCAATCCTAACTCCCGCCCATGTTGTTCTAACATTTTGTAAGCAATGTGTCCATAATAAAGTATTCAAACTGCAAAAATGCAGAGCTGTACAATAAATATTTAACAATGAAACAAAATGGATTACAAAATTAGAGAAACGTGCATGTGAAAGAGCCTGGTTTTGACTCGCTGCACTGAAATGCAAATCTTTCTCCTCCCCTCATTTAATAACAGTAACAAGTAGGCAAGTTCTACAGGTGCTGCCCAAATGTAAAAAAGGAGAAAAAACCCTCTTCTAGTATCTCTCAAGAGGGCTGGGAATGACCTAGGCAGGATGGGGGTCAAGCCTATATTGGAGATTCCAATACAAAAGGTGTTCAGTTAATTAATGAAACATTTCCACATCCCCAGATAGAGTTGTTTGCATTTCCATGACCACCTTGTTTGCATCTTCTAGGAAAGCTAATCCCCTCATTTTCTGTTCAGATCCCTGTCCCTGATGGCTCACTCCAGTTTCGTATGTAGTTAATGATCTAGTTCATGTTGTCCTTGGAGGACAACATGGTATCAAGGCTGCTTGCATCTAAGGAGTGCAAGAGCTGCATCGATAGAGATTGGCTACGATTTCCAGGGGTCTGGTTTCTGAGTGTTCACATACTGTATTTCTGGTAGCACAGGGAAGAGGGGAAATAATTTTTTTAAGAAGAGGACAATTTCCCAGGAAACAACAAGCAATTGTTCTCAGGAAGCAACCTATGATGCTTCCCACATAGTTTTATTTAATTTGTGGCACCCAAAGGGCACTGCCCTTGATTCATCCTCTTCCAAAGTTTTCCTACTGCTTTTCTCTATTATTTCCCAAACCCACTTTGCTATCATTTTTCCTGAAAGATCAGAGTGAATCAAATCAGATTTACACACCATGTGCTCAGGAAGGTGTGTACTTTTGAACCGTCCTCACATCAGCACTGCTTTATTGTCATGTGCAGCAGCAGCGACTGCACAATAAGGGAATGTCAACGTGCAGAAGCAGCCCTCAATTCTTCCAGTGTCAAGACAGCTGTACTTGGTCTTTCTGTATTAATGACAGTGGCTCCAACAGTATGATGCTTCCCTGGTTTCATACACACCTGCACAACACACTTGCATGCCAACCCTTTCAAAATGAAAAATATACCAGAATGTGAACAGATGTGCTTATGTAGAGATCATGACTCAAAAGTGGAACAGGTACTTTGTACATGGAAAGTCCTAGGTTCAGTTTCTGGCTTTGTCAGTACAAAGGATCGTACCGGCTGTGGGGCTATGGAAAATTGCTTTCTAGGACTGTGGGGGCTGCTGCCAGTCACCAGGATTTGGGAGGAGATTGGACACAAAACTAGCAGATTCAGTGTTCCCCCTTAATCTGAAAAATGCAGGTGAGAATATTGTCAGTATTGGGGTGGTGGACCTTTTGACCACCAGTCTTGGGGCTTAGGCTTGGAGAAAGAATGAGGTATTAAAAAGTGATTAATTAATAGGCTTGCTGGGGCTGGTCTCTGGTCATAAGAGTCCATATTCTCTCTTGCCATTCTGGTTTATCATGAGTTAAAGGTACCTACAATTTAGTCAGTCATAAGAATTAATTAGACCATTTTGCCTCAAGGAAGACAAATCTGCTTTCTAGCCCCCAGCAGCCCTGCAGACAAGCTGCAAGTGTAGATTTTCCTCACAAAGTTTCCTCCATTTGCTTAAGAATTCTTTCTGGAACAACATCTTCCCTCCAGCCATAACATAATGCTTCGGAAAGAAGTTTTACATACTAAAAATGCAAATCAGGCATAAAAAGTGACCAGGTAGACAATATTAGGCTGGACAGACCAAGAGTTTCACTCTGTCAGAGGCAGCTTTGATTAACCAGTGTCCTGTGTGTGTGTGGGGGGGTGCACCTTGTCACTCTTGGTTCTAAGATGGTCAGCTCAGCTGAGGATCAGGTGACACCCTCCAGCCAGGTGGATTTGGCTCAGGGATTGCTTGGTTTAGGATGAAAATCTAAATATGATGTAACATAAAAACCACCACTAGTAAAAGGCACTGACAGGAGCACGTCCATTGGCAGTGCGATGCCTCTGAATGTGGAGTAAATAGTGCTAGTATAAACTTATGGAATTAACATGTTGAATTCAATCAGGGCCGGCTCGCTCACTAGGCGAACTAGGCATTCGCCTAGAGCAGGCTGGCCCTTAGGGGTGCCAAACTGCACCCGCTGCCCCCCGCCAAAAGCCCCCAACCGCCAAAAGCCCTGCATTTCCGCAGCCGGGGAGGCTCTTTTGCTGAACCCGGTGCACGGGGGGGGGGGGGGCCCGCAGGGGAGCA
>NW_015168044.1:3314413-3327425 GCF_001447785.1 Gekko japonicus
GCCTTCACGGGGCTTCCTTGCACTCCCGCCGGCCTTGCAGGTCCACCGCCAGGCCCCTCATGGGGCTCAGCAGTGGAGCTGCAAGGCCGGCACCGGCAGTCGGGACCGCTGGGGGCAGGGTGTGTGGCCTTATGACACATTTCCAGTGATGTCAGGAGGTGTGGCCTTATGACACACTTCCGGTGATGTCAGGGGGTGTGGCATATGCTAATGAGTTATGCTAATGAGTTCCCCTAGCTCTTTTTCTACGAAATGACCCCTGTCCTCGCCTATGGTGCAAAATAAGCTGGGGCCGGCCCTGAATTCACTGCTGCAAGAGGCGGTGATGGTGGCTAAATGGAACTTCTGTGTTCCCAAGAGATTGCTGCAGCACAGTAATGGAGGAGGTGTTTCCCTCTGTGCCCTGCTTGCAGGCATTCCAGGGGCATCTGTCTGGCTACTGGGTAAAACAGAACCTTCTTAAACTTAGTTTGCTTCCCTTCTGGAAAAAGACAGTGAATTTTTAAAGGGAACAGATCTGGTTGGCCTCCAAGAGAGAGAGAGAAGATGCCATATACGTTTTTTAGTGGTCCTTGAGAAATCAGTTTTGGGTTTTTTTGCCAAGTCGCAGCTGACTTATGGTGACTCCCTACGAGGTTTCCAAGGCAAGAGATGTTCAGAGGTGGTTTGCCATTGCCTTCCTCTGTGGCATGACCCTGGTGTTCCTTGGAGGTCTCCCATCCAAATACTAGATAAGGGCCAACCCTGCTTAGCTTCCAAGATCTGACAAGATCAGTCTTGAGAGGGCAGTTGGCAAAGGGCAGAAAATGTTTCTTACTACTCATGTCAAGTGAACTTTCAATGTTTGATAAATTAAAAGATAAGCTCACTCCTCAGTTGTAAGCTACGCATTCCAGCTTATATAGTGGGTGTGGATCATGATTTCCGAAACAAAAGCTTATCGTTTTTGAGGGAAAGCCAGTACTGGAGTATCAAAATGTGACAAGAAGGGAACATTGACTTGGGTTTTTCAAAATAAATTGCACTTTATAATGAGAGTTTAGCAGCAAGGAAATAGTAGATAATTGGAGAGATAACACTGTTTACCTCAATTGTAATACCTAGTCTCAGTGCAGTGAAAACAGAGGAAAGGAAGGGAAAGAAATATGCCTCCAGTCACATTCATGAGGCCAAACTAGAGGAAAAGTAGCTGCAATTGGATCTGTTGTTTCCTTAAACGTCAATAAACAGTAGCTTGGGTGTGTGTATGTGTGATTTGGATTGGGGCCATTGTACTGGGCAAGGGGGGTGGTTGTAGTTAAATCTCCCCTTAGGTTTTCACCATGGAGCACATACTGCCTTCAAGAGCTGAAGGGGAGGGTGTTGGAGAAAGGGGTAACTAATTCCTCCTGCCTGCTGTTTACAGAAGTTTAAAGAGAGGGGGAATTCCAAGATAGAACTCCAACATCTGAATTAGTTTATCCCAGTAAATCCTGCTAGCTGAAATGGCACTGTTAGTTTGGATAAAACCTGCTGTCTTGACCTCACGACCTTCTCCGAGTTCATAGATACAGGCCAGTCAGTGCAGAGGTATCCCAACGTCTTGCTGAGAACACAAGACTGTTTATAATATGCAGTTTCGGGTGAACTTTCTGGGCCAGGAAATGTTTTTAACTTTTTAATGTCTGTAAAAAGGAACACAAAACCTCACTGTATGATCATTTTTTTTGTCCGCAAGAGAGAAAATGATAAGGTTGAATCCGTTTATTATTCTGCTGATTTATAAAAAGTGGGTTGGATCCAACCAGGTTTTCCCCTAGTGAAAAAGGAAGGAAAGGATCCCCTTTGACCACCAAAAAGCCTACACTGGGGATCACGGGACCTGCATGGCCAAAAGTCCTGGGGAATGAGAGTTGTAATAAGAAGAGGAATTGGCCAAGACCGAGTGAAAAAGTTGGCCATATCTACCCCAGCATCTATCTTTCAACAGATATGTTTGGGTGTGTCATGTCATCTATTGATTTCTTGTAGTATGTCAGGATTGGTATCTCCAAAATACATTTGTATGAACCGTATTAACAGTGGAGGCAATGGATATTTGCAGGGCTTTTTTTGTAGAAAAATCCCAGCAGGAACTCATTAGCATAATAGGCCACACCCAACAGCAGAAATGCATTTGCTTATTAGGACACACCCCTGACAGCACAGCTCATTAGCATATTAGGCCACACACCCCATGTTCGCAGAAGTGTGGTCATCCAGACACACTCACCTTTTGCTTCTTATTCTGTTTAGGGCTTTTTTATAGCAGGAACTCCTTTGCATGTTATGCCACCCACCCCTAATGTAGCCAGTCCTAATGAGTTTCTGCTGTTGGGTGTGGCCTATTATGCTAATGAGTTCCTGCTGGGTGTGGCCAACTCGGGAGCCAGCCGGAACTCCGTTCCTGTGCGTTCCTGCCCAAAAATAGCCCTGGTTGTAATACAAAACAGTATGCATTTGTAGCAATTGTTGCAAAACAGCTAATTATTGTCATCATCTGCATTAGTATTATTAAAATGTTAAAGAAAAACATTGCTATTGAATGGGATTGTGTAGCCTATCATTTATCCCCCCCCCCCGAAAAAGTGCTTCCAGAAAGCGTTACCAGTCAGACGCATCCACACTATATGATAATGATCAGCATTTGGTAAGTGGGAGCACCAATAATTTTCCGTGTTACACTTATATAATTGATTCTAGGAGGGTAGCTGTGTTAGTCTGTTGCAGCTGCAACAAAAGTCTAAACTCTTTATTGGAGCTTATGCTTTTGTGCATCTTTAAAAGTATCAGACTCCAAATAAATTGGATTTAATAGTACAAAACATACTGGATTTACTTCTGTGCAAATAAAGGTGGGACTGAAGTTTAAGCCAGGTTTACCCACGCATGTTGAACCTCTGGACTCTTTTGAAATGGCCCCTATACTTAATGGACACTGCAACAATATGGCTGCCATCGTGGCAAGAGTCAGACCAGTCACAGAATGTTGGGTAGCTCCATAAAATCTTGGATGTTCCATGCCAATCATCTTCCTTTGAGAAATGTAACTGTTTGCAAAATAGGTGCTCCTTAGAGACACAAAAGTGATGCCTCCCAGAGGTCTTTAGCTTGTCTGTTACTTCCTAAGGGTGAGTGGTATGCTTTGAAATTTGGCAGTCCCATCAACATATTCTCTTAACTATGTCCAAGAGGCAGCTGGCTGCCCTGACCTCATTAGCCCAGGCAAGCCTGATCTCATCAGATCTCAGAAGCTAAGCAGGGCAAGTACTTGGAAGGGCGACCTCCAAAGAATACCAGGGCTGGGACACAGAGGCAGGTAATATCAAGCCACCTCACTGAAACATCCCAGCCCCACTAGGGGTCGCCAGAAGTCACCATGACTTCCAGGCTCACAAGCACACACACACACACACACACACACAAAATACATACCAATAAAAATAAAATAAAAAGGCAACTAGCTTTCTGAGGGTTAATGCCCTAGAGATCTCCTAATCGTTCCCTCTCTGGATCTGGATTAGAAGGCTGAGGCAGACACATGGATGATCAGACATTTGTATCTGTAGTGGCTGTATTCCCTGTTTTGGGGGCAGGCATTATGGGGGGAAAGCAACCCCCAAATGCCAATAAAGGTGAGCAATTTATTAAAGACATCTGTCTTTGATGGTTAGGGTGAGGGCAAAGGATTGTGATTAATCCAGTGTCTGGTCAAGGAAACACGGATAGTGAAATGGCATACAAATAATGACTTATCTTTGTGTAAGATATTACCCACAAAGAGGTCCGCGGTCTGGATACACAACTAAGGGGGCTACCTTTGTACGCACATATAATTAATTTATCCTTGCAAATTCTCTATTGTTAGCCAAAGGATTAGGCAAGGATGAAAATGGTAGATCTGCTGAAGAGGATTTAGAACTCTAATCCCCATTTATCTTTGCAAGGCCAGGTGTGAGCAGCTCCAGCTTCCGGTCCTTCAAAGTAAAGGCAGATGTCCTAATTTCCATGAGGGAGATTTTCGTCCTTTTTACAGGTACAATAATCTGCCTCCTGACCTTCTGTCCCTTTCCTCCTGATGCTCACGAGGTCAGAGGAGGGGTTTGAAATTCACAGTGGACGGAAAGACTCAAAGGGCTTTTCTCAGTTATGCCATGAACTTTCCTATCAAACTTTCGTAAAACTATTCGGCTTTCTGGTCTGTAGTACAAGCACTTGAAACCACAACTTGCCAGTAAGATGGCGCTTTCATATTGGCTCGCCTGAGGGCTGGATCAGTTCACTCAGTTGAAAAGGTGTCTGCTAGCAAAAAGCAGCAAGCATATATCCCTGTGCACCAACTCTGGTCTTTTGATTACTATCTTCTAGTTGTTCCCCCACTTAAGGTGGCCTGCTTGGCATCTACTACAGTCCACTCCTCTATAATGGCTCAGGGAAGGGTTGTGGCTCAGTGGTAGAGCATCTGCTTGGTATTTTCAGGTAAAGAATCACGTGATGTGATGTGAAAGACCTCTGCCTAGAGAGCCATTGCCAAGTCTGAATAAACAGTACTGACAGCCCTGTAGCCAGGATTTTTTTTCGGGGGCGGGGGGGCGGGCACTAATTAAATTAAATTAATCCCAGGGCAACTGGGGAAATCGCAATTGGCTCCAAACAACTATTTCTCTCTTTGTAGAGCCCTCTCCAATTTACAAGTGGAGGTGGGGGGGAGTGAAGCATTGCAACTGAAGCATTAAAACAAACTTGGAGATCGAGCTTGCTTCCAACGGCGCGACTCCTTAGGTGGGGCTTTGTTCTTCTCTTCATCAGGGAAGCCTGAAGTGCCACAGCCCCTTCTCCTCAGCTTCTTGGGGAAGCACTTCCTGCTCCTGTCCTGACCTTGATGGACCAATGGTCTGATTCAGTATAAGGCAGCTTCAGGTGCATGTTCACCTTGTGTGGAACAGGCTCTCTGAGGAGATGAGAGGGAGCCAACTTCTAGGGACAGCTAAGATATGTCTAGTAGCATCTTAGGACCAACAAGATTTGGGAGGTATAAGCTTGCAAGAATCAAAGTTCCCTTCATCAGACCATTAACTCTTGAAAGGTTATACCCTGAAAATCTTGTTGCTTTCTAAGGTCCTAGTGGACTAATATCTAGCTGTTCTACTGTAGACCGACACAGATGCCCTCTGAAACTTTTACGGAGGTGCTGCAAGGCTCTTTTATTTGTGCGGGCTTTAATGGGGTTTAAGCTGCAGGCATTTTTTTTTGGAGACGGAGAATGAATGCGAGTTTATCGTACTTTGCATTGTTTTAAATTGTGGAACAGTATACTGCTTTCAGCCACAAGAGAAAAGTGGGGTACAAATGTGGCCCAGAATAGCCTGCTCTTATCAGAACTCAGAAGCTAAGCAGGGTCAACCCTGGTCAGTATTTGGATGGGAGGCCTCCAAGGAAGTCCAGGGTTGTGACCAATGTTCCCTCTAAGCTGTGGAGTCTTGTGAGCAAAAATTCTACTTGGTGAGCTCCTGGCATTAAAGTTGTAAGCAAGGATTTGGTTACTGCGTAAATTAGTTTGCTCTGGAGCCTTCCTTCCTGAGTGAAGACAAAAATCTGTGAGCCAGAGGCTAAAAAACTGTGAGCTAGCTCACACTAACTCAGCTTAGAGGGAACACTGGTTGTGACGCAAAAGCAGGCAATGGCAAATCACCTCTGAATGTCTCTTACCTTGAAAAGCCCATGAGGGGTGCCATGGGTTGGCTGCAACTTGATGGTACTTTACAAACACACAGATGTTTTAATAAACAAATTCTTAACCTGTGACTGATTCTAGCATGGCAACTCCCCTACAAACTGAGAATGGGACCAGAAACTTCTGGAAAGGAATTTTTGAGAAAATACTCAGCTCCCCCTACTTCTTTCCCCATGCTTGGACCTTAGTTTGAATTTCAGTCCCTTGGCAAATTCGTCCCTGTTGCTGTTGTGGTGGGGACTAACTGTGCCATCCTAAACAGATTTGTCTGGTTTTGAGAAATTTGTTTAAAGTATTTATACCCTCACCTTATCTCCTCAGACTTAAAAGTGACTCACAAGGCAACACTTCACAATGCAGTGACTCACAAAGGGGCTACCCCGAAGAGTGTTTGGAAGATGCAGCTAGTGCAGAATGCTGTAGCTAGACTGCTGGTGTCAGCCAGCGATGGGGAGCCTATGTCCCCAGAACCACAGCGATTACACTGGCTACCAATCTGTTCCCAAGCCCAATTCAAGGTGATGGTTTTATCCTTTAAAACCCTACACGGGTTGGGACCAGAGTATCTCAAGGACCATCTGCTCCCATACTTTCCTGCCTGGGAATTAAGATTGGAGCAAGATATCCTCCTGACTGTCTCACAATTAAAGATGCTTGTTTGGTGGAGTCACGAGAGAGGGCCTTTTCTGTGGCAGCCCCACAATTATGGAGCACCCTCCTTAGGGAGCTGTTCCTGGTCCCCTCACTATTGATCTTCAGGAGGCAGTTGAAGACAGTTTTATTTAGGACTGCATACTCATTGGTTTAGCTTTCATTCAGTTTTGTGTAGTGGTTAGCAGCACAGACTCTAATCTGGGAGAACTGGGTTTGATTCCCCACTTCTCCACATGCAGCTGCTGGTGTGACCTTGGGTCAGTTACAAGTTCTTTCAGAGCTGTTCTCTCAGGAGCAGTTCTGGAAAGAGCTCTCTCGGCCACACCTACCGCACAGGGTGTCTGTTGTGGGGAAGGGAGGGAAAGGGAAGGAGATTGTAAACCACTTTGAGACTCCTTTAGGTAGTAAAGGACAGGGGTATAAATCCAATCTCTTCTTCATTATTGGCAGTTCTACTTGGAGTTTTTAATCTGTGACTTTTATAGGTTATATAATTGTTATTTTTATTGTGTTTTCATAATGCTTTATTTATATCTTAAGCCGCCTTGAGTTCTGCAAGGGAGAGAGGCGGCTAACAAATGTTTTAAACGAATTAAAAAACACCATCTTATCAGGAGACAAAATATAACAGCCCAATTAACAAGACATTTAAAATGCACAGGTTAAAAATGCACATTTTAAAAAGTGCACAGAATCAAAACATTCAACATTAAAAAGCATGCAGCCAAAGCAATTTATTCTCTGCCAAAAGGCCGCTGGAATAAAACTGCCTCACACGCTTTCCAAACTGTAGTGAGTGAAGGCACCCTCTGCGCCCACTCTAACAGGCCATGCTAAGGGACTGGACTCAGCACCTTAAAAATGACCCAGCTATCATAGAATCCGAGTTGGAAGGGATCTCCAGGGTCATCTAGTCCAACCCCCTGCACAATGCAGGGAATTCACAAATACCTCCCCCCCCCCGCACCCCAGTGTCTGCTGTTCCACACCCAGAAGATGACAAAAAATAAAATCTCCAGGATCCCAAACTAGTCTAGAGAAAAATTGCTTCCTGACCCTAGGTGGCAATCAGCATTTCCCTGGGCGTGTAAGAAAGGGCCATAAGAACGAAGTACTGATGCAACCCTTCCTGCCCTCCCGCTCATGATCTGCCTAAGTTCACATGATCAGCATTACTGACAGATGGCCATCTAGCCTCTGTTTGAAAACCTCCAAAGAAGGAGAGACCTTTTTATTGCCACAGGAGCAGCCACCAGGAGAAGGCTGCCTGAAGAACACAGCTGGCTCACATGAGCAGTATCAGTGAGATGCAGTTTGAGGCCCTGTAATTCCTATGCTGTTAAACATGCAATCTGGTTGAAATAGAATTCATGACATGTTCAAAATACTTCATCAGTAGGTTTACTAACCCTTACATATCAGCTAAAATCACTGTGGTAGTCCCCATTGAAGGATGTGGGAATAGAGCTAACAAGTGTGACTTCTCTGCCTCTCTTTCACAGATGTTTTATATGCAGCAATCAGCAGGTTCTTTTCCTGGCATAAAGCTGAACATTATCACCTGTTAATGGCAATGGCTGGTCAGACTATTAGCAAACGGATAGCCGGGAAGACTGACCCAAGAGCTGGGTGGAAGAGAGCTGGTAAAGCAACGCAGTTCTGTCCCTCTTCTTTAGTCAGAATTAAGTCCCACTCTTTTAAGTCCCACTCTTACTCCTATGGGATTGCAGCAGTGCTAGTGATTTTCTCGGCTGAGGTGTGACTTGGTTTTTACATCTCAAACTCTATGCAGCATACTTGCGCAACAAACGAAAACCATTTTTAAAACCGAGAGAGGGAGAGAAAAAAAGTCAATCTGATTCACTGAGCACACCCGCTTGCTGGTTCTAGCCACGGCTTTAGCATTTCAGAAAACTGGAGGATTCATAAGCAGAACATTGTTTGGTAAAGGTCCGGGTTAGGGCATGGGAAAATCGCTTCTAGAAGGGGAAAGAAGAGAAATGTCCTGGCGTGCAATAAATTTATCGCTGCGTTCCGACGACACTTTTTCGGTAACGCCCAACTCGCTGCTTCTTTCTGGAAAGACTGCGGCTCCAAACCCCGGCGAGTTTAGGGGTCTCACTAATCTCGGTGCAACTTATTTCCGAGGAAAGACGCAAGCTGGACCGGGCTGCGCGCACTGCAGCAGCGTGCCACGAGTCCGACCCGCCCCTTCGCCTTGCAGGTCCTTGCCGCCGTCTCCCCCGCACACCCAGCCGAGCGATCCCGGCGCCCTTTCCCGGTCGGGGGGTGTGTGTCTCAAGTTCCCCTGGGAGTGTCCCCACCCAGCCGCGTCATTCGGACCCCTCCCTGTATAAATCACGGAGGGACGCGCGGGAGGCGGTCTTAGACCCCTTATCTCCTTCCAAGTAGCGGAGGGAAAGTTTGGAGGCAGCCGATTGAGCCAGGAGGACCGGACCTGCCCGGGGCGCCGCTCCTTCCTCGCGGGAGATGCTTAAAAGGCGACGGGTCTTCTCGGTGGAGCCGCTTTGGAATCGCGGTGAGCGACTCTCTTCCTTTCCTCCCCGCAGGCGAAGGGGCTTTGGCCTTCCCGGGGGGCGCTTTTTGCCGTGTGCGCCGCAGAAGGGCGGCTCCTTGGGGCGGGTTAGGACGGTTCTGGAAAGGTCACGGTCAAAGTTTCCGGCTGGCCTGAGCTTGTAAAGGAATGACCTATTACCGGGCAGCCTTCGGTGTGGGGTGTACGGTTCCTCTCGGCCTCCCCCTCTCAGACGGGGGTAAAGGTTCCCTTGCTCGAAAGCCAGTCGAGTCCGACTCTAGGGCTGCGGTGCTCATCTCCGTTTCCAAGCCGAAGAGCCAGCGCTGTCCGAAGACGTTTCCGTGGTCATGTGGCCGGCATGACTAGACACCAAGGCGCACGGAATGCGGTTACCTTCCCACCGAAGTGGTACCTATTTATCTACTTGCAATTTCTTGCTTTCGAACTGCTAGCTTGGCAGGAGCTGGAACTGGAGACGGGAGCTCACTCCGTCATGCGGCAACTCGGGTCTCGAACTGGTGAACTACCGACCTTCCACAGCCTGCAGTTCAGCGTTTTGAGCCATCGCAGCTCAAAAGCTAAAAGCGCGTCTTGCTTGCTTTTCTGTGTCCGAGCACCCACGCAGCGGGCGTCCGAGGTGGTGGGGCTGGAGGTTGCTCTAGCGCCCGTCTCGCCTTCTGTTACGTGCGCTTTGCCATGTGTGAATGCTGGAAATGCTGGCTGGCGAGTGGAAGGAGCGCGAGGCAGGGCTTCCTCGGGGGTGGGGTGGGGAGGGGATGGCGGTGCCCTTTTCTGTTTAGCTTTCTGGCGCCCGACCACCTCGTTTTGTAGTTAAAGAATTTTTTCTGAACGTTTTCTTACAACACTTGAAATGGTCTAATTTTTAAACTACTATCCTTGTTGTGGGTGTGTGTTTTTTGCAGTTGCTATAAACGGAGGGTGATAGTGGCGCGTGTGTGTTTCAGCATACCTCTTGTGCAGCCTCTTCCAGGCTTTTGGTAAAAGTGCTGGTTCTGCAGTCGCTGGGAATGAATCCCACTGTAACCCTTGAGATTTGCTCTGAGCTACCCTGAGAGTGATCAGAATGAGCAGGTATCTTTTTTTTGGGGGGAGGGGGAGATTTGTGTTGTCTTTTTTTTAACTTAACATGTTTTTAATTGTTATCATAATCCGCTTTGAAGCACCATGAAAGGTGGGATATAAATATTTTAATTAATAAATAAGCTGTTAGGTTGCAGTTCTGCACACTTATTT
Source organism: Gekko japonicus (assembly GCF_001447785.1). Taxonomy (NCBI): domain Eukaryota; kingdom Metazoa; phylum Chordata; class Lepidosauria; order Squamata; family Gekkonidae; genus Gekko; species Gekko japonicus. The sequence continues at coordinate 3,324,610 of NW_015168044.1, forward strand.
AAGAGTGAGCCACACAAAACAAGGAATAGTGCAGAGATAGGACTGACTTGTGCATTAATTTTTAGATCCCTTGTACTCTGCAGCTAAGTTAGTCTCCTTTATTTGCACAGCCGCATCAAGCAGAATGCAAAACATTTTTGGTGCCTTGAGAAAATGTCTTTTATAAGAGGTTCTGGTTGCTTTCTAAAATGATACTCAGCATTGTATAGTGCTTTAAAGACTGTGTGTCTGTTATCTTTACAGTAGCCCTGCCAGGTAGGCTACTATAGCCAGAGGGAGGGGTACAGGAGGGTGGCCCGGAGGCCCCCTAAAGGTTAACTGTCCTAAGTTCTCAGCAGAGGAAAGTGATTAGGAATCTTCAAGGTTCCATCTAAAGAACCTTAACTGTGTTCACATGTGCAAGCAGTGGTGAAAGGGAGACATTTAACAGTATGTATGGATGAAAATTCCACTAACTTCCTGTTTACAGTAACAAAAGGGTGAAAAGGACCTGAAAATTAGCAGGCGAATCACATCTGACAGCCTGGTTTTTATAAGGATTGCTTCATAATTGAAGGCAAAATACGTAATAGAAGGCAAAAATAACAAGGCAACTGCCTCTTTCTGGGAGGAAAAGTTATAGATGACATAAAAAACTGGGGTCAGATGTAGGACTGAGTCTGTTCTTCTAGTTCCAAGCTATTACATCACAGGATGCTACTTTATTAGTGCCATTCTAAAGTGAATTCTAGCAACCTGAACAGACCAGTTTGAACTGAGTTCATCCCAGCTTGGAAGCTAAGCTGGGTAGGCCATGGTCACTGCTCGAATGGGAGCTCACCAAGTAACAAAGGAATTGCTAACCACCCCTGCTTGTCTCTCTCCTTGAACACGCCGTGGTTGGGGTAGCCTGACTCAGATGCAATGGCATCTGCCCACGGCCTTAGAAAGTGTAACTCTTCTTCGAATGGCATTCTGAGTGCTTGAAGCATATTGAGGTAGACTGTTAGTCTTATCTTGATAGAAACAAATTAAAATTCTTGTTTGCTTATTGAATTCTCTTGGTGATGGTGGGCTTCCATCTTTCAGCAAATCCTACCTCTCAAGGCTGTTGTTAAGGACAGAATGACATCATCCTATTAATTTCTGCTCTTTGGAATTACGGTCCCCCCCACCTGCCTCTCTTTACACATGTAGGCACCAGACCAGTCCTGCTGCTCTAATGAAATATCTTAGGGGAAAATCCTCTAGTGTTAAGTTCATCCACGCCACGCCAGAGGTTAATCGGGGGTTTCCGATGGCTAAAACTTTAAGTTTGAGTGTCAAAGGTTATTGCTTAGTGAGAAGTTGAATAATGATTTGCACCCCTCCCCCCAAAAAGGCAATATACACTGAAGTCTTCAGTACAGCTCCATTGTCCTCTCTCATTTGCAGAACTAGTTTTAAGAACCAGTTTGGCTTTCTGCTGCTTGTAACTTAGCTCAACAGAGCACATAGTTCTTTAGCTTGCATTTCTGCTAACGGGAAGGGTCACTTCTGGCAATCAGATTTAAAAGAGGAAGCCATGTTGTGGTGGTGGTTCTCTGGGACTGTTGTAATTTGAAGGATTTGGATCTTAGCAGGACATTTTCCTATTCACTACGCCTTTTCTTCTGTATATGTGGAATAAATTGCATAGTACAATATTTGGCTCCTTGGGAATCTTGATGGTTCTAGCCCTCATGGCTATGGGGAAAAAATCTCAAATAAGAGGCTTCAGTGTTCATGATTCTCCTAATCATTAACCGTGTATGTGTGTTGTCAAGACACTTCTGACTTATTTGTGACATAATGAGTTAATGACCTCCAAAATTTCCTATCATTGATGATCATTTCCTTGGTGCCCTAACCTGGATAGCGCAAGCTAGCCCGATCCGGTCACATCTTTGAAGCTAAGCAGGGTCAGCCTTGGCTATTACTTGGAAGGACTACCTCCAAGGAATACCAGGGTCCATGCATGACGCAGAGGCAGACCTCTAAAATGTCTCTTGCTTTAAAAACAAGTCTAGATTGCCACTTAGTGGTTGTTGTTGTTGTTGTTCAGTTGCACAGTCGAGTCCGACTCTTTGCGACCCCACGGACCAGATCATGCCAGGCCTTCCTGTCTTCTACCGTCCTCTGAAGTTGGCTCGATTTCATGTTCGTTGCATCTATGACACTGTCTAACCATCTCATCCTTTGCCGTCCCCGTCTTCTTTGACCTTCAGTCTTTCTCAGCATCAGGGTCTTCTCCAGTGAGTGCTTCATTCTCATTTGGTGGCCAAAGTATTTGAGCTTCAGTTTCATTATCTGGCCTTCCAGGGAACAGTCAGGGTTGATTTCTTTTAGGATTGACTGACTTGATCTTCTTGCAGTCCAAGGGACTCTCAAGAGTCTTCTCCAGCACCATAGTTCAAAAGAATCTATTCTTCGGCGCTCGGCCTTCCTTATAGTCCAACTCTCGCAGCCATACATGACTACTGGGAACACCATTGCTTTGACCATGCGGACTTTTGTTGGCAGGGTGATGTCTCTACTTTTTATCATGCTGTTTAGGTTCCCCATCGCTTTCCTCCCAAGGAGCAGGCATCTTTTAATTTCATGGCTGCTGTCACAGTCTGCGGTGATCTGGAATCCCAGGAACGTGAAGTCTGTCACTACTTCCACGACTTCCCCTTCTATTTGCCAAGGAGTGATGGGGCCAGATGCCATGATCTTAGTTTTTTTGATGTTGAGCTTCAAGCCCACATTTGCGCTCTCCTCTTTTATCCTGAGCAAGAGGCTCTTGAGGTCCTCTTCACTTTCTACCATTAGAGTGG
>NW_015168044.1:3328981-3347888 GCF_001447785.1 Gekko japonicus
ATAACTCATTAGCATATGCCACACCCCCTGACATCACCGGAAGTGTGTCCTCCCCACAGCCGGCGGCGACCTCCAGCGGGCACCAGCAGGGAGCTCCAGGCCCCGCCCTCCCGCACCTCACCTGGGGGGATGGCGTCCCCCGCGTCCCCCCCAACTCATTAGCATAACTCATTAGCATATGCCACACCCCCTGACATCACCGGAAGTGTGTCCTCCCCACAGCCGGCGGCGACCTCCAGCGGGCACCAGCAGGGAGCTCCAGGCCCCGCCCTCCCGCACCTCACCTGGGGGGATGGCGTCCCCCGCGTCCCCCCCAAAAATGACCCCTGCTGTCCACTTTAGTTCACTGATTTCTAAGATATCAATGTTCAGTCTTGCCATCTCATTTTTGACCACATCAAACTTACCTTGATTCATAGATCCTACATTCCAGGTTCCTATGCAGTATTGTTCTTGGCAGCATCGGATTTTCCTTTCACCATCAGACACATCCACAACTCAGTGTCCTTTTGGCTTTGACCCAGCCGCTTCACTCTTTCTGGGGTTACTTGTACTTGCCCACTGCTCTTCCCCTGTAGCATATTGGACACCTTCCAACCTGAGGGGCTCATCTTCCGGCGTCATATCTTTTAGCGTTTTGATACTGTCCATGGGATTTTCTTGGCAAAGATACTGGAGTGGGTTGCCATTTACTTCTCCAGTGGATCACGCTTGGTCTGAGTTCTCTGCTGTGGCCTGTCCATCTTGGGTGACCCTCCACAACATAGCCAACAGCCTCATCGAACCACGCAAGCCCCCTTGCCACGACAAGGCAGTGATCCATGAGGGGGTGGTTATGCACTTAGTGGTACATAACACTAAAGAGCTAGAACTTCTGGCTGCCAGACAACCTTAGGATCTCCTGGCTATTCTACATATAATGCCATATAATAATTAATTGTTATCTCCCTTGGTAGATTCCAAGAAAGTTGTTTAGCTCTTCTGTTACAGAGGAAGGAGGGCTAGCATGGCATAATTAGGTAGAATGCTGGGCTTGGAATGGGAAGACCTGAACTCAAATACCTTCTCAGCCATAAAACTTACTAGGAGTGGGAATTTAGACAAGCCTCTATGCCACAGCCTTGCCTACCTAGCAGGGTGGTTTTATCAATGAAATGGGATAGTTCCCTATATAGGTTGCTCTGTGATCTCCTTGCAGGAATAGCAGCATATAAATTGTGAGAGCCAGTGTGGTGTAGTAGTTAAGAGTATCATATTAGGATCTGGGAGCACCAGGAATGCATGAATCCTTTGAAATACTAAAAAAGACTCAATCAGCAATTTACACCTTTTGAAGTTGTTTGTGGGCTGGGGTTCTAACTATGGGGTTGGATTTCAGTTTTTGGCTTTTTTTTTAAAAAAAAAGATTTGTATGCATCCTCCCCAGAACAGTTGGGGATGGGGGTTTTGTATGCTAAGGGAGGGGAAAGTACTAGAAGATGAAATCTAAACTGAACCTTTTCCCTTGCCCTGCTAGTTTTCTGTGTTGAGGGAAGTTGGGGATGAGTGAGCAACTCCAGTGGGAGGTGGTGTATCCTCGGGGCGTCTTTAGCATGTGATTCTGTTGACTGTAAGCTGGCTCAGAGCTTTTGTAACACATGCATTCTTGGACTGCAGTTCCATGAGATTTACTAAGTTACCTTTGCCCCACATTCTGAAGCGTGATGGACATGACAAACTAGCTCAGCCACCTTATGCATAGCAAGAGGCCAACATCACTTGCATTGTCTTTTGGAAGAATTTCTGTTGTGCAAAGGGATGTACATGATGTACATAAGTTAGTGAATAGTCTAGTTGTTGTCTTGGAATACTTTTCTATCCAGACTTAGTGCAAACTCAAACACATTGGCTTTGTAAAGTTAGAGCTGTCCAATTACATTATGGAAAGTTGTTGTCATGTGCCTGTAAGCCCTGGGTTGTGCTGAAAAGGCAGGTAGATGGAGGTCAAGGGGTTTCCATGCAGCAAAGAACTGTTCTTTTCTTATAATCGGTATTACAAGGATTCTCATTAGAGCTTTTTCTACTTGCATATAGGTCTTAATTTGTAGCCTGGGTAGAAATTTCTGGAAATTTTAAAGGCATGAAGAAAAAGACGCCCCAAGAAAAAAGATGGAATTTGGGGAAATTTTCAAAATATATGCAATACTTTCTTCTTTATTAAACCTGAACTTATTTTATTGAAACCCATAACTGAAACCCATAATGAGCCTGCTTGTCAGGCAAGGCGGGATAGAAATTGAAATAAATCAATTTGTACTATTCAGCATATTTGTGAAATTAAGAAGTATAAATGCCTTTGTTGGCTGCAAGGAAAACTGCAGATATACTCACAAGTCAAGGAGAGGGAGGGAACCGTGAACCCTACCTTAGCACATGTTAGCTTAGTTTTTGCCATTTGAGAGACAATAAAAATGGAAAGAACAAATGTGTATTATTGGAACAGAAACAGTCTCATAATCATAATAGGGCTAGCAGCATACTTGGATATTAAGCACCTTTAGAATGCTGAAAACATTGAACTATTCAATAGTGTATTATGATACATTGTGGAGTATTAATTGTGGATAAAATTAGTCACATGTAAGCAAATATGTTTGAAAACCTGATGTTTAGGTATACAGTATACATAGGAGTTATATTACCTGGATTGTCTTGCATAAAAATACACATACATTTAGTCTTAAAAAGCATTTCACTCATTCCGAAAAAGAAGTTATTTCTTTCCAGTGCTTCCCAAACAAGATCCTGGGGGTGAGCATGTAAAAAAAACAGGTTTTCCTCTCTCCCATCTATAGGCTTGGCTACTTACCGAGTTTCCATAGCCGTTACTGTGCAGTGGGAGAGCCACTGTGGTATAGTGGTTAAAGTATCTGACTAGGATCTGGGAAACCCAGGTTCAAATCCCTTAATTCTGCCACGGAATCTTGCTGGATGACCTTGGGCCAGTCACAGTCTCAGCCTAACCCACCTCACAAGTTTGTTGTGAGGATAAAACAGGGAGGAGGAGAACAAGGTAAGCTGCTTTGGGTCCCCACTGGGAGAGAAAGGTGGGATCTAAACAGGGCCGGCTCACCCGCTATGCAAACTAGGCATTCGCCTAGGGCGTGCCGGCCCTTAGGGGTGCCAAACAGGACCCGCCTGGATGACAAGGCAGTGGCTCCCTGCGTTTCTTTGCACGTGTCTCTTTGCAAGCAGAAAGGTAGTGCTGGGGCCACTTCCCGGGCCCCTCTGCTGGGAAAGAAGATCCATGGAAACCAGCAGAGGGCCGGTGCTGCTGGGCTGTGCGCTCCCTCCCTCCTCGCCCCAAGCGCGGCTGCCTCCAAGTTGCACCCGGAGCAGAAAGCAAAAGCGCAGCAAGTAGTGGGGGGAGGGGGGCTTCCCTGAGAGGGCTGAGCAAAGATGCGGCTGGGCAGCAATAGTGAGTAGCGGCGCTTCTGGTGACCCCCCCCTTCCGACCACTTGACAGCTCGGCTTTCTTTTCTTTCCTGGGCATGGGACTGGGCCTTTTTGCCCAGGCGGCTCTCTCAAACCATGGCTTCGAACCGGGACCCAAGTGCCCAGCTTCCTGCAGGGTGAAGGAAACCATGCTTGTCTCTGACCACGTCCGGAGTGGGGGTGGGTGGGCTTTTCCTTCAGTACTGGTCCGGGGGGAGCGCACGGACTTGGCCCGGGACTCCCCTCCCCACCTCTCCAAAGGGGGAGAGAAGTTGGACTTCCTTCTCTCCAGGCCCTGCCTGGAGGTTAGCAACCCCGTAATTGGGGGCGCGAGGTCCCAGAAGGTAGCCCCACCTAGGGCGCAAAAAAACCTCAGGCCAGCCCTGGATCTACAACTAAATTGTTTGTATGATGTTGCTTATTGAATCAGGCTGTGTTGGTAGATAACCAGTTATGATGTTACCTGCCTCTTTATTCATGATCTACAAAGATGAGGCCAAGCATCCAAGGAGATTTCACCCCAGAATCAGTGTGCAACATCTTCTGTACGTATGTACAAGGAATAGCCAGTGGAGGCCACACCTTGTCCTGAAACATGTTCCTGGTCTAGTTCTCACTGAGGTAGCAAAATTTGTGCTGTTCCACTTTTGAGTACCGGTGAGGAGCTCCTTAAAACAAATAATTACCTGCATGTAGAAAGCAAGCATGTCAGGAAACTATTTGTTGCTCTTTGTTGGGGAAATCTTTTTTGTATGGAGGAGCATTCAGTCATGTGAGAACTCTGCCTTTGCAGTTTGGATGTAGTCCCAGCATTAGCATGCTTCCCTCCTCCTCCATTGCTTGTTTGGCTGGTAGAGATGCTTGTTGGCTTGGAAAGGTGCTCCTGTTTGAAATTGCAAGCTGATACACCGATGGACAAGAAGAAAACCTGCTGCTTGATACCATGAGCTATGGTGTTAACTTACAAGAAGAGAGCCAGGGCGTGGAGTGGTTAGAATAGTGCTGGGGAGACCTGATTTCAAATCTGGGTGACCTTGGGCCAAGCACCCACTCCCTTTCTCAACATAGCCTTCCTTGCAGGGCTGCTAGTGTAAAACAGAGGAAGGGAAATGGGAACCATATCTGCTAGTTGCTCTGAGCTCTTTGGAACACGATACAATAGTTATCACAGACACCAGTGTGGTACGATAGTGACCGTGCTGGCCCTGATCGTGTAGAGCTTCGTTGCGTATGAAATCTAATAAAACTACCTGACCTATTCAAATATTGCTGTGCTTGGGGGGAAATCAGCTTGGTTGCCAAGGTCAAACTTGAGATTCCAAATGTGGCCCATTTGCAGTCCTGTATAATAACTTTCATCGCCATGTTTAGAAGCCGTAGCTGACATTTCATAGAGGTTTCTTGAATGTAGATTCAGGTTCCTATGTGCCTTAGAGGGTGGGGAAAATAGTTCTCAACAGCGGCTTTCTAGTTATTAGAAAAGGGAGAGGCGCTCTTGTATTTATTACAATGATATCCTGTCTTTCTTCCATCCAATGGATTCAAGGCACTGGTAAATAAATCTCTCAGGAGGAGGTCTACCATTCAAACAGTACCCATAGAGAGCTGATCAGCTTCCACACTATGGCTGTTTCATATGGCTGCAGTCACAGTTAGGGTTGCCAACTGTCCTGGAGAAAAATGTCCTGTCTGTTTCATAGAGGCTTAATGTGTGGAAATGGGCAGTTGAAGCTTTTAATGGGATAGAGGAATTAACTTCACCTGGTAATCACTGTTCCTTCTAAGCTGAGTTAGTGTGAGTTAGCTCACAGTTTTTTAGCCTCCAGCTCAGATTTTTGTCTTAACTCAGGAACGGCTCCAGAGCAAACTAATTTATGCAGTAGCCAAAACGATCACTCACAACTTTAATGCCTGTAGCTCACAGAGTAGAATTTTTGCTCACAAGACTCCACAGCTTAGAGGGAGCATTGCTAGTAAGTCATGTCCTGCTAAACTGTTATTAAAGGAACTTTTCTTTCCAGGCCAGTTGGCAAAACTGTGCTGCAGCTGAGGCTACAGTCTTCAGAGAGAAATTCAAGAAGGAACAGGTTCACTGGGCAAAAAGCAGACTCAGACCATATACTTATTCTCACTGTAAATGAAAGTGGCCTGTGAAAAAAAATCTTGAGTCATCTGTAGAATCACCCTTTCTGTAGTACTGGCAGTGGTAGTAAATCACTGTAAACAAAATCACACAGTTTCATCCATACATACTTGTCTAATGGATGCAAGCAAGTTAGAAGAGATCTTCATCTCCAATTCAGAAAAAGGAAGGTCAGTACTTTAAGCATTTTGTAATGAACGTTGTAATTCTTTTTAATTATATACTTTATTAAAATATAAGACTATAGATTAACAGATAACAAACAACAGTAATATATATACATACACACACACACACCCCTTGTTCAGATATTACAATATATTAAACCTTATAAATATATGGTGGATATTCTTTAGGAAAAATGGCATCTTGTTGGTTGCATTGAGTGGAGGAAACTTTTAGCTTAATGCATATTCCTTGACCATGGATGTAGCTCAAGTGTGTATTTTTAAGATTTAGGGGAAAGGAAACTTGGACATTCATCATATCTGAGACTAAATGTTAAGACTAGAGTCAGCCCTGTGCCAGTTATGGGATATAAACCCCACAGAACTCTGGATTTCCTTCTTAGTATGTATGTATAAAGTAGGCTGTAAAACACACCATCCCAAGGCTGGCCAATGAAAACATGTGCCTGTTGGACAAGAGTTTCATAATACAGCAGCAATTTGGCCAAGTAAATGCAATGCATAAACGGGGTTTGGTTCCGTGGCTAGTCTAAGCCTAAGAATTTCCATTAGCATCACCGTGCATCTTAATTAGGAAAGAGACACGGGACTGTTACAGATCTTTAAGCCTCGGTTTACGCATGCATGTGTATATATTCTGATTTTTCAAATGTATCCTTCATAACCAGTAGCTGAAAGATTCATTGCAAAGCACTGTACCTAATGGAAGGTAACATGAGGCTAATCAAAAACTATTTACCTCTGCTGTTATGCTGCTGAATCATGTAATGATGAACGATAATGAATCACTCTGTAATGAGTGTGTGTGTGAATCAGCCAGTCCTGTCACACAAATCCTTGCTTCCCAAGCACACTTCAAGATACAGCGCACTGCAGGATGAAACCACAAGATCCATTCCCCAGGTATGACAAACAACACTGTGCTGTCTAGAAAGAGATGCAGCTGGCAGATTAGGCATAATTCCATTACTCACAAGCTGTTGGTCCTCACTGCTCAGAAGGCAGGTACTCATACAAGTAGATGGCTACAGTTGGAGGAAGAAGAGATGAATTTTGGATCAGTGCCCTCCAGGGAGACATGGGCTCCTGCCAGCCCTTGTGGATCAAACAGGGTATCTTTCATTTTCACTGTGGACCTGCCTGTCTCCTCCTGCCCTCTTCTACACATTTGGCTGACCCCAGTGAGCGGAGACCTCTGAAGCCTGACAAGTAGGACTGGGGGCTCTTGACAGGGCTGTGCTGGTTTTGCAGGTTGCAATTACATCCCAAATTGCGAGGTGATGGCAGATGCATTCCTCCCTTGGCCTTCTGTAAATAGTTATGCAGCCTTCCCAGCTATCTCGCTTCAGGGCCTTCCCTGGGCAATGCATTCTTCTGTACTTCAGTGGGACTGTACTGTCCGGACTTGTCGATTTGAGTTTATGTGCGAGGAAGGCAACAAGAGAGGAAGAAATTTCATCACTGTTTGCATCTAGTTGCTGTGTGTGAGTGTAGGGTTGTGGGGGGGGGGAAAGAGAGAACAGGGCCTGACAGTTAGGGTTGCCAGCTCCAGATTGGGAGATTCCTGGAGATCTGGGGGAGAGCAGGGTATAATGGCATAGTGGCCACCCTCCAACGTAGCCATTTTTCCCAGGGGAACTGACCTGTCAAGTAGAAACCATCTGTAATTCTGGGAGATTCCCAAACCCCACCTGGAGGTTGGCAACCCTACATTCCATAGTGTCCCGCCTCCAGAAGATGCCTGATGTGATGTCTTGTATAGCACTATCTTCTGTGGGCAGTTGAAGGAATTTGGCTTTCTGGCAGTCCAGGACTAGACACACACTCCTTGTTTGTTTGTTTCCACAGCACTTAGGAATGGTGTGGGCTGAGAAGCATGGAATTGGTGTGGGCTTCCTATGTGTTTGGGCAGAAGGGTTACAGCTGCTGCATGTACAATGAGCTGTTGGTGGACATGTTCAGGAAGGAGTATTGGCACGTTACAGAATTGCTTGGTTATCTTGGGGAGGGGAGGAAGTAAACTGGAGGTGGTAAAAACTGCATGTGTTCTTGTCTTTTTTATTGATTTTTTAAAACTACAAATAACTACAACAGAAAAAAAAAGGGGGGGGAAATACTACATATACGGGAGAAAGAAAAATAGTCACCACTAACTAAAAACCCAAGAAAGGAGATCCTCCAACTAGCTTAGATACAGCAAATCTTCTCATCATTAATCCTTTTATAAACTGAGTCAAACATTTAAAACCTTTTACCCGTAGAGTTTACATTTAACTGTCTAATAACAGTACCTCCAATCATCCCCAAAACCCAAAGTTCTCAAAGGCACAATTCAGAGTCCTTCAGCCTTTACTTCTTCTTTTCCCTTCTCTTCCACAACTTGTAGGGGCTTTTCGGGGCGGGCTACCCCCTGCTCAAAGAGTCCTTGCCGGAAGAACCAGTTTCCAGCTCGCCACTGGACCTACTGTCCTCTTCTTTTTTCTTGTCCTCTGGCCTTCCCAGCTGTTCCTTTAAGAATTCTTGAGCTTTCAGAACAGAGTCAATCTTTTCTTTTTTCTTTTTTCTCTTTGATCTTAAACATTACGCCTTCTGGAAATAGCCATTTTTATCCAATTGAATTTGTTTGGAGAAAGAGCACAAGTTCTTTGTATTTCTTTCTGCGTTGTCTCACTTCAAATGGAATATCCTTTAGCGTTCTGATAGCATTCTCCCCTGCTTTCAGGGGTGTTGCAGCGACCGCTTTCGGGATAGCATCCCTGACGTACCTCTTTGAGAATCTTACTACAATTTCCCCAGGCGTGTTCTTGTCTTGAGTGTGGATTTTTAGATGAGTTTTCATCTGAAATAGTTACAATTTTGTAGAGAGGATAGAATATGCATCAGCAGAATTGCACCACATATTGCAGTATCTATTGCAATGGTTTCAGTCCTCCCGAGTTCTTTTTTAAATGAACCAGTTGCTAGATTTCTGCCCCCTCTGGGGCAACAGATACCTTTCCTCAGTTCATGCTTAATGAAAACGGTATGTGTGCTTAAATTAAACAGGAGCCCAGCAGCATCTGAAAGATAGACAAAATTTATGCCAGCATCAGCTTTTGTGAGTCAGAGCTCACTTCCTCAGGTGCATAGGAGTGCCTGAGGGAGTGAGCTCTGACTCACACAAAAGCTGATGCCTGACATAAATTTTGCTCATCTTCTGGATGCTGCTGGTCTCCTCTTTAATTTTGCTACAGCAGACTACTGAAGCTATCCTTCTGGAATACTTAAGCAGACTCTTGTACGCTGTTCTAATGTTTCATTCATTGATTCTGTTAACAAATTTGAATTTAGCACAGCGTCTCAAACCCCCCCGCCCCCCCAAATCAGTGCTTTCCTCCTTGGGAACTCTTTCTCCCTTAAGAGTTAGGCTGCCTCCTTGATTTTAGAGATTGGCCCCTCATTGTGGATTCTGTGCATAATAGATTACTTTTATGATGAGGAGCAAGTAGGGTTGCCACGTCCCCCCTGCCCACTGGAGGGGGATGGGCAGGGCAGGTTGCCGGATCCAGGTTGGGAAACGTCTGGAGATTTGGGGATGGAGCCTGGGAGGACAGGGCCATCAGTGGGGTACAGTTTCTGTCAGAGCTGTCTCAGCCCCACCTGCCTCACAGGGTGTCTGTTGTGGGAAGGGGAAGGGGTCTGTAAGCTGCTCTGAGACTCCGAGTGAAGGGCGGGGTATAAATCCAATCCTCTTCCTCTTCTTCCTCGCTATAGAATCCACCCTCCAAAGCATTCACTTTCTCCAGGGGGGCTGATCTCTGTAAGTCTGGAGATGAGCTGTAATTCCGGGCGATCCCTGGAGCAAGGGATGTTTTCGGTAGCCAGGAATGCAGTTTAGCTCCTTGTGCATGTATATCACATAACCGATGCGTGTGTTTTAGGCAGGATGTGGGGTGCTGCAGCAAGAGCTGTTGCAATTGTTTGTCTCTGTGTCTATGGGTTGGTGGTAAACAGTTTGCTAGTTCTTAGCAAGGAAGTAAATGGACCTCCTGCTATGGAATTTGCTGTGAAAGCTAAATGCATACATCTCAGAACATCTGACCTAGCATTCTGTTTTGAACTATAATCGACCATATGCCTCCTGGAACCCTCACAAGCAGGGCTGCCAGTCTCCAGGTGACAGATCAGTTCTCCAGGTGACAGATCAGTTCCTGGAGAAAACAGCTGCCTTAGGGGGCAGGCAGGCTCTGTGGCATTATACCCTGCCCCCCCAGGTTAGTAAAAGGTAAAGGTTTCCCTTGCTCAAAAGTTAGTCGAATCCGACTCTATGGTTGTGGTGCTCATCTCTGTTTCCAAGCTGAAGAGCCAGCACTGTGCAAAGAAGTTTCCGTGGTCATGTGGCCGGCGTGACTAGACTCTGAGGTGCACGGAACACTGTTACCTTCCCACCAAAGCGGGAAGGTATTTATCTACTTGCAATTTCTTGCTTTCGAACTGCTAGGTTGGCAGGAGCTGGGACCAGAGACGGGAGCTCACTCCGTCATGCGGCACTCGGGTCTCGAACTACTGACCTTCCAGTCTGCAGTTCAGCGTCTTAACCACTGAGCGACCGCAGCTCCCCCCAGGTTACCCTGCCCCAAATCCCCAAGAATTTCTCAATCCAGAGTTGGCAACCCTAGCAGCGAATGAAAATGTCCCCAGTGTCCAGGATTATCTACATGCAGGTTCTAGTTAGCTATCGTGGCAAATACCCACCCTCCGTCAAGTATCCACTCTTTTCTTCTTCTGTCAACTGGAATGATAAACTGCTTCAATCATAATATATTTACTTCTGTAAACAAAAAAAAGTGATTGTACTCTTAGGTTCAGTGTTAGTGATTCTTTTTATAGATCTAAAAAGTCAAAAGCATTTCCTGGTCCAGAGAGTTTACTGGAAGCTGAACATTTTGAAAAGTCTCATGTTCCCAGTAAGACACCGAGATCTCAAATTGGCCTGTACTTATGAATTTAGAGAGGGTTGTGAGGTCAAGACCACAGGAATCTAAACACAGGGCCATTTCAGTTGGCAGTCAAGTGAGATCTGTCCTTTTGTTGATCTGAAATACTGGGATATAGGCAAGAAGGTTATGGGACAGATCCACAGTATACCTGAGCTGGCTTAATTGTCATTACAAGGAAGCTGAGGATTCTGAGGATTCTAAGTATTGTATGTGTGTATGGCTGTCTAACAATTTGCAGCATTTCATCATCCAAACTGCCGTTTCCTCAGATGATCTGAGAGGGAACAATAACAGTTAAAAGTGGTAGAAAATTGATCTAAGATTGTAGTGCCAATATCAAGCTAAAAAGTATGTTAACATTTAAACCCACTTTCAGCTAGACCCACAAAAATGGTTGATGATAACAGTAATAAAATGAGCATAATCTTAAACCTTGAACAGGTCAGCAGTACTAAGCCAAACTCCGGTGTGCCAGTTGTACATCTGTCTCCTCACCATATGCTCTTTTTTCGAACGGGTTCACTCTTGGGCAAGGGCATTTTCAGAGGCAGAACCAACCCTTTCAAATGATCTGTGGGCATGGTGTTTTCATTTCAGGGTACTTTCATGTCACATGGCTTGTCAAGATGTTATATTTTAGAGAGCCACCTTTGGAGGCTAAAGAAGTGATAGATCTCTGCAGTAATGGTACTGTGTATTAGAGGCAGGTCAGATGGTGTACGTTTTATGCTGTTGGTTTTTATTCTCTCTCCCCTCCCCCCCCCAACTTAGTGTTTCTTTTTAAGACAGCCTGGAGTCCTCAGAGGAAGGTGAGGTATAGATGTTTCAACAATAAACTGTAACACACTCCCAAACCCCCTTCAAAATAGAATGTGATTTAAGCCTGCTGTCTTTAAAAAGAAAAAAAGGAAAGGGGTGCAAAATGAGTCTCATGGGAAGAGAACTCCATACCCTTAGTAGTGCCTTCACAGTGAAAGCCTTGCCACACTTCTGAGTTTGGAGGCTGTGTTCTCTTGAAAACATAATTCTTTATAGTCAGTAGCTTTCCTGTTCCTGGTAGAAGAGAACTGGGAAGGGCTTGGAATTTAAGGAGGGATGTCAGCAGGATGGTGGATGTGAGTGTCTACCAGGTGTGCCTGTGCTGACCTACTTGGCCGCCTTGTGTATAATGCGACTCAGAAGAGCAACCAGGTCAGGAATAAAATGGACATTGCAGAGATGTGTGGCAGGAAGAAAAGAACAAAATGATAAGTATTTTATGAATACCCAATGAAAATAGAAGCTGAACTGGGCAGATGAGGGAACAGATATTGGAAGATTGCTGAATGATACCAACTTGACATATGAGAATCTGGATGACAATAGGTATAGGGTCCAAGTTTAAGTGTATTTCTTTATAGTGAGGGCCAGAAACAATACAATACAAATCATATGGAGGGAGGCAGGAAGATTAAATTAGGGGAGCAAAAATCATGCTTCTTAAATCAATATTACAATATATTTTTTATCCAGCCTAAACTTTATTTAAAGGAGGACTGGGTTCAGAAATTGCATGAAGAAGCCACTTTAAGAAGTTGAAATGCATCATGTATATCTTGGAATATGAAGTGGCATTATCACATTTATGCAGTACAAAGTACAAAAGCCTTTTTATTGAATAACAAGTTTGAAAGGCACTATATGATATGCTGCTAAGAAATATATGCATATCTTTGTCAGTAGGTGGGGGTGGAGTATCTGGGTTTAGAAATGGTATGCATAAGTAATGTTTTTAGTGAGCTGAGAAATTAGCTTTTCTGTATCTTAATGGGTCATTTTAACATGTAGCATTTATTTAGTGCCTTTGAGTACTTTAAGCACTTGTAGCTATTATCCTTACAACAACCCTGTAAAGTGGACTTATTAGTATTGCAGATAGGGTGCCAGAGAGAAAGGCTGGCTGAAAGTGTCAACGAGTTCCTGGCAAAGGCAGGGTTTGAATTTCCTGACTTAAGACCATAGTGACCAAGTTACATGAGAGAAAATATTTCTTAACGGACTCCATCTTACCAGCTTTGGATTTTCCCTATCACACCCCAAGGCAAATCACGTATTTTCCCCTCCAATTTTTTATTCTTCCTAAAGTTTCATATTTCCATGCTGGAGCAGGTAAACCTCTTTTTAGCCTGTCATTATTTATTGATTGATTTTAATTTATTTTCGATTTGTATCCTGCCTTGCCTACACAGGCAGGCTCAAGGTGGCGTACAACAGTTAGAATACAATAAAACACAGTGGATAAATGCAATCCAATAAAACACATAAAACAATATACAAGTAAACTGCAGATCAGTATAGATGGCGGTTGCTGTACAGGCCAGCATCCATAAGTGTTCTTAATGCTCATTCATCAGTGGCGGCTCCTAATCGAAAGCCTGGTGGAAGAGCTCTGGTTTACAGGCCCTGTAGAACTGTAAGAGGTCCCTCAGGGCCCTGGTGTCTTCTGGGAGCTCATTCCACCAGTGTGGAGCCGCCACTGAGAAGGCCCTAGCTCTGGTGATGGCCAGTCTGACGTCTTTCGGGCCGGGGAGAGTCAGGCGATTTTGCAGCCCTGACCTCAGTGCTCTCTGGGGGATGTATGGGGAAAGGCGGTCCCTTAGGTAGGCAGTCCCCTGACCATATAGGGCTTTAAAGGTCAAAACCAGCACCTTGAAGCGAATCCAGTATGCTATTGGCAGCCAGTGCAATGCTTTCAGCACAGGCCAGATGTGCTGTAGCTTCCGAATTTGGGACAAGGGCAGCCCCATGTAGAGAGCGTTGCAGTAGTCCAATCTCGAGGTGACCAACTGCCTGATCAGCCGTAGATGGTAAAAGGCTGCCTTGGCAGTGGCCTGCATCTGCTGGAAATTTCACTTTTCAGCACAGGTACCTCTTACAGGTACCTCTGACATCTGTTGCTGAGAAAAGACTGCCAGATTCAAGGTACTTATTATCCCTTTAAAGATTCTGAGGAAGCAGGTATGTGATGATTATACCTCCCTCCTAATTCCTCCATCTGTTTTCCCTACTCACTGGAGCTCTCCTTGTTGCAGGAAGTGGGAGAGGACGACAGGTGAGGGGCTTAGGGAAGAAAATTCAGCAGCTGCCTATGCTGCCACTGCCTTGGAATAGTGTAGGACTTGTTCTGTCTCCGGGTTATGAACTGGCAGTGGCAGCTGGTCATTCTAGCCACCACCAAGGCTAAAACAGCACAACTTAGTATTGTTGTTATGAGAGTGTACTGAGCTGATAAATCTTTGGTACAAATGTAAAAGGTATTCTTAGAAAAATATTCTTTAGCAGAGATTAAATCAGCAGAGCAGTGAGAAAGTCAGAGTCCATGTGTATGTCTGAAAAAGAATATAGCTTTACTTGAACTAACAGGGAAAAGGTAAACGAGGTTTAAAACAACAGACACTAAATCCTACCTGTTTTCAGCCAGAAGATTACACTAGAAGAATGGCATCTCTTCTCCAAGCAAAACAAAGACAGGAAAGAGACCCCAATATGCAAAATAGCCAATTGATTTTCCAGTCACAGTGCTAAAGTTCAGGTCATTAAACTAAGATGATCTACCAGATTTGTGGGCTTTTCTCACTTGATAACAGCTTGATTACAATAAACACATGTGGCTTTCTGTTGACTAACAAACAAACTCTATAATTACTGAAGTGTTTTAACTTGCTAAACCCAACAAAATGTCACCTCAGCAAGACAGTGCAGCAAACAGCACATGCCCAGCAGGACTTCCTGAATTTTCATGAGATTGCAAGAGTTCAGGAAGCCTATTTGGGCACACACAGATTCGTCTCCTGCAGGGGAAGGGAGGGTGAAGTGGCAGGAGGAGTGTGTGTGTGACAGCAGTGAGGCAGGAGTAGTGATGGGGACTGTTGAGCCCCCCCCCCCATCCATTTCCTCTCCCAGGCTGTTGCCTTGCTATAAAGCCGGCCTTGATTATGATCATTTACTTGTTCAGCAGATTTTTGTCCTACTTCTTATTATGATGACTTATGAGGTTGATAACAAAGGTTATAATTCAAAAGTTGAAGTAAGGAAGTAGTTCTGTAGCTGAGGTGCCACCACATGGAAGGTAGTAATCTCTGGTGACCAGTTGTGTCAGCTCAGAAGGTGGGTGGTAAAGAGAGTACGACCTTGATAGAAGATAATTGATGGAGAAGTTCATTATTCATTCATTGTGTTTTTATCCCGCCCTTCCTCCAAGGAGCTCAGGGTGGAATAGGTTTCACTTCCTCCATTGTATCCTCACAGAATTCTGACGGGTAGTTTAAGCTGAAAGAAACTGACTGGTCCAAGTGAAGTTTTCATGGTGAGCAGGGATTTCGGCCTGATGACCCATGGCCTTGCCCAGCACCCTAACCACACTACACTAATAAGTACTTAAGTCCTTGGGAGTGTTCACTGTGAGACCAACTTTCATAGAAATGTGTTTGGGTTTGTTTGCTGGGCTAAAAAGTGTGTCTGAAGGGAAGCTGAATGTCACAGACAGAAATGCACTTGTGGGTCAAGGCTGGTAGGAATGGAAGTTTACATAAGATCTCTTGTTGCTACAACAGTCATCCTTTTAAATGAACCACTAAAAGGCACACACCTTTGTGAAAGGAGTTTGGGTGTGGGGTATCAGCGATGGGCGACACACACCATCCCAAAGTCCAAATGCAATGTTTATTCTTTGCACAAACCTTTCCTCAGCGATTCTCGTTGTTCCTTTTCTACTGCCTTTTTTTTCTAAAGAGAAAGGCACCTCCTTCCTGAATCACAGACCTGTGAGGAATATTCTTGGAATGCATATGTGGCAAGCAGTACATTTCCTCAGAAGCTGGTGGTTTAAAGGAGTAAGGAGAGCTTTGGGGAAAGGGGAGGGGCTACCTACAAGTTAGGTAATATATTTGCATAGTTTCAGGTGTTAGACTTCTGTTCTCTGAGGAATGGGGGTGGCTTACCTCTAACTCAGCATGCTTCGTTTCTGAGTTGCAGATGGAGCCTGGAAGCCATTAGAGAGCTCTGTGGTGCTGACTTCAATCAGCATGTACCGGAATCTACAAGACCCTCAGTCTCCCAGGGAGGGCTCCCTCAAGTTGGAGCTGGATGGCAAGAAAAGCAGTGAGATGGACAGATGGGGTGAGGCTGGGTCGCCGACAGAGCTTGTTCCCCACAAGGGTTTGAACCACCAGCTGGGCTTCATACCCACCAGTGGGAGGCTCTTGAAGTCTGAATCGGAGGACTCTGGTGTGGAAATGGCCAGCGGCGATCACTCCCCCTCCACTCCTGTGGATTCCGAAAAGAGCTTTACCTTGGACTGTGTGGATGGCTTCCAGCCTTTGGCGAAGGACTCTGCCACTGTGGTATCCCACGACAGCAGCCCCGAAGCGGAAGAGCGAGCGGAACCAGATCCTGGCCAAGATCGACCCTATCACCGGAACCTGTCTGTCAGCAAGAAACTAGCCCAGGTTGTACAGCGATCACAGAAACACCGTTTGCCTGGTCGGTCATCGAGACAGCTCAACCAGAGGCCCCGCAGCCTCCTGGACTTGGAGAGGCTGAAGACTTATTGCCCACAGCGGCCTGCGAGTATTGATGATGATGATGATGTGGGAGCTTCTTGTGGAGGGTATGGTAGCACCACCTCTGTCTGCAACAGTCCTGCAGAACACCACGTGGAATCTGTGGTAAGTGGTAGAGGTATTCTGTAGCTAAGTGTGGCCTGGGCATATAGCTTCCTTTATTTCCCCAAAACATAAAAAGGAATCTGGTGGCACCTTAAAAGGCTACCAGATCTACTGTTACACACGAAACCTTGTTCTGCAATAGTAACTGTCTTTACAGAACCATAAGATTCCTTTGTCTGTGTGACGTTGCTACAATACACATTACTTCACCAGAATTCATTTCCCCCAAATCATTTGCAGTGGGTTTTCTTCATGTCAGAGGCAACCTTGTTCTAGGAGTCCCTCTGATGCAATGAGGATTTTTTAAATGACACGCTTGAGAGCCAGGGACATGACTGCATGGATATCACATGCTCTCTGGCTGTGACCGAATCTCTCCTCCCACTGGCAAGGCGAGGTAGTTTCGTAGGGTGGAATGAATTGCATTTCCCATAAGACGATAGCTTGAATAATTGCCTTTTGCTGGAATGTAGTGCTGTCCTTGCCCTTCAGTGGTGTAAACACTCTTTACTCTCTCTCCTGACCTGGTTGTAAGTGGGAGGAACAGACTGTAAAATCTCACATGGAATCCAGACTGTGATTCATCTGGGTTCTTAGTTGCCTACGTAGCCATTAATATACTATCTGGTAACTGAAGCCCAAAGCAAAAGGCCAGTTATCTGAAAGCCCCAGAATTAAATGTAGATGGTTGCAGTAGACTGCAGGATGTGGTACAAAAGGCTGAGAGAGAGAGTCTGTCAGTTGGTGCAGTGCGATAGCTAGTGGTCTGATCCTATTCACGTTGTTTGGAATAAGGCCTGAATTCATATGCAATTATTCTCAGTTCAGTTGTGCATGGGAGTGCAGCCAAAGGACTTAATTTTGAGTAAACCTGTATAAAACTGTGTTGTAATATGTGTGGGTGGTACATTACTTATCCATAGCCAGAATTTGCTAGGTGGCCATGAAAGAGTTTCTCTGAAGACCAAACCTTCATGGAGACAATACTGACCTACTTCACGAGGCTGTAAGGAATGCTGAGATGATGTAGCTGATGTTTTTTTGAATTGCGTGAATTGATTATTGGCCACCTATGGCCAGCTGGCAAAAGATCTTGAATCGTCTTCTAAGTACCCTTCCTTGATTCTTTGAACAGAAAACACAAAACTGGCTGTTTAAAAGCAGCTCATCGAGTTTGCATAATTTGTAGTGTTTGGGCAGTTGTCCAGATATTTTAATATTTGAGTTGTAAAATTTGCAGAAAGCCTTTCGAGTTGAGTGGTTGTGGCACCCTTTAGTTCTCTTGGACTCAAGACAGCACTGGGAATAAATGATGGGATTATTGTTTCTAGTGTCTCATAACTTGTTGATGCATTTTCCTGCTAGTTGAGCATTGGGTAGATTTGAGGCAGTGAACTGGGATCTGGTGACTTGCTGACCCCTTTCCAACCAGATCCACTCCCCCCCCCCATCCCACCTCAGTTTCAAAGAACAACTGGTTTGGGTAAAGTGGGGGGATGATAAGGATTAGGGCCCCTGAAGCTTTGGGCGAAAAAACTGATGCTTAGTTCTTCTAATGCCCCCTGTTTCCTAATCCTTCTTCAAAAGGCTGGGGGGGGGGAGAAGCTACTTATGTGGATAGTAATATTTTTTCTTGGGGAAACAGTGCTGAGATTTCTGGAGCCAGGCTTTCCCCCCCTCCCCCCCCCTTCCATGTGCATTAGGCAACTTTGAGGCTTCTGGCTGTGATGGAGCAGGGAGAAATATTTCTGTATAGGGCTCTGATGCAAGTATCTTGGTGGCAGGGAGGGAGATGATGTTAGAGAGAATGGAATGCCATGGGTGTGAGCTTTCCGCTCTGAGATCTTGCCTCTTGCACGTAGTCTAAGGCTCTTAAATCATACTTCGATATAGGTACAGATTACTCAGGCAATCTGTACTTCTGTACCTTTTACAGAAAACAGGTAAATGTACCACCTGCAGAGGCTGGAGTGTGTAGTAGAGGCTTCTTTCAGACTTTGATTTAGTTCTCATAATTAATTGGCTGCAGCTCTCTGTCTGGTTTACAGTGCAGTAGATGTTCTTGTCGGTTTGTCTTTGTGCAGAAATTGGTTTTGAAAACTTCTAGAGCTCTAGCCGAAGAACTGGTGCTCAAACACCCCCCACCCCCCCAGTTATAGACAAGGGATGAGTGCTCAGGCCTCTTCTCCGTGGTCGTCTTCCAGACAACTTCTCTCATCTTTGCTTTTTTTGCTTCAGTTGTTAGAATGTATATTCTTCCTTTGTCCTGTTCATATTGTAAAGTGTGTGTGTGAGATATTGCTATGTGCTTCTGTTCCCTCTGCCCTTCTCTAGCTTTAACAGATTAATACAAAAGCCTTTTGGCTGAGATCAAGTGTAGTACCATGGAAAAGCAACCCTATTTCAAAAAGTGCTGTG
>NW_015168044.1:3347936-3427831 GCF_001447785.1 Gekko japonicus
TTGTTTAGGAGAAAACCATAATTGTGGCTCCTCCAATTGTGCCAGTTGTGGGACAGTCTTAGAGGAACCACAGCTCCAGTCTCAGGGTCCTGCCACTTCACCCCATAAAAATGTCTCATCCATTCCCCCATCAGCTCAGCTGCATTGTGCTGATAAAATACCTCCATTGTCCTCTGATGCCAAAGCCGGGCTGAGCAAATAGCTTCTACATCTCCCAGTCAGCCTTGGGGCTGAAAAGCAGTCAGCGGATAAACAGCCTCCATCCTAACCACATGCAAAACCGACCAAGTGCCAAAGGTACGTGTGAATCAATGACAACAAGAGCGGAGTCATAAAAAAGGAGCATACTCAGTCTGGAACATCACCTGATGTTGTGGAGGTATCTGCCCCAACCATTCCAACTCTGTCACTTAGCTGAGAACTGATGCCCCCAGCTGCTTTGGACCAGACTTCAGGCATTTTACTGGTGCAATCTGAATGAGCCCGTGAAGCTTTTCCAGAAAAGAAGAAAGCAAGAGATTGGATCCATACCCTGCCCTTCACTACCCAAAGGAGTCTCAGAGCGGCTTAAAGGTAAAGGTTCCCTTGCTCGAAAGCCAGTCGAATCCAGGGTTGCGGTGCTCATCTCCGTTTCAAAGCCAAAGAGCTAGCGCTGTCCGGAGACGTTTCCATGGTCATGTGGCCGGCATGACTAAACACCAAGGCGCACGGAACGCTGTTACCTTCCCACTGAAGTGGTACCTATTTATCTACTTGCAATTTTTTGCTTTCGAACTGCTAGGTTGGCAGGAGCTGGAACTAGAGACGGGAGCTCACTCCGTCATGCGGCACTAGGGTCTCGGAACTGCTGAACTACTGACCTTCCACAGCCTGCAGTTCAGCGTCTTAACCACTTGAGCCACTGCAGCTCCCCAGAGCGGCTTACAATCTCCTTTTTCTTCCCCTCCCCCCAACAGACACCCTGTGAGGTAGGTGGGGCTGAGAGAGCTCTTTTGAGAACTGCCCTTGAGAGAACAGCTCTGAAAGAATTCGTAACTGACCCAAGGGCACACCAGCAGCTGCATGTGGAGGAGTGGGGTATCAAACCTGATTCTCCAGGATTAGAGTCTGCGCTCCTAACCACTACACCAAACTGGCTCTCAGTTTTGTGGTACTCTTAGAGAACCCCATCTCTAAGTAGCACAGCATCCTGTGATGAAGGGTCCTTGGATGTTTCGGTCCCCCTAAATGTTGAATAAATCACCAGTATGATTCATCCAACTGAGTGGATGGTCTCCACGTTTATAGAGTTCTTCAGTATTGATAGTAGAAACCAATGCTCCCTCTAAGCTGTGGAGTCTTGTGAGCAAAAATTCTACTTTGTGAGCTACTGGTGTTAACGTTGTGAGCGAGCGATTTGGCTACTGCATAAATTCGTTTGCTCTGGAGCCATCCTTCCTGAGCTAAGACAAAAATGTGTGAGCCGGAGGCGAAAAAACTGATCTAGCTCACACTAACTCAGCTTAGAGGGACCACTGGTAGAAACCAGAACTGTTCTTTCAATTCCCACAGTCACTGATTGCACATATATATACTGTGATGCTCTCTCTTCTCTGGATCCAGCATAATTATAGAGATCTATGTCAATACAGAGGTGATGAAAGTTGGGAATCTTCGTTTCAGTGAGCTTGAGGTCCAGATCACGTCATCACAAATACTACCAGGACATGCCATATGACCTACCCCCTACTCCATGCATTCCATGTACCATAGCTACAGTATCCATTCCTCTCTTGATATGCCTTCTACATCATCACAGCTTTACCCACCTCTGTTGCAGAATCTGTTTTTGCAGCCAGCAATATTAGCACAATTGCAAATGCCAATTTCAATCACTGGTGTAGCACCTGTATTGGCCCTTTTGCTCCTGAGTCATTGCTTACTCAGTAGAGTGTCTTCCTGTTGCTACTGCTCAGACTTTTCCAGTTCTCTTACTCCCCTTGCTTAGTTATGGGGACCTTTTATAGTACCAAGCCTTGGAAAACCTGCATACAATCAACATCATGTAACTTCTGTCCTGGCCATGCGTGTACTTCTGGATGAGTTGGCTGTGCTGTAAGGCTTCTGAAGAGGAGCAAGGGATGCACCTTTTGGTGCAAAAATGGGGTTGTTCCTGGCTGTAGAAGTGTGAAGTGGCCTTGGTGTTGCAAAGCCCTGGGCTACGAAATGGCTGGACAGTCCATGCATATTTTATACATGGGCCATCAAGGAATGAGCACAACATGCTGGAACAGTGTTATGAATATAGAAGGAGTTCAGGAGATAATGTGCTCTACTCTTAGCCCAGGCTATTGATATTCTGGTTCCGAAACAAATGTGTTGGAATCAGTCCATAGTAACGGTATTGTCACTATGCAAGGAGTCTCAATAGATGAGCTCTTGGAGTACTAGTAATATCAGGGCAGGGACACATGCAAGGTAGGCAAGATATTAAGTAATTAGTAGTGGAAGCGCCTGGGGAGGTGAAGGAAACTTACTTTGAAGCTTTCTGTTCTGTAAGTAAAAAGTAAAGGTAAAGGTTTCCCTTGCTTGAAAGTTAGTTGAATCTGACTGTAGGGGGTGGTGCTCATCTCCGTTTCCAAGCCAAAGAGCCAGCGTTGTCTGAAGACGCTTCCGTGGTCATGACTAAACGCCAAGATGCACAGACCGCTGTTACCTTCCCACTGAAGCGGTACCTATTTATCTACTTGGGATTTCTTTCTAGCTAGTTATTTTTAAAGTATTGTAATCAAGAGGCCAGAAACATGTTTTAGTCTTTTTAACAGAAAGTAGAGGTTTTTGGTGATCTGCAACATGTGTTGTATTAGACACACCTGCTTACATGTGCTAAGCTAAGTCGCCCCAGCTGAAGTTCTCAGGATGTTAAGTAGAGATACGTGGAGTCAAAGACGCATTGGATTGTGTCTGAGCTGCACACACCCAGTCTGTATGGCTGACAGAGGGTTTCTTTCTGTTGTGCATTTGGCTTGGACACCCAGCTCATCATATGGTAAAATCATTCCTGGCCTGTACCACTTAGGTGTAGGGTTGCACAACTGAATGCTCCTCCACATTTTAAAAGAATCCCCGTCTCCAAGTAGAATGTCAAGAAGAAAACTAGTCTACAACCCATGTCCTTGATCGCTTTTTTCCTGTGTGTAGGGATTTCTGCCTCAGGGGGACACTTCATTCCCGCAGTTTCCCTACCAACAGTCTTACGTGGTACAGTCCAGAACAATTTTTGTGTATAGTTTTCACTTCTTTTTAGACCAAGCTTTTTTTATGGCTATGGGTTGCCACAATAGCAGAAAGAGGTGGAGTTAAAATCCAGTCAAGAGATATTGGTGGTCTTTGGCATGGCTCCACACTGCAGCTTTTACCTGCTGGGGGCAGGTAGATTTGTCAGATTGTAGCCCAGAGAATTCTTTCTCCCACCTCCCAACACTATTTTCACTACTTAATTGGGAAGCTCTGTCACTGCAGCTCATTTTCCCAACCATTTCCTTCCTCCCCAGCTTGCTGTAGCACGGAGATGTGCCACATGTCAGATAAAGAAAGAGGGAAGGAGAAGCTAGGCAGGACTGCCTCATTCCCTGATCCAGGAGCAAAGTGGGGAATCTCTGGGCTGCGGACGAACTATTGCATCTTAAGTATTTTTGAGTAGTCCCTGTCTCTTGTCCCAAGGAAGGAGGCCTCTGCACACTTCAGCAATCACTGCCCTATGGCTGGATCTGAATTCTGCTTAGTGCTGTCTTCCTGTAGATATCTTCTCTCTGTGGATGTAGACATGCTGACAATCTGGAAGTCAATCACCAGATAACTGCAGGGATACTCTCTGCATGCTGCTTCTGTTTGTGCACTCTGATGCTGCAAGTGTATGTGAACGTGTCTCTGATGCCATGCAATGCTTGCTTTTCCCTAGGTACAGGATGAGCCTTCACTTACCATGCCTGGACAGGGCTTGAGGTACTTGGAGCACATCTGCCAGATGATGGAGAAAATCGCCCAATTGCAGAGGGCCAACCAGCGGCTCCAGTATCAGCATCAGATCATGGAGTGCCGACTGCGAGCTCAGGAATCTGAGAATGTAAGGGAGCAGATGGAGATGAGACTGGGAAGCAAAATCCTATTGAAATTGAGCTTTGATTCAGAGTACAGCATTTGATCACGTGTCCAGTCAAAGAATGGCTAAATATTTTTTAAAGCATGAGCTTTGTTAAAATGATAAAGATGCTTTAACTGTCAAGAGGCATGAGATTTATGCCAATCACAAAAGTAACAAATTCTTGTGAAACAATAAAAACAAACTCTCTAAAAATAGCCATGAAACTGTTAAAAGTGATAATAAATGTGTGGTAAGATTTCTAGAAATGTTCTGAACAGTTAGGCTTTGATCCTGGCACACCAAGAGTTGGCGTGCAATTGAAGCAGGCAACTAGAAATAAAGCAAAGTAACAGCAACCCATTAAAAAACTTTTTTTGGGGGGGAGGTAGCTGCATGTTCCTGGTCAATTTTTCCTGTTTTAGAGCTGCCCGAACTTTTAGTAGGTGGCCAGTAGAAAAGTTTTGCTACCTCACTAGGTTTGTAGCCGCAGATGTAGGGGGCGAGCATCCCTCCCTCCTGTTCTCACTAACAACACTGTCACGACCAGCTGCCACCTACGGTGACCAGTATCTTACCATTCTACTGAGCATGATTTGAAGCTGCTTGTAGGAAGGCTCCCTTTTTAGGCAGGGACTTTCTCCAGTCTAAGGTGGGATACTGCCTCATGGGCATTCTTGGCTTCTTGGAATGTTTGGCCATAATTAAATAAAAGGTAAGCAGCTGGCACAATTTAACTAGTCAGTTAACTGGCACTTCAGACCTAACTCTCTATAAGAATATCATACAGGGTGCTGTGCTGAATAATGACATGGAAGGAGAGAAGGTGGGCAGAGGAGGACAGCCAGTTTGGTGTAGCGGTTGAGAGCAGCAGACTCTAATCTGGAGAACTGGGTTTGATTCCCCATTCCTCCAGATGCAGCTGCTGGGTGACCTTGGGTGAGCCACAGTTTTCTCAGAGCAGTTGTCTCAGAGCTCGCTCAGCCCCACCTACCTCACAGGGTGTCTGTTGTGAGGAGAAGAAGGGAAGGCAATTGTAAGTCACTCTGAGACTCCTAAGTGAAGGGTGCGGCATAAATCCAACTCTTCTTCCTTGTCCCAAATTGGGGAACAGGGTCCAAGCTGTGCACCCCTAAGGTAATTTGGAGGATGAAATTTTGGTGATGTCTTAGTTTCTCCAGCATCCCTACCACTCTCTGTGCAAGTTTAAATGTTTACTCAGCTCTACTAGGTCCCTGGAGTAGATCTAGCCCCAATTCCAGTTCCTTTTTTTTTTTTTTTAATAGGATGGCCTTTCTGAAGAAACTCCTGAAGAGCTGAGGCTGACAAGGGCAGAACCTCCACTTGGGAGTCAAGCAGCTACTGAGATGGAGGAAAGTCCCCATTCACCAAATCCCTATTATCCCCATCATTTCCGGGCACGCTCTGCCTCCGACACGCATGTGGTGCTGAGCCCCGTCCATCACTCAGGTGAGTAGCTGGCTTTAGGCTGAGTGGCCCTGTCCTGTGTTCCATCTCTCAGGTATAAGCCTTCCAGTCAGCTTCTACAGCAGGCCACGGACTCTAGAATGTACCCGTGCTTCCTCCTATAGGCTTCTGGAACCAGATTGCTGTCCTTGTGTAGTTATTCTTAGTTTCATGTTCATCTTACAGTAGACCTTGAAAAACTGTTTTATTTTGTTGCGTAAGTAGTTTGTTGCATAAGTAGTTGCATATATATATATATACACACACACACACACATACATACATACTATGAAAAACTGGATTTTATTTATTTGGTTTCTACCCTGCCCTTCCTCCAAGAAGCTCAGGGCAGCTTATCTCTCCTATCTCACTTTATCCTTGCAACAGCCCTTTGAGGTAGGTTAGGCAAGTGTGACAGCCATGAAACTGACCAGGTGATCCTGGGGCCAGAAATGGGGATTTGAATGTGTCTCCCCTCAGTCCTTCTTGGGCTCTATAAACACTGAAGCACACTGGCTGCGTTTCCCCTTAGTTATGGGGTTACAGTGAAGCTGCTGGCTTACATGACTGATGAGACTGTTTTCCCAGGGATTGGGCAAAGCAAAAAATGCTTCAGCGGTAGCAGACGAAGAGATCTGCTCTGTGCTCTAGAATCAGTCGCCCCTCTCCCTTTGCTGTCTGCTGTTGATCATTCAGGTTTCCTGGGCCTCTTGGGAGTGGTATCATTTGTGACCTTTGCCTCGAGGCTTCTGCTTTCACACATGCCAAATCATGCACTTTCAATCCACTTTCAACAACACGTTGCAACTGGATTTTACTGTGTGAAATGGCAAAATCCACCTGCAGACTATCCCTAAAGTGCATTGAAAGTGCGTGATTTGGCATGTGTGAAGGCTGCAGCTATTCTCGGGAAGATAGGAAGCTACCAGTAGCTTGTGATCATCTAGCTGGCCACACTCCACAGCAAGGGTCACAAGAACCCAGGTGGGTTGTGGCCCTGTCCGTAAGGCCTTTGTGCCTTTCTGAGCCTTCTGGCTACCAGCATGCGTTTTTGAAAAGGCCCAAGAGGCATAAAGCAGGGAGGGAGACTTAAGAGAGTCAGGAAGGAAAAAAGAGAGGTGCAGAACTGGAGGCTCCTCTTGACCCTGTCACTTAGGCTGGAGGGGAGGGTAAAGAGTAACCCCCTTTTTCATGAAGAGACCGGAGCAGCAGCAGACCGCAGCTCTAGGCTTCTACACACCCAATGTTTACTTCGTTTGCCCAATTGTGTCGAATTACCTCTTCTCTCCCACCACAGAGAGCAGACCTGACAGGTCTGGGAAGACTGCAGCATACTTCTCCAGCTCGCCCAGCTTGTTGGATCAACAAGACGGAGGCTCCTGTACTTTGCCGCCAGGCATGAAGCTCAAGGTGAACTATTCAACCGTTATTTCTAGATGTCCTGCCTGTGTTTACAACTCAGGAGCATTTTTTTTTCTTTTTCCATGGGGTGGGTTTGAATTGAGCTTGAACACACATGGTTAATGCCTTATCGAGAACATGATTGCGCTGTAAGACTATAAGACCCAAACTGGATCTGACCGATAACGGTCCATCTAGTTCTGAATCCTATTTCCCACATTGGTAGGGCTGCCAACTTTTAGGTGGGGGCTGGAGATTTCCTGGGATTACAGTTGATCTCCAGGTGGCAGAGATCAGTTCACTTGGAGAAAATGGCTACCTTGGAAGGTGGACTGTATGGCCTTACACTCTGCAGAAGTCTCTCCCCTTCCCAAACTCCACCCCCAAAATCTCCAGGTATTTCCCAACCTGGAGCTGGCAACCCTACATACTGGCCTCTGTGTCTTGCCTTCTTTGGGTGCCCTGGGTTAGCCCAAGCCGCCTCTGTTGTTGTTTCCCAGCAACTGGTGCCTCTGAATTTGTCCTGGCCAAGAGCCTCTGGTGCACTTATCCTCTGTGAGTTTAACCTTTTAACGCCAATAAGGCTAATGG
Source organism: Gekko japonicus (assembly GCF_001447785.1). Lineage (NCBI taxonomy): Eukaryota > Metazoa > Chordata > Lepidosauria > Squamata > Gekkonidae > Gekko > Gekko japonicus. The sequence goes on from NW_015168044.1 coordinate 3,355,516, forward strand.
CCAGTCACCAGTTTGGTGTAGTGGTTAAATACATGGACTCTAATCTGGGAGAACTGGGTTTGATTCCCCACTTCTCCACTTGCAGCTCCTGGATAACCTTGGGCAAACCATAGTTCTGTCAGAGCTGTTCTTGAAAGAGCAGTTCTTGAAAGAGCTCTCTCAGCCCCACCTACCTCACAGGGTGTCTGTTGTAGGGAGCTGAAAGGAAAGGAGTTTGTAAGCCTCTCTAAGACTCCGAGTCAAGGACGGGGTATAAATCCAATCTCTTCTATAACTTGTGCGCAAGTTAACTATGCATTTTTGAAGTGACTTTCTTTGAAAAATTGTCTCTCCCAAATATGCTGCTCATGACCTTCATGGGGTGCCCTTGAGGTTTCGTATTTTGGAAAGAATTCTCTCTGTATTCTTTACACCATGCATAATTTTATAAGCCTCTATCATATTCTTCCCCACCCAGGGTTTTTTAAACTTTCAAAAAGGCCCAAGCTCTCCAACGTTGTAAGAAGGCGCTCTTCTCCTGTGATCATTGATTTCCCATGTTTTATCTTCTCCAGTATTCATTTTGAGATGGAGAAAGTGAGAACAACATTCCACATCCTTTATATCCCATGGTAACTTGGAAAAGCTGCCACTCTCTGGTGTGGATCCAACCTTAGAATGAATGGAATTCCACTAGCCTAAGGAGCCTTCCTCATACTTTGTGACTTTTCCATCAGAGCCCGTGTTGCCTAGTGGTTAGAGTGTTGGAGTAGAACCCGGCACAGCTGGGTTCAAATCCCTGCTCTGCCATGGAAGTTTGCTGGGTGACACCTATCACAACCCCTCAGCCTTACCTACCTCACTGGGTTTTGTTGTGGGCATAAAGTGGCGGAGGGGAGAGAGAGATGATAAGCTGCTTTGGTTACCAGTTAGGAAGAAAAGTAGGACATAAATTTTAAAGAAGCCGTTGAAAAGGCAGAATAACTCATCATGACCGTGTATACCAGTGATTTAAACAGTGTTTAATTCAAGTCCTAAATCCCATTTTGCATGCTCCCTATCACAGCTTTCCCTGTGGCCTTGATAATGTTATTCTGAGCACATAACTTTAAAAAGCCCGCCTTTCTAATATTGCAAATTGGCTTTGAGGTTCAGACACAAGACCACGTGTCTGCCTGCTTTTGTCATCCAGTCTTTTTTTTTTAATGCCACCTGTTCTTTAAACAAGCAGTAAGCAAAAGATAGAGGGGGTGGTGGAGCCCCCTGGGTCTTAGTTTCATGGCATAAGATCTTGATTGTGTCTGCCTGCTCTTGTCATCCAGTCTTTTTTTTAATGCCACCTGTTCTTTAAGCAAGCAGGAAGCAAAGGATGGGGGGTGGGGGTGGAGCCCGATAGGTCTTAGTTTCATGGCATAAGATCTTGATAAGCATCTCCCATAATGTGGGAGGCCTGTTGAACTTCTCCCTGGAAATGCTATGCAAGGAGAGTGTCCATGATGTCCTCCACACAGGAATGGGATTTTGTGGTTCCCTCATTGCTGTTGCGGCTACAGATAAAGTCAACAGCAATGGGGCTTCCACATGGCTGGTTTCCCTGCCCCAGTCCCTCAGGAGCAGTCACCCCCACCCCCGGGCCATCAGGACTTTTGCAATTAAAAAAAATAATCAGCAGTAAAAGGTGTAGCAAGTTCTTTGAATTCACAACATCAGTTTTTTTAAACCATGTCTCTAGTGCCTTCTCTTGCAGAGATACGCCTTTCCCCTTACATATCTGCAGGGGAAGGAGCGAAAGGCATACTTTAAAAAAAATTAATTGAGGCTTCAACGCAATGTTTCCCTAAACTTCACGGCAAAGTAGGCTTTGCGAAAGATTGGAGAAAACCTGAGGAAACCCCTGGAGCTGCACAAATCGCACCACAATGTTTCCCAGAATCACCAAACTTGGAGCAGACAACCTGGGTGGAAGACTCCCGTGCCTGTAGCATTGTAGCTGGAGAAGCTGTGTCTGCTGCTTGCTATTGTTTTGGCAATAAATAGTACAGAAACCTCCACTGAAGGGGTAGAAAAGAGACAAGCAATGTAAGTTTTTATTTCAGGACTGATGTTAAAAAAAAAAAGCCCAAATGGTTAGATTCTGAAGAGAGAGAAAATCTTCCTTGGGGCTGTGTGTTTGTCATACAGAAAGCATCTGGAGAGGAGACGGTTATGTGTATCTTCCATGGCATGAGAGGGGGGGATTCCCTTCTGCAAAGTCTTACCTGATAGCTTGGGGCTTGTCTGTTTGTTCCTCCTTTCTTTGAGCTAATCTAAGGGAACCTGGTCCCAGAGCAGTCACTGTCTCTGCCTGCATCTACAGAATATTACAGCTGATGGGGTGCCAGAAGTTTCCCCTTTGCAGTGTTCTAGTCTCTTATTTTTACAGCTCTATGGATCCAACTGTTAGTAGAAATGCTTAGACCTGTGGTACTCACTCTGCTGTTCAGAGACAACCACATTGATATTTACCACCAACCGAAAGTGCCACGTAACTGCTGTATGCCACACGCACTGTCCCCAAACATGCACATAAAACAATTCAAATAAAATATATGACTAAAACCTTTTAAATTACTCAAGTACCTCTGAGCATGTAGGGCTATCTCTCTGTGTTGCTGCTGACCCTTCGCCAGCCAATGTGTATCTGAGTAAGGCTTCCCTCTCTGCCTTCTCTCTTTCTCCTCAGCACTAGCTCAGATGAGAGAGTGGGATTGCCGAGGTGCCTGGATGAGAGCAAGCTGGCTGTGGAGAAAGGGAGTGAAATCTTCAGCATCCCTGTTGTGGCTCTTTTCCTCATGATGGTGGTTTTACCCTGCCAGCCACCCGGGTGCTGGGATGAGGACAAAGAGAGTCTGAGAAGAAGGGCAGGGGGTTGTAAGAGAGGATGGGCCCTTTACATTCATCCCTGGCCCACAGCCAACGCCAGTCCTTGAAGCTGCTTTATACTGAATCCGACCCTTGGTCCATCAAGATCAGATTGTCTACGCAGACTGGCAGCAGATCTCCAGGGTCTCAAGCAGAGGTCTTTTTCATCACCTACTGCCTAGTCTGTATTAATAGGAGATGCCGGAGATTGAACCTGGGACCTTTTTGCATGCAAAGCAAAGGCTCTTCCTCTAAGCCACAGCCCCTCAGTCCTTCTGGTGGCAGCTGTTTTATGGTGCAAAACCCACTTGCTCACCACAAGCCCTACTGGCCTTTCCCACATTCCTTGGGGAATAGTGCTCAGAAGAGCCACAAGTGGCATGTCAGAGAGCTGCATGTGGTTTTTGAGCCACTGAGTGAGTATTACTGGCCTTGAGCAAAAGGAATGAATATTGTGTGTTCTGGCAGGCAGATGTTCTCCAGAGTCTTAGGCAGAGAAAGATCTTTCCCAGTTTCTGTTACCTGGGATTGAACACAGGATCATCTGCATGCAAAGTATGTGCTCTTCCACTGGCAGATGTCCTTTGCAAGTGCTGAAATTGCCAGCCATGGCGCTCTGCCATTGTTTGCCTACCTGTTGCCTTCCTTTCTCTTCATCGCTCTTGTCTCTCTTTCAGAATGAACACTCACACTGGGGCAAAGTCAAAGTGCTGATAAACAGAATTAAAAGAAAGTCTGTGCGGGCCAATGAGCAGATCCCATTCGGCGAGGCTGCCCCCAGCAGCAGACGGTCTAGGTAAGGCTCTTCTGGGAGGTGGCCTTGGGGGTCTTGCCAGAACTGTGCTGTGAAGCTGACAGGGAGAAGATAGAGTCTTTCCTGGTTCCTTGCAGCCTGTTTTTGTTGGTAGACTGTGGTTGGCTCAAGAGGCAGAACGCAAACTTTAAAGTTTTCCCAATTGCTGTAATATGTATGTCTCTCTCCCCCCTCCCACCATAGTGATTGATACTGATGGAAGATTATGGGACAAACTCTAATTCCACCCCCCCTTTCCCCCCTGAGAATTCTTTTTTGCTGCTCCATGGTTGTAAGGGTTTCACCTTTATATTACCTTTTTAAAAGCAGCTGTTGAAGCAAGTAACAAGGCAGCTCTGGTTCTCTTGCTGTTTCCCTTTTGCTGTGTGACACACACAGTCCTGCTTACTGCAGTAGGAGGGGGTGAGCCAAAAATCTGGGAAAGGAACAGATTGATGGATCTATGGTCTGGATTGCAACCAAACCTGTGTTCCTCCACTGAGGCCCGAACCTTGCTGTGATCTTGTCCAGGCTATAACTCTTTTATAATGATTTGGAAGGAACTTGGTTTTACTGCTTCCCCAGATGAAGGGGAAGAAACTCTGCTAATAACTGTATGGCAGCATGGATGTGAATCCATCAGAGAGTGTCCATGCACTATAATGCCTGGAGTTTGAGAATAAAATGGGAAAGGGAGCACCATGTATGCCATCCCAAGCTTCTCAGAGGAAGTATGTGATAAAAATGAAACGGATGTTGAAATGGTTTTTTTCCCAAAGGCCCCATTGGGGCTTCCTTCCATGAGAAGTCTCCAATCTGATTCCCCTTTCTAACTTCCCTTACAGAGCGGATGATGTATCGGACAAACAGGAACTTCAGCCCAGGAGGCGTTTTCTGCCTACTCTCGGGGCAAAGAAACGCCAATCAAAACACCTTCCCATGCGGTGAGACCAAGCAGATACGCAACGTTATGAGCCCCAGCTGAGGAACCTTTCCTCCTCCTGTTGAACGTAAATCCCCTGCAGCAAGACAGAAATGTGGAGAGTGTCTTGCTAATAAGAATTCAGAAATGAGAGCCCTACCTTCTGAGATTATAGATGGATAGGCTTGGACTCGGCAGTCTTTCCTTGGCAGGAGCCAAAAAGAGTTCACATGTCCCATGGTACAAGAAGATTCTCTTTGGCCTAGTGCAGGAGAAACACTGGTTCCCTACAAACTATATCAGAAGTGGGCTCTCTGTGTTCCTCCTTCCTCTATCAAGAACAATTTCCACTCTTCCTTTCCATCAGTCATTGTACCTATGAAAATCCTGGTCAACAAAAACCATGGGTTAAATGGGTTTGCAAAGCCTGGGAATGCAGGAATCTACTTTCGATATATAACAATGCAAACAACATGAATATGAAATTTGCTCCCAACTCGTATACCAGTTAGCGAGGGAGCCAGCACTACGTCAGCACTGAGTCTTTGGGCCAGACTACATGAGAAAGTTTTACCGAGTTGGGTCCAGATTTCCCAGACCTGACTCTTCAGCTAGACAGCAGCTGTGGGGAACATCCATATAAAATTGCAGGGCCCAATTTGGCTTGGAGACACAGTGGGAGAGGGAAGAAGGGCTCCTGCCTTCCCCCCTGCTATTTTCCGGAGTCACAATGATGGCAGAGGGGAGTTATCCCCCCCCCCCCTTGCATCTGCACGTGCAGTTCCAAGAGAGGAATCGACGCAGCTTGTGAAATGTCTTGCGTAGTTTGGCCCTTAGTATTAGAACAAACCAATTCCACTCTTTTCCCCTCTGTGCTTTGGGACAGGCTACTCTGAGGCTGGTCCTCAACCTAGTATTAGGTCTGGTCCATACCCCCCCCCCACACCATTCACTTGGCATTTTCTGTACTGTATGGGTTTTGTACCTTTCCCATTATCATGTTACACTGAGATTTGATGCTGCTTTCTTATTGACTTGTAGGGCTGTGAACATATAAGGCTTTTATGTGAGCTGTACACAGGCAAGCAGCTCAGAGGGGAAATGAGATAACTCCCCCTCTTTCTTCCTCTCCACCAGGAAATCCCTATGTTGCAGAATGTGAAATAACTTATTGGTTGTGCCCATCATATTTCTTTTTCTTGTTAAACAGGCGATTGACAGTCCTGATCTTTTCTTTGTGTATGTAACCATGTGAGTTCTGTATATTTATGACCTAATGATCACATGTATTGTGTATATACCAGGCAGTTGCTGTATTTTCAAAGTATCTAAAATGAAAATAAAATTTAGAGACTTCTTTTTTTTTTAACATCCTGGTTTGCAAATAATGGTGGCAAGAAGCTGGCTTGAAATGATAAAGCTTTTCCTAGACTGGAGGCTTGCAGGAAGAGGTTACATTTCTGAAAACTTACCCTGTACATAACAAAATTAGCTCATTGGAGTTGCTTACCCTAGCCCTTCTGCCAGCCATATTGGTAGTATTGATGCAAGTTGTGGGGAGCATTCCCCTGGTTCAGAAATATTCCACCAGAGACTGAGTGCATGATGAGTCACTGCCTGGTGCATGGTTAACTTCATGGCATAGCTATCCCTCTGGGGTTGTGTTAAGAGGGACTGTTGCAGCTAAAATTAACTGGGATCTTGTGGCACCTTAAAAACTAACCATTTTATGTTGGCGCAGGCATTTGTGAACTAAAGCCTGCTTCTTCAGATGCAGTGGGTGAATCCCCACTAGAATGAATTTGAAGATCTCCCAAAGAGGAATGCTGAAATTCTCCACAAAGGCAGTGGTTCTGTGCCAATGCTTGTGATCTGCACTTTATCTGGGCTTGGCAACAGACTCCTGTGTAAACACATTCTGGGATGGAGCTCAGGCAAGGCTACTTACATTTGATGATGTTTGATCATCCTCTTCCTGCTACCTCCTTCCTTTTTGATGTACAATAAACAATGCTGGACTGCTGGAGTTACCTCTGGGGGGGGGGCAGCTTCAGATGTTGCTTGCCAGATCAAAGCATGTCTCCCATCCGCCACAAACAAGAGGCTTACTGTGGACATCTGGTGTTTGTTTTGTCAAGTTCTCCATTAACAGTGAAATCCTAAACAGAGTTACAACCTTCAGAATCCATTGAAGTAAAGGCTTTGAGAATGGTACAACTCTGCTTAGGTTTTCACGGCCAGTCACAATAAGACTGGATTGGAACATGATCGACGTTGAAGCAAAAGCTTGTGGGATTTTTCTCACATACAAAGTTTTGTTCCTACTGGCTGATTACCTGAATAGCACCACATAGCCACTTTGCAATGGTAGCAGCCCCATGGGAGAGTTCTTTTTAAATTATTTCTTTTCTTGCCAGGATTATGTTTTAATCAGGGGTCTTGTTGTAGAAAAAGAGCTGCCGGAGCTCATTAGCATAACTCATTAGCATAACTTATTTGCATATGCCACGCCCCCTGACATCACCGGAAGTGACAGAAGGCCACACCCCCTGACATCACCGGAAGTGTGTCAGAAGGCCCGGCTACTGTTCTATAAGATCGTGCCTTGCCAGCCTTTGGTGTTAGATGGCTGGCAGCCCCAACAGTTTAAGTGCTGTTTAGAGATGTAAAATTTCCGGAAAAATTGAAAAAAATGCTACATTAGCACTTCTTTTGTCTTTTCTAGATTGAAAGTCATTCTGTTACTTTAGGAACATAAAATATGACTATGGACATTTTTACTTGGCATGAAATTATCACAACTAGCATATTAAAAATATAGTGTATCCAAACAGTTATTACAAACAGAATACCCGCCCACATGCAAAAACAAAACTGAAACCTTTTTCTCCAATAGCACCTCCTAAAGGAAGAAATGCATCTTGTTCTTGCATTGGAGAGTGCAGTTTGTAACCTAGGACTTGCTTGTCCTCAGTGCACAGAAATTAGATCAATCTGATACCATATATATATATAGGAAATGATTTGGAAAATATTTGAACACCTTGTCTTAAAATATTTTATTCATCACGTTAAAATAAAACGTTCCATAATAAATTTTTTCCCCTTTTCTTTCCTTTTTTCAATGTTTCCAATTTTTTGGAAAAAAAAAAAAAGGCTTCAGGAAAAAAAACGGAAAAAAACTGTTTTTTTCCGGGCCTTCACATCTCTAGTGCTGTTGCTGTTCGCGTACAGCACTTGCATTTTGGGAGGAAGAGGGTCAATGGAGGGTCATCTCATTAGAAACAATACAACCCAGTAAGGTCCAAATGTCAGTTAAACTGATGGGAGAAGCACAGCTCCCCGCAGGCTGAGAACAAACAGAAGTGTTTGGTGGCAGGTTGGCCTGTTAAAAGGTTTTGCGTGGATTCTGTTTCCTGCTCTGGATTTTTGTGTGAGCCAATAACTTTTTTACTGAATACTTCCCATTCGGCGTTTCTACTGGTTTGATCTTATTCTTACAAAAACGAAAATGAAGGGATGTCTTGGCCATGACAATCAATGCTGCAGCCTCCTATGTGAGGCCTAGGTGGTACATGCATAAGGAGAAAACAACTGATGTAATTTAAAGTATTAACTAGAGATTTAACACATAAGGTATCCTGCTTCTGTGCCTTTAAATGCAGACATTTAGCAACTGCATCTTTTGTAGGCAAGATTGATTTTTTTTTTAACTAACAGCTTTCCATCTTGCCTTCTGTCATGAAATGCCGCAGGATAGCTTATAAAATACTGAAGGGAGATGAAAATTATCCCCATGTGTAGTTGGCTGCACAGTGGCAGCTATCAGAAGGGAGAGGAATGTATACATCAAGCAGTGTATTTAGGGAAGACTACATAGGGCCATCTGCTGGTGTTCCAGTGATCCATCTTCCTAGGGCCACACTCTAGGCATTCCAGGCTATACTGGTTGGTCACCATAGAGCCATATTTTCAGTCGGTATTCAGCAACTGGCACCAGGAGGTCCTTGAAGAACAGCGGCATACCTAGCATAGGAGCAGTGGCGGGTAAGAAAGCGTCATACTTGCTTTGCTGAGGTCACCCAGTGTGCTGAGTTATTTATTGTCAGATTTATACCCCGCCGACCGCGCAAAGCAGGCTTCAAGTTTTAGAGTTAGAGTCCAACTTTTCACAGGCAGATGTTTCGGGTCTCTACAACAGCATTTCCTGAAGATGTTGCCTAAAACACACTTTTGTGAGCTTAAATATCACCCTTTCAACCTATAAAGATCACCTCCCGCCCCATACCCGGAGTGTGTCAGAACTACAGCTACCTGCTCTTAGAGAAAGTCTCCATCTGTGGTTCCATGTGAGTCACTGTTCTTGATTTGCTGCTTCCGAGATGACTTTGCTGCATCTGTTCCTAGAGTGGATGAATGTCCAGGGTAGGATTACATACTCTGAGTGCAGGTTGACTGGAATGTGGCAATGCTGGAGCAGCTAATTGTGCAGAAATGGGGCAAGCAGCACTTCTGAGGGTGGAATTGGGGGGGGGGGCTCATTCATTTACTAATCAATAATGTATTTATTTTGGCATGCTATTGGTGAATGAGATACAACCTCTTCACTTGCACAATGACTGGGTGGAAGTTGCTAATAATCACAAGAATTTAGCTTTCCTCACTTGCTCTGTTGTTGGTAAAACACACATGCTTTACACTGAACAAAAACCATGTGTTCAGTGTGCCTAGTTTGTCCCAGAGATGAATTATTGGGTGACCTTGTCAGGTTCTTTCAGCCTAACCTAACCTGCCCTGCTGGTTGGTGGTTGTGAGAATAAAATGGGAGAAGGCAGAATGATGATGTAAGCCTCTTTGGGTTCACATCGGGGAGAAAAGTGGAATATAAAAGTTGGCAACTTGGCATAATGTTCAGTCTTCTGCTCTCATATAGATCCTTATATGTAACACAAGAGAAAGTCACGAAAAAAAAGTATAACATCAAAGAAGCAAAAGCAGTTGTGACCAATTACTGATGTTGTTTCAATTATGCTCAAATTTCAAATCTGAACAATTCATGCACAAAATAAGCTTTTATAAAGTCACATAATCATTACTGTCCCAATCCAAAGGTATGCTGATACATACTGGAAAAGTCTCAAAGGAAAATAACTTCCTCACAATTTCAGTGAGTAATATCCTTCAGACAATTTGGGTATCATTTTCAAAAATTCATATTCCATCAACCATTCAGTGTTTGTAATGTTAACAACAAAACTTGAAGGTGAATGCCGACAGATGAGAGAACTTCTTGGAATTTTGTATTTACATCTGAATAGTTGTATACTGGAGTCACGACCTTGAGGAAACTAGGAGTGAAACGGGTGTTCCAAGTCAACTCCCCATCGCTGGGACCACTGATTGTTCTACTCTCATAGATCTCATATAGATCCTAGCAACACCATCAGTGGACTCAGCAACATCAGCCATACCATCTCAGGTTAATATTCCTGCTCATCCTCTGATGTGATTTATGCCATCACACGTCAACAATGCCCTTCCACCCTCTGCACTGGACAAACAGGACAGTCCCTTCAACAAAGAATTAATTGACGTAAGGCTGACATTAGGAACCACAGTATTAAAAAACCAGTGGGAGAACATTTTAACCTTTCAGGACATTCAGCTGCTTACCTAAAAGAACCAGTTCCCTTACAAGGGAATTTCAAAGAGTGATTCGAAAGAAAGACTGCTGAATTGCAACTGATGATGAAGCTCAAGACAAGGCATCCACCTGGACTGAATCGAGGACCTAGGTTTCCTGTCTCATTACCAATGCTGATTTCTCCATGCCTATTAAAGGTAAAGGTTCCCTTGCTCGAAAGCCAGTCGAATCTGACTCTAGGGTTGCGGTGCTCATTTCCGTTTCAAAGCCGAAGAGCCAGTGCTGTCCGGAGACGTTTCCGTGGTCATGTGGCCGGCATGACTAAACACCAAGGCGCACGGAACGCTGTTACCTTCCCACCGAAGTGGTCCCTATTTATCTACTTGCAATTTATTGCTTTCGAACTGCTTGATTGGCAGGAGCTGGAACTAGAGACAGGAGCTCACCCTGTCTTGCGGCACCCGGGTCTTGAACCGCTAAACTACTGACCTTCCACAGCCTGTAGTTCAGCGTCTTAACCACTTGAGCCACCGCAGCTCTATTACCTCTCTGCATATCTCACCTAAATCCAACCATGCCTGCTGTTGTCAATTTCACCTGCTATCTGAAATCACTCCATTTTCCAATAAATAGGACGGATAGATTCCCATTCTAGTTGTATCTGAAGAAGTCAGCAGTGACTCACGAAAGCTCATCCCCTGCCACATATTTTGTTAGTCTTTAAGGTGCTACTGGACTCCTGCTCTTTTCTACTGCTACAGACAGACTAACATGGCTACCCATCTTGATCCATAGTGCATTAGGTAAGTGGTTTACATCAGTGTTCTCTTGCCTTGCAGGGTGCTGCTGGTGGAAGTGGCTTCTTGATGGCATTTACTTTATAGCCTACTTTTCTTGCTGAGACTCAGGGCGGATGATACTATGAGAACCTTGTTGGTATCACCAGGGTGCAGTGTGGGGTGACCTGCTGAGGCTGCAAGAAATTTACGCAGGTAGTCTCTAGAATTATCTCCATGTTACAGATTGAATATAGGACTAGGGCTGAGAGTGGTTTATGGGAACCCTAGTGTGTGCATTTAGGAATAGAGGTGCCAACCTGAAGATTTGGGGAGTGGAGTCTGGGAAAGGAGGGAGCTTATCAGGGGCATGATACCGGACATGGTATCAGACTCCACCCTCCAAAGCCACCATTTTCTCCAAAGGAACTGACCTCTGTATATGGGAGAGTTCCAGGCCCTACCGGAGGTTGGTAAACGTACTTAGGAAACAACCTAATACTATGACAGACAATTGCAGGGCTATCCTAAACAGACGTACACCGTTCTAAATCCATTGATTTAGGACCAATCCTGTTTAGAAGTTATCCAGCTCATCACTGTTTATGCTGAAGGACTAGTGCTCTCCAGGGTCACGGAGATCTTTCCCTGCAGTACTGCCTGAAATCCTTTTACCAGGAGATGTATTTATTTGCTAAAATATACCCCACCTTTCCTTTTGGCTCAAGGTGGAGTTCTTGAGGATTGCTTCTGCATGCAAGCAAGATGCTCTATCCCATGGGGGGCAAGGGCTGGTATAGATGACTTAGGGCAACCCCAACTCCATCCAACCACCTACATGTGGACATGTGACACTCTTCCCACTAAAGACCTAAGGAGATTCTAAATGATATTTATTTCAGGGTGGGGCCATGGCTCAGTGGTAAAACACCTGTTTTACATGCTGAAGGTCCCAGGTTCAATCCATCAGTTAAAACGGGTAGTCTTTCTTGGTGTTCTTTGATAGTTCAGGTGAGTGGGATCTCATCAGATCTCAGAACCTAAGCAAGGGTCAGCCCTGCTTAGTATTTGGATGAGAGACCACCAAGGAAGTCCAGGGTTGCTGCTTCTGAATCGTCTTTGGGGTCCCCATAAATCGGCTGCAACTTGATGGCCAATAAATAAATAAAAGGGGGTTTGGGTAAAAGTCGGATCTAAATGGATCCTCATGAATTTCATATGATTTTTACATTGAAACGAAATAAAACCACCATCATATTGTAGGTCATGTGTTAGTCTACAAGGGGCACCACAAAAATCACGCATCCACAGATTCATGGCACCACAACAGCGCGAAAACATGATTCCAAAGCACGAACCCTCACGAATTCATATGATTTTTACGTTGAAAGGAAATAAAACCAACATCATACTGTAGACCATGTCTTAGACTATAGGTAGCACTCAAAAAATCATGCCCCAAGGAATTTGTGGCACCACAAAACAGCAAAAACATGGTTCCAAAGCATGGATCCTCGTGGCTCCTCAGGGTTTTTCAATTGAGTAACCTGAAACACACCATCAAATCACATAACATGTCCATAGCCACAGCTTGCACCAAAAAAATCACTGATCCACGGCTTTGTGGTGAATCCATTCTGCAAAAACATGATTCTGAAGCACGGATCCTCATGGATGTTTGGGTTTTTTGTGTTGGGACACCCCAAACATACCATTAAATCCCATATCATGTCCATGACCACATCCTGCACCACAGAAATCACAGTGCAACGACTTCCGGTAGATGGCTGCATGACTGCGGACTCTCCTCCCAGACCTCCCGAGGGGGTATCCACACTCTGGCTGAAGACGGGGGCAAGCAGGCTCGTGAATCCCTCCAGGGGGGCGGGGAAGGGGCCCTGGCCAAGGAGCTTTAGAGGGGTAGCCTCTTCGATGGCGGAATGCCAGAGAATTGAGGCTCCCCTCCACTCCAGTGGTTCTTCGTGCTGAGAGAGTGGTCTGATGACCAACTATGAACGTGAGTCAACCGAGAAATGAATTTTAAAAGAAAAGACGCTCCCCACCCCACTTTGCGGAACGAAAAAAGCGAGCAGGGGGGGACGCCTCCCATGCGCATGAACTTTTAAACAAAAGGGGGGGGAGCGAGCAGAGACGCGGCAAAAACTGTTTAGATATACTCACCAAGGTAGTGAAGCGGTCGAGCGCATTTCAGAGACTTTTAAAAAACTTTTGCGGAGAGTAAACAAACGGCAAAGATGGTGGGCAAGAGGGACAAAGACAAGCTGATTCCAACAGTAAAAGGACTGGAGAGTCCTAAACCGGAAGTGATGGACGAGCTGGCAAAGACTGTAGCGGAGTGTATGCGCCCTCTGCTGGAACAGTTGAACTTCAAAGAACAAATGTCGGAGGTAACCAAAAACCTGACAGTGCAGCAAACCGAGATAACAGCACAGCAGACCCAGATGAATGACATGATACAGATAATGAGGCAAGACAATGAGAAAATTAAGGAGGTGGCTGCAACAACTGAAAAAGTGAAGAAGAAAGTCCAAAAGCTGGAATTAAAGCAAACTTCAATGGAAGATAAATGGCTGCAAGTACAAATGGATAAGGCTAATATGGTCCTTCGTTTCCAGGGTGTGCCGGAAAACGTGTGCCCCAGTGACAGAAATGATGGCCCCACTGGTGGACCTCCTGATGGCACTGGTATTTCTGGCCACTGTGTGACACAGAGTGTTGGACTGGATGGGCCTTTGGCCTGATCCAACATTGGCGTCTCTTATGTTCTTATCAGACTAAACAGTCCTTCAGATATCTTATGAGCTGCCTATAGTTTGATCCTCCATGCCGTGGCTCTCAAGGAGGAGGGAATCTGTATGTGATTTTCAGGTATTTTAGTTGAAGCTTGGTAGCCCCCCTGCCTGTGTCCCTTACCCAGTAGGGTCTGGCAGTGATGTTCTGATTAGCAAAGTCATCTTCCCCCTCCCCCCCCCACCCCAAGTTGGTCACCACCTAGTTGTGATCCACCATCTCTGGGCTTTTCCCAACTTGCTGTGCGGCTGTACCTTCCTCCACTCTTCAATGGTGCCCCCCCCGCTCAAAATCTTCATTCTTTTTATTTATTTGAATGCCAGACCTTGCCATATCCCAATGGGACCCAAGTGTGGGGGTCACAGATTTTTGATCTGTTAATGTGAAAACTACATCCTCTTGGTCACTGCCTTGTCTTCTGTCCAGGAGGCACTCCATACGTTCCCTCAACTTCATGCCGAAACGTGCGACACCACAGTCAAGTTGCGCCCGGGTGGTGAACCTTACAACCGCAAGACACTCAATAAACTCAAGAAGAATGTATCCAAACCGCAGGTGGGTATTAGAAGCCAAGTCCACACGGTAGGCCTGTAAGTATTTCCCCCCCTGCGGTACTTTGATCAGCAAAATGGCCGCTTTTCTCTCAGACGAAGCCACTGTCAGTTCCACCCCACTGCACTCGTAAACGACCAACATGGGCTTCTTTGGCTCCCTGGGAGGGAGAGAGAAGCCCCTCAGTGTCCCCTGGCCCATCCCGCCTTCGTATCCTCCTGACACGGTTTCTGTCCGTATCATTGGTAACCCTTTATCTATCTATCCATCACCCCAGCAGATATGTTTCTTCTCTTCCTTTATCTTCACGACAACCCTGTGTGTCATGTGAGGGTGGGAGAGCGCATCTAGCTGAATGTCATCCTGGCTGGTGGAGAACTGAGCCTGGCCCTGGGTCTCCCTGTTCCAGCACAGTTGTTACTACAGTACACGGGGTTTAAAATGTATGGTTTAAATACGCTTCCCACAGCCTTGCTTTGGATAACTTTTTAAAAAATAATAACCTTGGGGTTTGCCACTTGCAAGCTATTATTCTCCAAGCTGTCTGGTGATGCTGGGCTGCTTGTAATTCTTCCCTCCTCAAAGATCCTAGTAGTTCCTGTTGTTTCTGTTCTAGCCAAAGATTTCTCAACAGGAATACAGCATCTGCCTCTGCATACCTTATGCCCCTTAG
Organism: Gekko japonicus; assembly: GCF_001447785.1. Taxonomy (NCBI): domain Eukaryota; kingdom Metazoa; phylum Chordata; class Lepidosauria; order Squamata; family Gekkonidae; genus Gekko; species Gekko japonicus. Next base: position 3,370,567 of record NW_015168044.1, read on the forward strand.
CTGTGAAATTTAGAGCAGTTGATGAAATACTAAGGAACTGTGACCCGTTTTGCAGCAGGTTTTGTGGCTACTTAATAAGTACACTAGTGGAGCATGGCTCGTTTGTCAGTGTGGTTCTTGACAGATGAAGGTATTTTCTTGTGACGGCTTTCCGGTGTGGCATCTCTTTAACTGTGACATATTTTTTTTTATGTTGTTATAGAAAGTAGATTCAGCTTTTCCAAATGGCCCAGTTCAAGCGCCAGAAGCAGCTGAGAATCGGCAGTCATCAGGGATCCAGATCATTCACAGGTGTGTCATGTACATAAGTAAAAATACTTACTTCTGCTGTTCCTGTAAGTCAGGGGAGGTGCTCTTCTATGTTTAGCTCCTCCATTTCCTCCATCTCACTTGGTAATGTTGTTTCTTTAGATTACTGGATTTTGTTTTGCTGTTTGGTGTTCTGTGACATGCAGGTAGTGTAAGAGAGCTTGGATATTCCTTCTTTTTAAAGAGAAGTCTCTACTCTTCTTCTATCCCTTCTCATTGTGGCCAGTAGAGGAGTTCAAAAGCATTAAAGGACTTAAAGTGTATTTCCAAGCTGAAGACACTTGGTGAATGTGGCTTCTGTCTTGCTTGCCAGCATGAGTTAATTTGGGGTACTTTGGAAAGCACATCGGATATATGGATCTTAGTTCAGTTCTATGTACAGTAGGGGTGCCAGTCTCCCGGTGGGACCCGGAGGTCCCCTGGAATTACAGCTCATCTCTAGACTACAGAGATCTCTTCCCCTATAGAAAATGGATGATTTCAAGGCTGAACCCTCTGGCATTGTACCCCACTGATGTCCCTGCCCTCCCCAGGCTCCATTCCTGAACCTCCAAGAGTTTCCCAACCTGGATCTGGCAACCCTAAGGTACAGACTTGCTGAGTATCTTTTTGCCCAACCTTTGTCTGAGTAATAAGAAACTTGTCTTGTTGCTGTATAATAGATGCTATAGAAATTGATGCCAAATGCAGTTTCGCTCTAATTAATACACTTGTCTTTATCCATTAATTTGTTCATTCATTGGATTTGTATCCTGGTTTTTTTTTACCTTAAGTTCCTCAAAACACCTCAACCAACTTTCTAAAAGTACAGAATTAACATATTTTCCTCCTTCTTTTCTCCAGTATGTTCAATGATCTCTCTAGAGCATCCTAGAGATTAAAATTGTGTACTCCTTTTTACTAGGAACACAACCCACCTCTTTACTAGGTCCTGCACCTGGCCTATTAAATCCTCCTATATCAGCAGATATTATCCAGGCAACACGGCATCTTCAGGTATGTCGGAGAGGATTGACTTTCTCTTGTGAGTATTTGAGTTGCTGGAGGGTGAAATTCTGATACCTTTTTATTCCCTGGCAAGAACAGTTTAGGTGTCTGCCTCCACTTGAGAACACTATGTGTGTTATTCAAGTGCTGAGGTGGTTCTGGCCACTACTTTTTTGAAATTATGCCGAGCCACATGGTTTAGAAGCAGAACTGCAGATCCCCCTTGTCATCTCTTTCACTGAATCTTGGCTAGAGGACAGATGAAGACTTTCTGTGTGGCTTTCCTGATGCCTCAGGCAGGTGGCTTTGAATTCCTTCTATATCAGATGAAACCAGAGCTTGCGCACATGGTGCCAATTTGGCTCAAAGTCAGTGGAGGAGGAGCTGCAAAGATGTGTACCAGGCATTCAAAGTGAGCAAATCTGTGTGTGGGTGCACATGCTGCCCTCCACTGCCTTTCCTTCCAAACCTCCAAATTCAGCACACAGCTTAGTGTAATGTGTCCTTTTTAACAGTTCAATTGGCACATTTCTGTTTGCAGTAATGAAGGTGGAAGTTAGATATTTGCTGTTCTAGGAAAGAAAACAAGAGCAAATGTTTATACTCATAAGAAATCATGTTGTGTTTAAGAGCCCAGATTAAATCTGTGCAGCCTGGACAGAATGCAGGCAGCCTTGACCAAGTTGTACATTGCAAGCACCAGAGCTTGAGGAAAGCTGGGTGTAAGTTAATTGACCGCAGTTGCTCCCGGATTTCCACAATTGTTCCAGCATATGAATCATGTCTTGAAATCTGTTATAGAATTGTTGGTGGCCTTTTTGCTGGTTTTCCAGCTTCAAAACTAATTTGCCTGCCACAGAGTCATCCACTCTGTAGATCTGAAGATCAACTCATGCAGACTAGGTTAATGTTCATTTTCTTGGACAGCTGCATTACATAGCAATGCCAACCAGCCCATAGTTCAAGTAAGCTAGTCTAATTGTATACTGCAGGGAAAGACAGAAATCTCCTAGGGTTGTAGTTGGGAAACTGACTAGTTAAGTAATCCAGAGCTGAAATATATGGCAAAGGCCTCTCTTTTTTCTGTTTCTTTGTTGTTGTTTTGCCCTCCATGCTTTTCTAAAGGTGGTTTTAAATATTAGTGGGCTTGTTAAATCTATATCTGATGAGTTGTCATGGCAAGTTTTATGGCCACATACACCTGTTGAAATGCAGAAGTTGTGTCAATCAGGCTTTTCTGTGTACAAATGTATACTGTTTGCTCCAGTTCAGCATGTAACCTTATTCACTTGTGATTTCCTTCCTGTGGTAACAGATGCCACTGTTCCTGAGTATTGCTCCTTTACCCTACATGGGAAGCTGCTAGATTCACTAATGTCTATTTTGGGCCATAGTACTGTAAGATAGCTTCTCAGCATTCAGTGAAACCAGGTGGGAAACAAGATGTCCCCTGAATTACTTCATTTTTAATAGAATTTGAATGTAGTCCAGAACTATTAGTACAGTTACTATCAGTGATATTTATTTATTTACTTGAACACATTTGTCCCCTGTACTGTTAGCACACAAACTCCTGACTGATCAGCTGTTAAACAGAAAAGGATGCAGATGTATTCTGTGTCTTGCCTAGGACTCACCAAATGGCCTGCTGCTTGTATGCTAGATGAAAGAGCTTCAAAGCATTTATCCAATTTTATTTATTTAAAACATCCTTGGTCTTGTCTTTCTCCCAGAAAACTAGAACCAAAGGTTTGTATAATTAGAGAAATATCGACAGCACTTAGTAGTACTATTCTGATTTTGAATTGTTTTATGATGATTTTACTGGATTTTTATTGTTATTTATATACTATGTACAATGTTTTAATGAGTGTAAGCTGCCATGAGCCTTCGTAGCAGTTGAATAATAAATAAATAAATAAATAGTAAACAACAATGAAACCAATACACCATACAAACATCAAGTAACCATTAAAAATAACAAATTTAAAAGGTTTGAGTAAAAAGGTGAGGTAGTTGTGCTGTGTCTTCTTGGGCTTCAGCCTAAAACCCAGTGAATAGTTTAGAATTTTGCTGCATTAATCCAGCAGCTGACAAAAAGAATGGATTAGATGGCTCGTACCTCGGTCACCTCTACCGTACATAAAGATTCTGTATGTTAACTGTGGCTAAGGACAGTCTGTGCATGCTACAGGTCTGTGGCAGCGTTGTTCAGTGTATGACCTTTCCTTATGACCATATACGATTTCTCTGTGCCTTTCCTTTTTAGGGGGGAGAGAAGCAGCGAGTTTTTACTGGAATAGTTACCAGCCTCCATGATTATTTTGGAGTGGTGGACGATGAAGTTTTCTTCCAGCTAAGGTGAGCAGAGTGCTTGAGGCGGGGGGGGGGGATAGCAGCAGACAAGTGGTATGAATTGTAGGAAAAAGGCTCTGGCTTCTGTTCTTTGTGCTTCTTATCTTCTGGTAGCACAACCAGATTGCTAAATTTCTGAAGTCTGGGGCTAGAATGACTGAATTCTGAGCTTTTACTTTCAGTTAAGGATTCTAGAGATGCCACCTGCAGAACTAACACACATGTTTTGGTGTCTTCTGTTGTGGGCCAGTGTTGTCAAAGGCCGGATGCCACAGATTGGTGAGAAAGTGTTGGTGAAAGCTGTCTACAACCCAAGTCAGTCAGTGCCTTGGAATGCCTTGAAGGTCCAGACTCTGTCAAATCAGGTAATACAGGGGTTAAGTGTTTCTGAATGGAGAAGGAAGAGTGTTTCCTTCTATGTAAAGGATTCAAGTTGGCATATGGAAGATATAACACTGAATTATCTTCGGCAAAATATCGGATGGATTGACTGTATTGGTTAAGCAGCATTATTATTCCTTACCTTTTTGGAATTTTGGACACTGGACATTAGGAAATATCATTCATATGCATTGTACATTGGCTGCCCCAAATAAGTTTATTCTGGGATGAGAGACAGGTCTTCAGTTCATAGTGCAGCATTCCTATAGTTGTTGATGTGACCCAAATAGAAGACGGTATCAGACATTACGTATTTCTTGCTGATGTAACGGGGTGCATGTGAACTGCTGATGCAGCCAGTCAGATTATTTTCTTTAGGCTGTTTTGCATCCTACAAACTGTATACATTTGTACTCTTCTGATGTAGTAAGAAGAGCCCAAAGTCCATCTAGCCCAGCATGTTGTCTCCCACAGTGGGCAAAGATGCCTCTACAAGCAGCAATTGGTATTTAGATGTTCTTCTGTATTTCTGAATGTGGCAGTGGTGGCTCAGAGGTTAAGATGCTGAGCTGCAGACTGGAAGGTCAGTAGGTCGGCAGTTCCGAGACCCTAGTGCAGCGTGACGGAGTGAGCTCCCGTCTCTAGCCCCAGCTCCTGCCAACCTAGCAGTTTGAAAGCAAGAAATTGCAAGTAGATAAATAGGTACCGCTTTGGTGGGAAGGTAACAGCGTTCTGCACACCTCGGCGTTTAGTCATGCCGGCCACATGGCCATGGAGAAGTCTTTGGACAGCGCTGGCTCTTCGGATTGAAAACGGAGATGAGCATCGCCCCCTAGAGTCAGATTCGACTGCCTTTTGAGCATTGTTATCTTCCCACCCTTCCTCTTTCCTTCTTTCACTTGCTGTGTTGCCAGCTCATTTGGCATTAGGAGGAAATTGGAACTTCCCTACCCTAAAGAAAGATTACTCTTAATGTCCTAGTGGCTGTTATGTGAACTCTGAGGCTTAAAAACTTTATAGAGGAAGATAAATTTGTCTTTCTGGAAAAAGTTCTTGATTGATAACATCCTTTCATCCCACAGCCTCTTCTGAAGGCCCCCACACCTCTTCTCCATGTGACTTCCTTGGGACAGAAGCAAGGCATCCTGGGATCTCAGCCCCAATTACTGTTTCAGCCTCACCGAATCCCACCTCTCTTTCCCCAGAAACGTAGGTGTTAATGCATATAGTGTTGGGGAGGCATAGGCAGGGGTGTGACATGATGGTAGGATATTAGAGCACTAGAAATCTAGAGAATTTGGGGGCACAGTGATGGGAGTAGAGATGTGAGTTTATTTGGGAAAGTCATGGTGGTTTCTGTCCTATCTTGGTGGTGTGGAGCAAGCATCTGGGGTGATCCCCTTCTTACTTTGGCCCATGAGATAAGTCTGTAATCTTGGCCAGCTACCTTAGTGTGGGCCAGCAGGAGCTTTGGGATGGCATTTTGATTTTTGTGTTATGTTTGTATGTTGTTCACTCTGCATTTTCAGTATGAAATGTAGGTTATGTGTGAGTCGGGATGTCCTGATAATGACAATCCCAGGTAATCTCATGGCCTGGCCTAGAAGCTTGACCGGATTGTCCAAGGGATAGAAATAACGCCAGGTGTTTTTCTTCCCCAGCCATGAGCCTCTTCCAGACATCTCCATCACTCCACCTAGGTCATCTTGGAAGATACACTGGTCGGGGCCCAAAGGGCAGACAGGATTCAGGCAGATGGTAAGGTCAGCAAGTGTCCTTGAACTGGCAAAAAAATCTCCTTTTCCCTTTCTCCTGAGAGCCCACAGTGCATGTTCCCAAGAATAGCCTTTTCAAGGAGCATTTCACACTTGAACCGTCTAGACCAGGAAAATACACACACACACACACACACAAATCTGTTTTGCCAAAGCCGTCTCCTGTGCTCCTTCAGAGCCTTAGGTTTCCTCTGGCACACCATGTTGAACAAAAGGAATCCTGATGCTGCACCCTGCACTACATTCAGCCAGGATACGCCACATGCCTTTCCCTTCTGTCTCTGCATGCTGCTGTCTATCCAACCTGCTGACTTGTAGTGGTGTAGAAAGATCTTGGTTGCAGCTGCAGTATTGTTCCAGTCTTTTCCTGCTCTTCAAGAGTTTGCATCATCATTAAGAGGTCTGTAGCCCTATTTGGAGCGGTCCTAGTTTACAGAGCAATACACTTTTTAATAGTTTTCTGCTAGATCGTTTATGATTAAAGCCTGTCACACCTCTGTAGCTAAACACATTCCAACCTGTCTGGACCTTGAAAAGGAGACATTCTGCTCTAGGAAGCAGCACGGCGGTTCTTGTTCTCAGCACTGGGATCAGTGATGAAATCTGTAGCTCAAAATCTGATTGATCACAATTAGAGGCCTGATATAACTTCCTCCTGGAGTGTGGAGTTGAGTAATCTATTTCGATGTCTCTTCTGCCATTCTCTCCTAAATTACTGTATGGTGGTGCTTCTTAAGAGGCTTAGCATTTCAGTTCTGCAGCAGAATTATGACCATTAATTGGCCATTGTGCCTGTTCCACTTTCAGGGATGACTTTGATTCCAAGAAACGGAAGCAGAAGGGTGGTGAGCCATGGGGAGTGAAAAAGCCACGGCATGAACCACCCCAGTACCGGTTCCGGTTGGCTTGCTACACTGTGAACAGGTGAGAGGAAGAGGCCAAAGGGCCTTTTGGTGAGGCTGTGTGGGCACAAGCAGGAGAATGAATCTACAGCTTGGCATGACTCTTGGTAAATGACAGAGGACCAGGCTGTGTTATCAGGCAGATGTGTAGTCAATGCAATAAAGTTGTTTGTTTCAGATACAGAGAATACTTTGTTTTGGGCCTTGTGGGCCACTCTCTCTTAAGATTAATGGGCCACTCTGCCCCCAGATTAATATTGATTCTGCTCCCAGATTAATGGGCAAACGTGATGTTTTCCTTGATCAGCATCCAGGGAGCTCAGGTTTTTCCTGATCTGTGGCCAGAACCTCAGATCATGCTTTGAAAGGGCAGCATAGGAAACACACGTTTATTTGCATTGCAAAATCTGACACTGGTGCCTCTGTCTGTCTTCCCAGTCCCTTCTGTGATGCCATGGAAATCTTGAGGCGTTATAGCAGTATCCAGTTGCCCAAGGAGTTCTATGACGTCCGCCTCTGCTGGCTGGACACCTTTCCGCTTACTCAGCCACTAACCCTCAGGCACCCCAGCCGTATCCAGGTGGCTAGTCCTACCGAAGAAGTACCTCCAACTGAGGAGGGGACTGCCCAGGGTGCTCAACCAGAGGACTCCAGCTCTGTGTTCAGTGCCAAGGTGAGAGATTTGGCGTCTGCCCTGTTAATGCGAAGAAGTGGGTGCAGAAGTAATTTTAATGAGCTTGAATTCCAAACCCAAGCTTTACTGAACTTTATTTTCTCATACGTTTGGTTTCTTCTTTACTACACTGTAAATGCGTAATACTTATAGGAGGCTAGCTTAAGGCTTCAGCCTTCCTTTCCTTTGTAGATCACATTTAAAGGCCAGTGCAGCCTTAACCTTGTTGCTCATGATGTAGGTCAGTAGCTGAGCAAGTGGAGTGGTGTTCCCCTTGTGCTGAGTGCAGTACTGTACAGATTCACCTAAGGCTGAGTGTCCGTTTATGTTTGTTTGTGTGTTTATACCCTGTTTTTCTCCCTGATGGAGGCCCCAAGCAGCTTAGAGCATAATTCTTCCCTCCTCCATTTTACATCACAACAACAGTCTTGTGAGATAGATTAGGGTGAGAGAGAAGGAGTTTCCCAAGGTCACCCAGCTAGGCGTCCATGGCAGAGTGAGGATTCAAAACTGGTTCTCCCGAATCCTAGTTTAACTACTTTACAATATTAACTTTTATTAACTGACTTAAGTTGCTGGTGTCAGAGCCATAAGGAATTGGGGACCGAGCAGAGGAGTCACGTCCACCAGCTGCATCTTCAAATTATGAGATAAGAGTGGTGGTAGTTGTTATATAATAATAATAGTAGTAATAGTGCTATAGTAGTAATAATAATAATATCTAATTCATACCCTGACTTTTGGAACCAAAGATCACCCTGGGCAGTGCTCATAAGCATTTTTAAAAATCTTAAAATAATTCAGACTGTTACTCAATTAATGAACGTGTAGGTTTTAATCAATTGATTATTAATATTAAACAGTATAAACATTATTATTATTATTATTATTGGCAGTGAATGTTATATAGCCAGGAGATCTGAGGATTGTGTGATAGCCAAGGTTCTGACTCTTTAGCGTTATGCACCACTAGTGTGGCGAGCTAGACTTGTTAGTGGGCTGAGAGAGCTGTAACCAACCCAAAGTCACCCAGCTGGCTTCATGTGGAGGAGTGAGGAATCACACCCGGTTCTCTGGATTAGAGTGCTGTCATTCTTAACCACTATGCTAAACTGGCTCTCAAATTTCCATATAAATGAACACGTAGTTATGCAGGAGAGAGAGAGAGATTCTTTCTGTCTACAGATGATGTGTGCATGTGTCAGGGCAGACACCCTCTTGGAAGAGAAGTTCCCTCTTGTGTGTGAGAGAAAGGGGAAGTCCCCTTTGAAGAAAGTGCTTTGCCACCCATGGTTTTATGAGTACTTTACATTAAAAATCATCAGCCATTTTTAAAAAAATGCTCTGTGTAGAACATTTTCTTAAAACAATCAAAACATTTTAGCTACTCATCCACTGATTGTTGAACTTTATGAACTGAGACAACCAGGAAGTACAGGCATAAATACCAAGGCCTCATAAAGACCATCCAATCTTCACTCAAAGGCCTTGTTTGAGGTTTTTTTTTTAAAGGGACATCACAGTGGAATTTAGGGAAAGTTCTGGTTTTTCCAGTTGTGCCACTTTGCTTGAATGAAACTGTTCTAATTCTGCCTATTACTTCAACTAATAGAGGCTCTTTGAGGTCCTTTCCAGCTGTACAGCTTGATACCCTTTCCAGCAGAGATGCGAGGGATTGAACCTGGGGACCTTCTATGTTCAGAATTTGTGCTGTCCCACTAAGCTGTGGCCTCTTCCCCAGTGTAGGTTTTGCTGCTGTCTTCTCCAGGCATAGAAGAATTCTACCGTAGTTGCTTGCTATACATTGAAGATTCCAGTGAGCAGAGAGAGAATCCCGAGCATCCAACAAAGCAAATTAAGGTGAGAGTCTTTACATTCAGGAGAAGGGAGGGGAGATCTGAGCTCATGCAAGAGTATAAGAAACAATAGGAGACTCATGCTAGTGAAAGAACAGAGTGATTCCAAAGCATGTCAGGAGCTAAGAAAAAAGTTGGAGCTGGATTTTGAGAAACAGGGTTAGCTTGCAGACTAAAAATATGGTTCAGGGTAAATGCTCAGGTATGAAGGCTGTGTTGTGATTTCAGTTTTTGTTTCTGAGATGTGGTGCATGTATCTTCCTGGGATCTAGAATGACCTCTCACTCCCACCTTTTAATTTTCTTTCCCCTCTTTTCTCTGGGATATCAAGACTACCACTAGAGACAGGATGCCAGACGGCATGCAGTAACACGTTAAAAAAATTGGGGAGATATATTTGTGGTTAGTAGTAAGTTTACGTCCAGGTAGATGGAAATACTAAATGTTGTAGGGAGAAGTCCCCTCCCTGCTTGCTTAGAAGTATTAATAACCATTTTTAAGCTGTGTGCACTCCTTTATGTCTCCTGCCCCACATCACACCTATAAGTTAGGTGGGCCACTGTTCCCTTTCGATAGTGGGGCTGACAGTGGCTTGTCCTTGGCTGCTCTGTGAGTTCATGTTTGAGCCTGGATGTGAACTTGGGTTTTTGTCCTGCTCTCCATCTCTAGGAATGCACTGGTTCTCTTTGGTTTTGTAAGTATCTTTCTGCGGCACCCTTTCCCCCTTTTTGTGGACAAAAGTTATTTGCAGCCATGCTGGTCCGAAAGCAAAACCAAAAACCAAGAACCCAATCCATTAAAAACGTTTTGTTAGGACCAATCAAAAAGACACAAGACAGTGTTGCAGGCTTTTGAATTCACCAGAACTCTTAATCAGGCGGGATGTTACAAAATAAAATTGACTTTGCACCTCATATGTCACCTTAAATGTATCTTCAAAACTCTTCACGCAATGACTGCTGAGTGATTTCTTTGCTCTTGGCCTGCAAGGCAGCTACGAGCCTTGCTTGGAGTTAGAGAGGTACAGAGAAAATTGCAGGCCTTGGTAATTTCAGTGGAGGGACATGATCTGTTTTTTCTTGCTCACAGAAGCCAGAGTGCAGTCTACACCAACAGCACCACTTTAAATCTACATGCTTCCCCAGTATTAAACACAGCAGTGCGGGCAAGAACAGATCTTAAAATCCATGGACTGTAATGCACCCCCACACACATTGTGTAATGTCCTGTCTGATGAAGAGTTCTGTTGAAGTGGAAAGCTTACACATGGTTTTGTGTCATTTTTGTTGGTCCCAATAAAAGGTATCACATAGATTGGGTTCTTGGTTTTGGTTTGAACGGGTTGATCTGTGTCAGAGGGCTGGTTGGCAGTTCCTCTGGGTTAGACTTCATGGCATCTTGGTCTTCTTCGATTCTGAATCTGTGGTGGTAAGGCAGAAGGATGTTTCAGCCTGCTATGGAGCTGTCAGTGCTATCAGTGGGAATGAAGTGGTGCTACTCAGTCGGATATGATTTTAGGCTGTAGCCTGGATAAGTCATAGGAGTTGGGAGACTCTCCCCGCCCTCCCCCCTCCCCTGCAAGCTGGATGGAGACTGGGTAGCCTGTCTCACAGTTTCTCTTCCTCTAGTTCTTGCTGGGAAAGAAAACAGATGAAGCAGTGCTGATTGGAGGGGAGTGGTCCTCGTCTCTGGATGGTCCTGACCCAGCCACAAACCCCATGGTTCTGATTCGCACGGCCATTCGTTGCACCAAAGCGCAGACTGGTGTGGATTTGAGTGCCTGTACCAAATGGTGAGTGTTCCTCTTCTGAGGTGTGTTTTCGAAGGCCACTGTAATCTCTCTCAGTATACACTAACAGGTGGATCTGTTTAGGCATATACTCATGTAAGCCGTCTTCCAGGCAGGTATCAAGTGTGAAGCCAACAGACTGCCTTCGGGAATATATTCCATCTCTTTAACTCTGCCTGTAGGCCTGGCTCCCTTTTAGGAATACTACTTCCAAAAGTGTATTATGAGTGGATTAGGGTCACTTTCAGATGGGAGTAAGAGGGAAGCCAAGGGAAAACTTATATGTGAAAGAAAAGGGTGGAGTAGAAAGAGAGATAATAGTTCCTAAAGGAGGTTAATAAATATAATGGACATAAAGATGGACATAAAGATTTATTGAAGTATGGGAAGAGCAATAACAGGAAAAGATATAAAAATTTAAAAATTAAAGATTAAATTCCTATATTGAAAGCAAGGTGTGGGCAAGATATTGGAGGAGAGACAAGTGTCAGAACTGTATAAGGTGAAGAAAAAGGAAAAGATAACATGTAAATTAGAATAACGGATAAAACAGATATGAATTTTTGTGCATAGTTCTGAGAAGACAGTATATAAAATATTGGATATAGAAGTTATTCAATACAGATTCGTTTGTAAGATTGAGAATTAAGAATGTTACTCTGTGTTGCTATAGAGAAGATATGCTGTCAAGAATCCGGTTTGCATGTATGTAATCTTGCTGATGGATTTGTGTAAGATATAGGATTAAAAAACCCAATAAATATATTATTAAAAAAAAAAAAAAAGGAATACTACTTCCAAAAGATTCAGTTGTAACAGCTTTGCTGTAGCCAGGGATTCATCACCCACCCGAAATCTTGTCAGCTGGGTCTAGCAGGTGGTTTGCTCTGAATTAAGTGGAACATACTTGATTAGATCTCTCTGACTTGCTGCCTAAATTGAGGAGTCAGAATAGATGCCTACATACATTTGAATTTGGTTGAAAATCTTGAGATGGAGGAATGAAGCTGGAAGTCAGTGTTTCAAGCAGACCTCTCTGATCTTGGAGGAGGTGGCATGCATATGCATGCTTCTTACACGAGTGCCATGCCAGTCTCTGTGGAGTGACAGGTTGAACAGATGATGGTGGGGAGCTTGGAGCAAATGAATGTGAGCCAGGGCACTCAGTGGTAGGGATGGGTACGAACCAGCTCACGAGTCAAAATTTGGCACAACTTGGGCTGGTTCAGAGCCCCTGAATCAATGTTCAGGGAAGGTGTGTTCCCTGAACATTTACCAGACTTTTGTTGGGTTTGGTTTGGCTGTTTAAGGCAGGGTCCACAGCTGAGCTGTTAGGTCTATAAATGTCTGCAAGCCATTTCAGCCTCCCCGCTGATGGGCAGACCTGCCCTGCTGTGAGGTTGAAATGGCTGTGAGCCATTTCACTGGTTGGTTTCACTTTCCCCCGCTTCGAAGTGTGGGGGAAAGCAAAACGTACCAGTGAAATGGCTGCTAGTGGGTCCACCAGTCAGCTGTTAGTTTTAAATGGCTTGCAGACATTAAACCCATCTTTTTTACTCCCCCCCAGGCTTTAAAGCGGGGGGGATGTGAAATGGATGGGTTAAATGGCTACCAGGTCAGGAGAAAGGGGGAACCAAAGTTGTCGGACTGGCTTGGTTCGAATGGGGGCCTTTTGGTTCAGTTTAGCTCAGTTTAGCTGCAGTAGCTCAGAGGTTAAGATGCTGATCTGCGGACTGGAAGGTCTGTAGTTTGGCAGTTCGAGACCCTAGTGTCACGTGATGGAGTGAGCTCCCGTCTCTGGCCCCAGCTGCTGCCAACCTAGCAGTTTGAAAGCAAGATATTGCAAGTAGATAAATAGGTACCACTTTGGTGGGAAGGTAACAGCATTATGTGCGCCTTGGCATTTAGTCATGCCAGGCACATGACCACAGAAACAACTTCGGACAGCACTGGCTCTTCAGCTTGGAAACGGAGATGAGCACTGTCCCATAGAGTCAGATTCGACTAGTTTTCGCATAAGGGAAACCTTTACCTTTTAAATCAGGGTTTGGAGGCTGCCCCAAACCGAGTTTTTTAGGTTTGTGCCCATCCCTACTCATGGGGCACCATTTTGCTTGCCTTCTGCAATCTCGACTTCTCTGCTCTGTGAGAGGTGCAATGGGCTAGAGGATGTAATGTCTTGTCATTAGAACAAACCATGCTGTGTTGTGGCAAAAATATGAGGAAGTTCAGAAACCAGAATTTCAAGAATTGAGTCAGTTTCTTTATTAAAAGTAAAACAAAACAAAACACAGCTGCATGGGCCAAATTCTAGAAACAAAGGATGCTCTGCATAGCTCAGTAGAAATTTTTGTATGGCTACAGTAGAGGCAATGGTTAGAAACTGAAGCTGATTGGATTTGGTTGTTACTATGGCACATAATGGTTTTTCTATTGGCCAAAGTGATGCACAAATCTGCCCCGTGTGCTCCCGGGGCCGAATAAGGAACACATGGTTGGAGTCCAGGGAGAGGATAGATATCTGTTTATTGCAATAATCAGGAAAATACAAGACTGGATACCTTGGCACCCAGTAACACCAAGCTGTATTCTGCTCCAACCAGGAAGGGCAATAGCTCTTATACCCCAAATGACATCATGACAGTTTACACATAAAGAAATCCCTAACTGGTATCCAACAGGTATCGTCATCAGAACACCATTTGAGCTGGCACCTCTCTATTGGCATATTCCTTAGTTGATCATAAGTGTCAGTGATTACGTCTGCTTATCTGGCCCAGAACAGTGGAGAACATAAATGAACAAAGGGGCCTTCTTTTAGCACCATTCCTGACTTATTTGCTTCAACCTAAAAATGGGGAGTTCCCTGTTAAGAGACATAAAACTTAGCTCTTGGCAGACTTCCTGGTGCCAGATGCTCTGCTCTGTAAAGAAAGATATTGTTTTGGGAACATTCAGAGTCTTTACATCTCATAACTTTGCTTTAGGATGTCCTTTAGCTGGGAAGCTTATAATTTCAAAGTGTACATTCCATTCTATTATTTTCTGAGTCTAAAAAAGGACCTCTAACCATTAAAAAATAATACTCTAATTGATTCTATTCTAAATCTCCTCTGGCTAGGCTGAATGCTAATAAGGCACAGTGGCAGCTGGCATTCTACATGTCAAGAGAAATATCAGAAATCACATTCATAAATTGCATTCACTGGTCCCTTGTCCTACACAAGCAATTCAAATTACCTAATGCATTCTTATAGCTACTCTTTCTGATACAGGTATCCTATGTATATAATTCCCTTGTGTATTGGCCATTTCCAGCTCTCCCATTGGCTATACAGTGCGCTCCATCAGCCATTGGCCCATCAACCGCCAGTCAAGAGTACTCGTGTGCCATTGGCTGGGTGCTGGGTCTGCTTCTCTCCCCCATCTACTGCCAGCTTGGACAATCTTCTCTCACAGAATAAATTGCCAAATGGCTGTCTCTCCTGACGAAGACACTTCTCCTGCTTGGCTCCTGTGAGACTAACTTTTCCCTCAGTGGCTGTTGCTAGGCAGCCATGCTTGGTTCTGTCAGTAAAAAGGAAGAGGCAGGAGGCGATTTCCAGGGCTTTGTAGGGAACTCATTGGGGCCCGTCTTGACTAGGGTTGCCAACTCCAGGTTGGGAAATTCCTGGATATTCTGTGGTGGAGTCTACAGAAGCCAGAGTTTGGGGAGGGGAGAGGCCTCAGCTGAATAGAATGCCATAGAGCCCACCCTCCAAAGCAGTTATTTTCTCCAGAAGGGAAGAGATCTAATGTCTGGAGTCCAGTTGTGATACCCAGTGATCTTCAGGCTCCACCTGGAGGTTGGCTACCCTAGGCATAGCAGTTAGCACTTCAGAACAGGGCTGCCAGACCCAGGTTCTTGCTGTGGAAGTGGAGTGGGTGATTTCGGACCAGTCACAGACTTTCAGCCTAACCTACCTCACAGGCTTGTTGTGCAGATCCAAAGGAAGAGAGGAGAATGATGTAATAATAATAATATCTTTCAATTTATTAATCGCTCAATCCTGCAGAGCTGCTGGCTCTGAGTGATTTACAGTTACACATATTAACAAGGGACTAACAATGATTCGTAGGGGACAACAGTGGAGAAAGACTGTGCTTTTCCTCCTGGAGAACCATTCAGAATTAAATGTAAATGGGGAGGGTTAAAAGTTCTAAAAGATTGACACAGTTCATAAGAAGTACAAAGATTATAAGTTTGGATGCTAAAAAAAAGGTAGTTAGAGGATCTCCTCTCTTGGGTTTTTAGTCAGTAGTGGGTTCTTTACTTTCTCCCTTATATGTAGTTTTCCCCTCCCCCTTTTCTGTTGTAGTTTTTTGTAGTGTTAAAAAAAAGCAATAAAAAAATCCCCTCCGGGGCTAAAAAAATAATAATTAAAATTGCTCCCCAGATGGCAGAGATCAGCTCCCCTGGAAAAAACAGCTGCTTTGCAGGGTGGACTCTGTCATTATACCCTGCTGAGGTCGCTTCCCTCCTGCTTGGGTTGCCACTACAGAGAAAGACTGTAGTTTTTTTAGGTAGAGGCTACAGGGAGGGGGGAAGAGATGGAAACCTGAAGTCAGAGGGGCAGATAATGGTACGTTGATGGTTGCCTGGGAAGAAAATAGGGTTGCCACCTCTGGGTTGGGAAATTCCTGGAGAGTTGAGGTGTGGAGCCTGGAGAGAGTGGGGTTTGAGGAGGTGTGGTACCTCAGACAGGTACAAAGCCATAGACCCCACCCTCCAAACCAGCCATTTCCTCCCGGGGAACCATTGTTGCCAATCTCCAAGGGAGGGCTGGAGATCATTCAGAATTACAGATGGCAGAAATCAGTTCTCCTGGAGAAAACTGTAAGGTCTGTGTCATTATACCCTGCTGAGGTCACCACAGCAAATTGACACTTGAGTGCCCAAGGCCAGGGCACCTGCAAAGAGCCTCTTTCTAGAGCTCGTTGTATTTATTTCCACAACAGGCCTTATTCCTAGCTGTACCAAAACTCTGAACACGTTAAAGCCAGTTTTATCGGGAGACATTTCCCATTTCCAAGAACAGAAATCACTGAGTCAGCTCTCCCCTCCAATCTACCTATGTGGCCAATTTCTCTTTTAGTCGGTGGCGTTTCTTTTGCTTTCCACAAACTGCAGCTTTTCAGGAATGGAATTTCCTGCATATTATCACTTGGCTGGGTTGACCACTAGGTGGCGGTCTCTTGTAATGAGTTGGGTTGGAGAGAAGTTCCTGAGGGGTAGCCCTGCTGGTCTGTTACAGCCAAACCAAAAAGAAAACTTTATGGCATCTGAAAGACTAACATTTATGCCAATCTAAATGTGAGAGCAGTCACTTGTTCAGATTCCAGCTCACTTAGTGGCCTATAGCTACCACTTCTCAGCATCAGTCCTCATTTGCAGTATAAGGGTAACAAAGCTGACCTGCCGTACAGGGTTGTAAGCAATGCTCCCTCTAAGCTGTGGAGTCTTGTGAGGCAAAATTCTACTTTGTGAGCTACTGGCGTTAAAGTTGTGAGCAAGCGATTTGGCTACTGCGTACATTATTTTGCTCTGGAGCCCACCTTCCTTACCTAAGACAAAAATTTGTGAGCTGGAGGCTAAAAAACTGTGAGCTAGCTCACACTAACTCAGCTTATAGGAGATAAAACTATTTGAAGTAAGAAGATAGAATATGTGAAATGTTGTTTTTGTTTGTTTTGAACATGCCAGAAGGCTGTGTTCGGAATCTTATTTTTTTGTTAGCTGTTCAAGGGAAGTGTGCCAGAGATGCATACAGAAAATGCATTGTTTAAATATGGAGGGTCTGGGAACTGATTTAGCATGTTTTTCCCCAGGGGTGTCCTGCAGCTGGATTAGTGCTATCCAATACCCAAAAAAGGAGAACCATCAGTTAAAATCAGCAAAACCAAAAAGCATCAGGATGAGGGTTACCTGAAGCTATGTCTAGAATTGTAAGGCTAGAAAACCAAAATTATATGCCGGAATTAAAGAATAACTAAAATATTTTGGGGGGTGGGTTTGTGTGTGTCTGTGTGTGTGTATGTGCTTGCATGCCTGGAAGTTATGGTGACTTCTGGCGACCCCTAGTGGGGGGTGGACATATCAGAGAGGTGGCTTGATTGCCTGCCTCTGTGTCCCGAGACTTGGGATTCCTCGGAGATCTCCCTTCCAGTTACTTGCCAGGGTTGGCCCTGCTTAGATTCCGGGATCTGATTAGATCAGGCTTGCCTGGGCTGTCCAGGTCAGGGCAGCTAAAATGGGTTTTTAACAAACCATTAAAAATGACCGGGTGAGTGAATGTGGTAGTGTTATTGACCAGGTTGCTGTGGATCAGGGAGCCCCACCTTAGACTTGCTGAAAGGTCTTCAACAGAAACAGTCCCAATTTCCATGCCTTCCACCCACACTTTTCACAAACAGAAGCCAACTTGGTAAATGTTAGTGTGTATTAAACAAGTAGCTCACCCCATGGACATGGGTTCAGTGCAGGTGCTGTGCTAGAGGCTGTATTCTCTCAATGGGTATGAAATTGTTTCCAAAACCCCCTGGGAGCAATGAGCAACCTCTTGTCTTGGCCCACTGTTAGGAGGGTGAGAGGCTGCTTCGTTGAGGGGAACCAGAAATATGTGAATTTTTTTTAGGAATTAATATAGGCATTATTACCAAGAGGACTAGTTGTTCTGTACACCCAGGCATGAGGCTTTTCGCTGGTGCCCTGAGCTCAATCTGTCAAGACATGTGCCTGGCACTGGCCTAGGAGAGCTGCTTCCAGGAAAAGCCCTTTTGTGCTGCTATCCTAACCAAGAGCCGTGTGTTTCCTTGGAGCTCCGGCAGGTTCTTTTGCACGTGAGCTCTTTGGAACCAGCCGGGACTTCATGAGAGCAGATCTCCATCCAATCAATACCGAGGAAGAAGCCGGAACTGGGAGCGCATTGGTTTTGGTTGGTTGCATCATGGCTATATATAGATTTCTTGTGCTGGGTAACCATGGCAACTGATCTTATTTTGCTTAAACCTGGCTTTGCATGTGACTTGTTTGGGAAGCAACAGATGAGGGAAGATGGGAGCTTCTGGGCTTCTGAAGCTTTGCCACCTGTTGAATTCGGTCTTGGGTTGGAGCGCTTGTTGCTCAGAAGTTCACACCGTCTGTTTGCAACATTGAGCAAAGCCAGACTTCTTTGGAGGGTGAAGTCCAGTGCTGGGGCAACTGCAGTAGATGAGCTTGGTGGACAGGATTTGTCCCTGGAGGTGAAGAGGGTGGTAGACCAAAAAAACCTGCAAAGTGTCCTCCTCTGTTTTCTTGGCTGTAGTTTCCATGGAGAGAGTCAACAGTGGACATTCGTGGGACTGTCATTCTTTGGGCCGGGCTGGCTCACCATGGCTGTCTCAGTCTTCTTGGCTGTGGAGCAGAGCTTCTCCAATGGAGTTAGCTTGAGCCTCGCTAGGTGAAGGGTCATTCCACATCCTTATTGCCAACACAGAATTCATATAGGCATGTTTGTGTTTTTGAAAGTTAGGATTAGTTGTAATTCCCTAACAAGTGTGCATTCAACGCCAAACCATAACATGTGAAAAGATCCCCCCAAACAAAAATTCCTTATCGTTCCTTGAATGTATCCCAGAAGTTTAGAAATATTTAATTGAGCTTTAGAATGGTAGCCATGTCTGGGTGAGAGGGGCTTTTTAAGCATATACCCTTATATACCAAACCTGTACACCTCTTTCCCAAATTGCTCCCTCAAATAAAATAAGGTTTGTGCAAAATGTGTCTGCCTTGGCATGAAGTGCTTTTTGGTGGGATTGATTGGGATTTATGTTAAGGAAAGGAATCTAGGGACGTGTGCTACCTCCTGAGCCGCCTTTCTGGGTGACCTTAGCAAGTGAGCCGATCCACACGCTTCGGGCACAGGCAAAACAGACCTCAGGCCCTGGCTATTGCATGGAACTGGCCATCAGCCCACCATTCCCGTTCCCTCCTTTCCCTCCATTGTCATAGTCCTTGAACTATAAATCCAGAGAAACACAATCGCCAACAAGGCATTCACCATGTATATAGATCAGTTGAGTATGTGAATTGTCTAATCTACATAGCAATCCTGGTGCAGAAATTGGGGGTTAGTTACATTTCTGATTAACACCCCCTCCCCATAGCTTTAGGCAAGAATCCTATTAAATACTTACCAACAAATGCTAAGTGGCAACCCTGCCTCTTCAGAAAAGATTCTTTATTTTGGTTTTGTCTTGTTCCTTCAACAGCTTCTCATTGTCTCTCTCCCTTCCATGCTTTTGTCTAGTAACCAGGCAGGCTAGTAGTAGAGTCCTGCATCCCCTGGTGAAAGCGCCTAAGCAACAGTTCCACAAAGCTCAGAGCTTTTATATCTTTCCATTAGTTGTGTAGTCAGTCTGCATGTAGAACCTCCCTTGCTCTGCTCACCCTGGGCCTGAGTTGAGAAATGTGGAGGATATAGGTCCTGATATTGTCTGGTTTATTGATGGGGGCTTCGCCACCCGACAGATAGGACTGGAGAGTACTTGGGGTTCATCGGTCTCTCTCTCTACGAGTGCATCCAGTGGAAGTGTTATGGTGGTGCTGCCCAAGCAAGAGCCCCCCGAGCGATCAACTTTTCCTTCTTCTGGCCTCTCTGGGAGGCACAGAACTGGAATGAGGTAGGATTTGTGAAGACTTAACAGGGCTGTGTGTCCAGCCGAGAAGGAAAGGTCTTGATGCACTGAACCTAGAAGCTGCACTCTGCCTTAATAAGACTGAGCTTTTACTGGGAAGTGCTGCATTTGTGTCTTAACTGCCTGGCTTTCTAAATTTTCTGTACATCAGGTTCCGATTTGCGGAGTTCAGATATCTGCATGAAGGAAGCCCCTCTCATCAGGAGCAGGTGGTGGTCTTCCTGCCTGACATCTGGAGCTGCATGCCTTCGCTAGAGGAATGGGAGGCCTTGTGCAAGCAGAAAGCCGAAAAGGCTCCACCACCGTCAGAAGAGAAAGTGGAGATGGTGAGAAAGGGGCTGGAGTAGGATGGAGGGAATCACCTGAACAGAGAAGGACTGGAGCACCTGGGGAAAATCCAACTAGAAGCAAGGTGGGGGGGGTCTTAGTGCCCCAGTGGGAAGCTGCATCTAATCCAGCCCGTCTGGAAGGACATGGGGGGGAAGTCTGCTTGCATCTCTGGCTCTGCAGGATCATCCCACTGATGAAAATGGATAGTTGGGATGACAGTGTTTCTGCCCCTAAACAGGAAGTCGAACCTGAACAGGCCTCCAAGCCAGCCGTTGAGGAGGAGATGGAGGCCAGCGAGCAGGAAGGAGACTCGGCCGAATCTGCCCCTGAACCAGCTGTGGAGCCCCCGGCACCTGAACCAGAGGCCCCAACTGCCCCCCTGGAACCGGCCATCATTGCTCATCCCCAGCCAGCCCTGCAGGGGGGGCAGCCCAGCTGCGCCAACATCTCTCTCTATGCCCTGCTGGAGTACAGGCGGCAGCGGGAGAAGCTCTCCTTTGAGGTAGGCTTCATTTCCCACGCTTGGAGTCTGTAAAGGGAGGCTGGTTTGCTAAAAGTGTCCTGACATTTCCCTGCCTCTTTTGCCACCTTTCATCCTTTGTATAGCGTAGCTGTAGGTATTCTGTGCTATTTTCTGGAAGGGAAGATGCTCAGGTGAGCTATAGAATGCTTGTGTCTCCTAAAACGAGTTCAAGGAGTTGAACAAGCGAATGAGGAGGCCTTTGGTTATGGATTCAGATTTTCCTTCTGTTTTCCTGGTCCCAGCCGTGTGCTGGCATCAGGGGAGTTTGGGAGGAAGGGATGGCAGTGGTCAAAGCAGCAGCATGGTTTTGGGGTCATAAGTAGGTATGTTCCTGGTGCTGTGAGCAGGGTGGTGGAGGAAAGAAAACGGCGGAGTTGGGGTAAGGAAGGGGGGCATCAGTAGCTGGAGGGAGCACGGACAGAAGAAGAGGAGGTGTTGTGGGGAGAGGTATGCTGCTGTGTGGATTGTACCTCTTGGCCTGATGAAGGTCTCATATGTGGTGTATTTAGGCATGCCCTTTTGTGTTGTATTCTGAGAGAGACCTTGAGATCTTTCCTTTGCCTCTTACTCACTGCTGTCCTTGCCGCTCCCCCCCCCCCGAGGTGGCAGTGGTGGCCGAGTTCTTCCAGGAGATGCTTCAACGGGATTTCGGCTATAAGCTCTACAAGGCATTACTGGCCCTGCCAGAGAAGGAAGAGCCTCTGGAGGCAAAGAACCCCGAACCAGAGAAAGCAGCTGATATGGAGAAGGAGGGAGAGAGTGAAGTTAAAGAAGAATCTAAAGAAGAGTCTAAAGAAAATCTAGGGGCAGAGGAGGCACCTGCCATTAACCAGGAGGATGCTCAGGTAAGTCAGCGTGCCTCCCAAGGCCAAGGGCAGTAGAAGTCTGCGTCGTAACCTTCCCTAGGGCAGAGCTGAGTGTATGGAGGGGTTGATGTGCAGGGCTAGGTGTGCATGCCACTCTGACCTGGGACAACAGAAAAAGGGCAGAATGCCACACATGGCATACATGAGATTGTCTCAATTTTCATGGTTAAAAAAAGCAAGTTTCTTCCCCTAATGGCTGTGAAGAGAGACATTGGAAAGTGCATCCTGAAACTGCAAAACCTAGATAGGAGGCTGAGCTAGACTTCTGGATGTTGGCTGGGAGTGATGCTTTTGTGGTTTGCATGTCCATGCGATGTTCTCTCTCTCTCTGTCACTGGAGAGGCAGAGAGAGATAGCAAAAACAAGCAGAATAAATTATGCAAATTAAATGAAACTGTGGACACTTGCTTAATTTATACATATCACAGAATTTTGATTGCCCAGGGATTTGTCTTTGTGTGCAGGGTGTACAAAGTCCTTTTAATGTGCTTTTTTTAACCCCTAGAAGGAGGAGGGAAGCAACGTGGAGGAGAAGCCTGCAGGTCAAGACGGGGCCAACGCACCTAAGGAGAAGAGCAGTGGGAGTGTCAAAGCAGACTCAAAGGACTCTACCGATGAGCTGTGTGATCTAAGCCTGGAAGATGACCTGCTGCTCCTGAGAGAGGAAGAGGAGGAGGATTTTGGTAAGTACTGTGGGAAGCGTGGGAAATCTGCAGGGAAGGTGGCAAGGTTAGGGTGTGGGATTGGTGGAGGAACCAGTGCCGCCTGCAGACAAGTCCACCTGCCACAGTATTTAATTGTAGAGAAGACAAAAGGTGGCTTGTTGTATTGCGTAGTTACCCTAGCCCTGGTAGAGAAGGCCAGGACTCCCAGGTCTCTTTCTCTAGCTTGTTCTGTTAAACCAGTGCCATACAACTTCCCCTTCTGCAGTTGTGCCAGTCACGGTGCTTTGAAGGTCTTCGGAATGCACATTGTATTTAACCTGGCCTAATGCAGGTGGTCATTTTGCACCCAGCATCCAAAGCAGGCCATGTCTTCTAATGTAACAGGTGTCAAGCTGGAAGATGCTGAAGTGAGATCAGTCGCATCCAATCAGTCAGAGATTGAATTCTCCTCACTTCATGATGTGGTCAGTAGACAACTTTCTTTTTTCTTCTTCTTACAATCTACTTTGGATCCTTTCAGTTAGAAGCTCTGGAAATTGTTTGTGGTCTGTTTTACCCAATGTTGGCAGTGAAGATTATGGCTTGGATCCAATACCCTGTTTCCGTGTGCCACCGCCCTTTGTTATGGAGGCCGTCCTCTGGTGCTAGGAACGTTCTAGACTTGAGTGGGTGGAAGTGCCTAGTGCCAGAGGAACACACTTTGCATTGGAAGACTGCCTCTGCAATAGATGGAAGATTTTCAAGCAAGCAGAAACAACGTATAGGATTCATGCTTCAGCTTTTGTGGAACTGTCACTAATTTAGCAACACGGTCCAATTTTGATGTTCAGTTAGGAGAAATGGCAGCTTGTGAGCTGAGAATTGTGTTGTACAGTAAATGAGCTAACAGACTCCTATTTATAACTGGGCCAGTTTGCATGCATGATTGGAGTGAGTGGTTAGTGGTTAGATTGGGTAAGGAAATTGAGGGAGAGGAATAGGAACTTAGTTTGGGGCCCTGGGACATTAGAAAATACCCAATTTGGGAGTTTATCCTTTCAGGGAATATGGTATCTTTTGGTATGCTGATCTTTTTGCATAGAAGTTGTCCTTTTGCCACCCAGCATTCCCTTTATGTACACATGGACTAGAAACTTCTTTGTAAAAGACTTGCTTGGATTCTCAGATCCAATGTTCAACTTTGCGCTAGGATCTGCTTTTTGCAGTGTGTGACAAAATCATGTCTATGCAAGTTTCTGTTCCATGAGTTCCTGGAACTTACTATCCCATATTGCTTTGTCCAGGGTAAGAAAGGAAGACAGAGCGCTTTGTGGTTTTTGGCTGCTGAGTGTACTTTCTTCTGGCTGTTCAGGCTGTCTCTGTAGTTTCTTTTCACCCAGAGGCCATCGGGACTCATTCCAGGTCACCTTTCCACAGAACACAGGATCCAGCTGAATCTAGTGTAGCATTAGAGAGCTGGTGTCTGGAGCCTGATCCTTCCTGATACTAAATCAGCAGTTTATGCCATAGAGAACCCTCTATCCTTTCTGGTTGATTACTGAAGTTTGTGGTGCAGGATCAGGGAAGTGGCAGCTTGACCAATCAAGCACCACTGTGTGTGTGTGTGTGTTTTCCTTCCCAGCCCAGAGAGTTGGACCCGAGTGCTGTGCTGCCACTGGATGCCCTCCTTGCCTTTGTTTACTTTGACTTGAATTTCTGTGGCTATGTGCACCGGAAGGATATCGAGAAGCTTCTCCTAACCTTGGGGCTGCATCTCTGCAAAGAGCAGGTGAGCACCAGCCCTTTTGTTCCCTGCTTTTCTGAATGCTTGAATGATTTGGGGATGCAGACCATCCTTTGGCTGGCTGGCACTGAGGGCACAAGGATCCATGGGTGGCCTTTCCCAGTGCCTTTCATGGAGGGGGTATCTCATCTGGTGGCAGGTGAAGCGCCTGGTGAACAGGGTGGTGACGCAGTTCGTGTGCCGCTACTCCAGCCTACGCTACAACCGGCAGGAAGGGACTGAGCCAGGTCCTGATGAGGAGCCATTAGGTAGGTACCAAATCTGGACTGGGGGGGAGTGTTCAGTAGTATGGAGGTGGATGCAGGGTCCACATTTTCATCTAGAATTCCTCCTAACAACTTCTGGCTCAGCTCCTACCCTTCTGGTCCTAGATTAATAGTTTCTAGTTGTCTTGAGTTACTCAGCATCCAGTCATATGCAGTGCTGGAGAATAGCTCCAATCTCTCCCCCCCCCCCCCAATTCCTACATGCCCTTGGCAACTCAGCTGCATGCGCTGCCCACTTCCTCTGCCTTGGTACAAGAACTCAGCCACTGATGTTGGGTAGGAGAGGCTTCTTCACAGATCTGATCAGCCCATCACTGAGAAGCGTGGACAGCTTTTCTTTGGGACAGTGGTACTCTTTTGCACTGCAAGAGGGAGTAGAACTTCCTGCCCAGCAAGAGGTGTAACTGGCAGTTGATTCTCCAAACAAATGTTGCCGCCCCATCGTCAGTCTTTTGCTTGCTGTGTTCCTATTTACGCACAGATACCTACCCTGGGAATGTAGTTCAGGATAGAAGGGCTAAGATGTATATGTTCTAAATGAGTATTCAGTGGCTGAGTAAATGTTCTTGTTCTTGCAGGGAACCTTGCCTTACTGCGTTCATCATCCTCCCTTCCCAAGAGTACCTCCAAGCCAAATCTGGAGACTCAGTCCGGCAATCTAGTTTCATACAATGGAACTGTCCTTAACGTGAGCAAACTGCTGGAGAAGGCAGAGCAGACAGAAAACAGTCGCCTCTATCTGGAGAACAAAATCCATACACTGGAGCTCAAGTTGGGTGAGAGAGACATGGTCAGGGTCGGTGCCTGTTTCCATGAAGGATGACCCCAACCTGAACAATATCCCCAAGATGCTGGGCCGAGGCAGAATTCAGTGGGAAGCGACCTCTTTGCTTTAGCCCCATAGCAAATCATTGAGTACCTCAGTGGCACTTAGAACCTAGACCTCATCAAAGTGCCCCCCAAAAAACCCTGACCAGAAATTATATTCTGGATGCAGAATTTTTTAGATACATGGGCCTAGCTGCTGCCTGTCATTCAGGAAAATCAAGCAGGGGCCATTAGCAGCCTCCATCCATGCCAAGGCAGGCTGCTGTGGCAAAGAGGAGGCTGAAAGCATCACCTTAACGCCTCCAAGCACTCTGCGACGCAATGTTCCACTGTGTCTGGGGTCCCAACTCAACTCATGCAAACAGTTTCTTTGCCTAATATAAAACTGATTGCATGAATTTACTAGGGGTGTGCAAATTTTTTTTCTTCTGTTTTCCCCCCCAATTCGGCTCTATTGGACCAGAAAAATATTGGTATTCCTGAATACCAGTATCAGTATTTTACTGGTATTTGGGTAAACATTCGGGAAACCCGAATTTATTTGGCTCCATTATACCCTATGGGGACTGTCCCCATAGGGTATAATGGAGAATTTCACTCATGGAGTCATGCAGCATGACTCTGTGAGTAAAGGGAAGTGATTTAAACTTTAAATGCCTTCCCTTCACTCCCAGAGTCATGCTGCGAAAGATTTATGCGATCTGAAGAGAAACCAGAGTATATTGGCTTTTATTTGGGTGCAGCTACTTCGGTAGCCGAATACAGATCTCTGATCTTTATTTAGCTCCGTATATACCGAGCACAAATCCTCAAAATTCACATCTGAAATGATCTAAATTGTCCGCTCTTTGCCACTGTTGCCTACCTTGGCTTCCAGGGATTTGAACTGGACACATCCAGTGGTCCCTGCTGGATTTTCCTGAATAGGAAAATAGGTTCATGTATTTAAAAAAAAATCTGCATCCATAGGGATTCTGCAAGCATATCTGGCTGTGCAATTGCCAAAGCCCCACTGACCTGAACAATAGCTCCCAGCACTTCTGGTGCCATCATGGCTCTTTGCAATTCCCTTCTCCTCCAACTGAGCTTTATTGGGAGTTTCTGAATCCCCATCCTCAACTCAGTTCAGGCCAAAAATAGCTGCTCTAGAAATATAAAATTTCCAGAAATTCCAAACCCATGGGGAAAAGAATGGTTTTTTTTCCTGTTCAAAAATGGAAATTTTTTGGGGGGGAAATGAAATATTTGCAATTTCTTATCTATCTTATCAAACCTAAACATAAGGAACATAAGATAAGCCCATGTTGGATCAGGCCAACGGCCCATCCAGTCCAACATTCTGTGTCACACAGTGGCCAAAAATACCAGGTGCCCTCAGGAGGTCCAGCAGTGGGGCTGGGACACTAGAAGCCCCCCCACTGTTGTCCTCCCCCCCCAAGCGCCAAGATACAGAGCATCACTTGCCCCAGACCGAGAGTTCCTATCTATACCTTGTGGCTAATAGCCACCGATGGACCTCTGCTCCATATGTTTATCCAATTCCCTCTTGAGTTCTTAGCTTGGCTACGTAAGAACTGCTTGGCTACATAAGTACATAAAAACTTACTGCTTTAACAACATAAAAGGCATCACTTGTACTTTAGCATATAAAAGCAGAAATGTTCTTTCCGTTTATAAAATCTAACAGTACAAATGCCTGAACTTTCCACAAGCAAACTTGTGGATATACCCAATACTAGAGAGCTTCAAATTGCTGCACCTTACACTACCTAAGAGAAAGGCAAGCTGCGATCCACAAACGCAAGAAAAGGCTGTGCTTTCTTCTCTCATGAAGATGGCAGCCCTCTCTAGATGCAGAAATGCATCTTGGATTCAAGTGCTGAATCAGCCTACCCAGAATTATCATTCTCTACTCTGTAGATTCTTACATAAGACGACTCTTCATCCTATGCATTTTGAATGAGTAAAGGATTTCACACATTCCAAAAGAAGATGGTTTAGAGGAATATTATTTTCAGTGCTCCTCCAAATTTCCAATATTTCAGTTGAAAAAACTGGGGGGGAAGTCTTTGGAAGAAAAGTAATCCTGTTTTGTATTCTTTTTCTCTTAATTTTCTGGTGCCCCCCACCCCACCCCTTGGGGCTTCACAGCTCTAAGCTATTCTTTTTTGGTCTGGGAGATTCCACTGCCCCCTGCACAGATCTCAGCCAAGCTGCTCTGCTGTCTGGAAGGGTGACTTTTGTTTCTCCTTGCTTATAGAAGACACCCAGACCCGTTTCTCAACGACAGAGGCTTCCAACAAGGCCTTGGCATCTGAAGTTCAGGAGCTGCAGAAGCGTCTCGCTGAGATGGAGGAGCAGTCAAAAGTGGCTGAGAGGCAAAAATCCCATTTCCAGAGGCTGCTGCAAGAGAATAAGAAGCGCCTGGTTCCGCTGCAGCTGGAAATCCAAAAGATCATTGAGAAGGTATTTGGAAGAGCTGTTTTGTCTTCTCGTGTCATGCTAACTTCTGCAAGAGTGGCAACTGCGCTGCGCATTCACCAAGCAATGGGAGTGTTGGGATCACACTGGCACTCCTGGCAAAGACAAAAATTGGTTTATTTCTGCTTACAGATTCAGTCTGGTATCAGAGATACAAGCTTGGGGCCCCTGACTTCTATCCCATCCCTGTCCTTATGAGTTGCTCTTCACTACAAAAATCCGTGTGTTATAACTCTGCATTATATGTAATTTAAATGAGTCATACGCTAATCAGTGCAGTTTATACTTGAATTTGTGTTTTTGCCTTAGTTTGGGCTTTTTAGTTGATAGATGAGCCCTATGCAAGGAACATTCCACCTTCAAGGAGGTAATAATCCCATCATTGTGTTCTCAGCAGCCGCCCGTCAACTGTAGCAATACCTTTGCTGCAGACATTCTCTGAAGACAGAGCCCAAGTATTTTCCCAGATTGCACAGATACTTTTCAGATGCAGTTTTAATGAGGGTTAGGCAGGTGTGGGCTGTTTTATGTTTGCCATTTTTCTCAGTCTGGCATTTTGTTCTTCAGGTTTTACTAGAGCTTTTTAAATAGTTGAGAAATGTTACCTTGAGTCTTATGATCAAACTAAATGCACAGATCTGTGTCCATCTTTTATGAGCAAATTGGGGCCCCACAACATGGGGGGGATTCTAACTTTCTCCCCCCCCATATTCCAAACCCCCCCCCCCCGGTTAAAGGAGAAGCATGAATAACAGCATGAAGAGTGGTGGTTTAATATTAGTGTAACAGTGCAGGAACATAGGGGTTGAATTCCCTCCCCTGCATGAGAGCTGTGCCTGGCTGTAATTGGCTTTTAAAAGATAAATGGAGATCTGTGATTTCTGTCATGTCTGGCTTAACCCATAGAGCAGACCAAATAAGAAATGATACGAATGTTAGCTCACTTTCTCCCTGTACTTTATCTCTTCCAGACCAATAACTGCTTAGAAAAGAAGGACCCGACACCCACAGCAGTTTCCAGCAATTGCCCTTCCCCAGAGCAGCTCAGCAAAAGTTCTGTGCCCTGGGTTGATAGTTTGGGGCTGTGGGTCAGCGGTTGGGGGGTAAGCCTCTGACCCTTCAACCCTTTCACTGCCAGTGAGAGGCCAGAGCTGGTTTTCATCCTGAACCACTATCCCCCCCCAGGCTTGGGGAAAGGGCCACCTAGTCTAAACATGGCCGGGATCCACAGTTCATATGCTGGAGCCACCATTATTGTTTAAAGGATACCCATTAGGTAGGAGTTTTGATGGTCTATTGTGTGAGTGGAGGAGCTGCAGTACAGACATTTTCAAGGGTGTCTGCTAAGCAGCAAGAATCAGAAGGGAAAGACATTGCATTACTAAGCCTTGATGCCGTTGGAAATGGACAGTAGGTGCCACACTGCTCCGAAGGGCAGGGCAGGGCAGGGCATGGCTAGCCTCAATGTGCTGCATGGAGACTTTCTTCCTTCAGGCATCCCCCTCTTCTCCCCCCACCCCGCTTTAGCTGAAGAAGGTGGCATTCTGCCTGCCTTCGGACTGGAGGGCTAGGAAGGAAGCGTCAGCACCGCCGGGCATTTAAGCCTCTGAACCAATGTAGTGGTTCTGGGCCATCTCACGTGCAGTGGATCATGCAGTTCCGTTGCTGCAGGCTCGTTTGTGGCCATTCCTGTGATAAACTGGCAGGGCAGTTTGTGGTTGTGGCTTGAATTTAAATCCTTGCACATTCCCTGTGCAGAATGCTAGCCCTTCAGGGAAGGGGGTGTGTGCCATCTGGCTCTCTCGAGGTCAGTCCTGGGTCACTCATTTGCCCTGTGTAGCTTTAAAGCCTCAGCAACCTCTGCTGTGCTTCCATCATCCAGCCTAGAAATGCAGGTGAAATTCTTGAGCATCAGGTCTAGCCTGGGGGGTGGGGTGTCTTGTGTTAGGCAGCAGAGTGACTAGCTGGAATGCATTTGAGCAGAGTAGCAGATTTCCAGAGGGCTGTGGTAGGTAGCCCAGTGGGGTCTCTGTGGTAGTTTTTAGCAGAGTAGATGGGCTAAGGCAAGTGCTGTGGTGGGGGCCTCCCCCCCCAAGAATCCTGCAGTAGGCATTGATTGCATCTGCTCCCCCGACCCTCAGGTGGTCTGTCACTTCTGGATGTGTTGCTTTTAGTCTGTAAATGTGGTAACAACTTGTATTTAACTGGCCAAGTTCCCTTTTATAAAAGTCTCTTCCTCACTTTGAAAGTCTGTGAATCCTCATTTTGATGAACCTCATTTGGAGAAAATTTAACGTCTGCCAGAATGGGACTTAATATGTTACATGTTAACCACAGGGCCTAAAATGGTACCTTACTTGAAGGGGGACGGACATGACACAGATGAGTGGCTGTTGCAGAAAACTGGAACTACCCCTGCAGGCTGGTAAGGCAAAGCACCTGCCCTGTGGTTATTCCATTGCAAGGTTTTACCAACCCCCGCTTCTCTTTCAATTGCCTGTGATGCAGAGCCAAAATCTGCAGCCTGAAACTACGACTACTGAGTTGAAGATGGTATTTGGGGGATTTGCTGTTTTTTGTTGTTGATTTAAACTCTTGAGAAAGCTATGGAGGGAGCTTGAGTGCTGGTAACAGCTGGTGTGCTGCCCAGGAACATGAGTAGGGGCTGTGGCTAATCGAAAGGTAGAGTATGCCTCACACAGTTAGTTTAATGCTGTGTGAATGGGGCTGGGGTTCAAGTAACTTCCCCTGACATACCCAGAGTGACTTCATGTAAGCACTCTTTAACAAAGCATCTCAGCTAGCAAACTAGGGCTTTAAGATTCTCCAAACCAGGATTGCAAACTCTACTAATGGCAAATTGTGGTTTGTGCTACATTGAAAGACTCAATGTGCAGGGACTGCTAGATTGCTGACAAGGTACCAAACAATGGCTGGGCACTGCCTGAGTGAACCCTCAGTCTGGCCTTTAACCTTTGAACAAACCCCCTAGTTGATCAGCCCCCTCAACTGAATATCCCACCCCCCCAAAAAAAAGGGATGGGATGGAGCTCCCAAACAAATGTACTACAATTCACATGCAAACCTGTGCTGCATAGTTGGGGTGCTTACAGTGCATGGAAAGACAAAAGAATGACACAGTATAGTTTGAGGGTTTTATCTTTTTAATCCAAAAATAGAATTAGACACAGGTTACAGAAACAAAATGATAGCAGAGTCATTTCGCTACTTGACTCACATTTGATTAAAAACAGTTTGGGGAGGTCTGCAGGAAGATAAAGTACTTGAGCTTGGATAGCTGCCTTTCGGCCGGAGATAGAGGGAGAGAAGTCACCAGTGGGGCCCCGTTTCTAGGGTAGCTTCTCTGTCAACGGTATGTATTTGCCATTTTCTCCCCTAAGCTTAAACCTTCCCCCATGTGCAAGATGTGCAGACTCTTTTACTCATTAAACACAGGTCACAACAGCACAGAAGGAAGGGGAAAAAACCTGCCTACTTACCTGTAGGTCAAGTGGTCATTTGTGTAGTCTCAGTCTGAGTTGTGCTGCTACTCTGAGATCACAAGGAACTCTCCGTGTTGCTTTGCCTCTGCCTCCCAGCCCCCTTCCTAGGGCCACCGTGATCACACTTTGACAAACACAACGGTATATTTAAGACACTGCACCAAACAGGTGCTGTTTTCCACATCCTTCTAGTCCGTGCAGACCGCCAAACCTAGTAGTTCCTCCCTTCTCAGTAAAATGCCACTGTGTACTGACAGTCTCTTTTAAAAGCACAACAGCTCAATCCTATCTTGACTGTGGCCGACCTACTGAGAACAAGGGATAAAGGAGAAAAAATTCCCTAACTGCAGCAGCTGAAGGTCCCCACTGCAACAGATGAACTCTTCTATGCACCATGAAAGAAAGCAGCACGAATTAGATGCCTGGAAGTGGTGGTATCCTAGCTTAAGTAGGAGCGTAGGACACTTCAGGAACGGCAACCCAGAGACCTTAGGTTGAAAAACATTAGTAGCAGCACCATTCAACATCTGTTTCATGATATCTTTGGGAACTGTGGCAAGTCCCCTCCCCTCCACCCAGATCAAAACAGCGTATTTGCATGAGGTTAAAAAGTCAGAGGCCCAAGTCTTTGGAGAGCAGGAAGTGAACCTTTCCGTGGAGCTGCAACAGCGGGGTTGCCAGTCTGCCTGGGCATGAGCCACCTTCAAGGCTGTATCAGTTGGAGGTCAGTCATCAGCCACAATCGAGAGGGCCCTCAGCTCGTTCAGCTTGGCTTCGTTCTCCTTCTCCCGCTCTTCGTCAGTCAGGCCAGGCTCATCAATCTGTTCTGTCAAGTCTCCAAAGATTTTGTACATTTCAGTGTAATACACAACCTAAGGGAAAAGTGCAGGAGTCATTTCCACTCCATCACAGAATCCTATCCGTCTTCCCCCTGGGGGAATAAATAAAACAAGAGGCTCCTCTTCCCTCTCTTAACCCCCCCCCACACCTCAGAACCACCTCAAATACTTGAATCTTTTGAAGTAATTTTTAAAAGCAGATTTTTAATACCTTTAGAGTTAGATGGCAATTCGGGGGGGGGGGGGGAGTTTGTGGTTCAGTACAAGGGTTCAGTGCTGTTACATAGTCACTTTTAAGGGAAAAAGTATTAGCTAGATGCAGTAGTGTTAACCAGGGATAAGCATTTATGCTTGCATTGTGGTACAGCAAGCAGGCTTTGACAAAAATAAAGTAGACACTAGATGCTATGGGAAAAGACAGGACCCATATATTTGTTCAGTAATGGAATATGCTGTAGGCAGCACGTATGTGTTTTGGTTTTTTTCAAACATTGAGGGCTAGACACTTCTGGTTTTCAGGAGACTAAACAAACCACCCTTTTTAGATGGGCCGTCACATTCGATCTAGGCTTCTATATTTATGCAGTTTTAGAAGTCCTGCCTTTGCTCACCTTTCACTCAGTGGGCCAGACTTACCAAAAAGGTCGTGGAAGGTGCTGATGGAAGGCACCCCCCCCCCCGGGATCCAGTAGTCCTGCCTCCTCTTCTCTGTTCCACAGTGGGACAGAGAAGTGATTTTATTTCGCTCTCCCTTGTTCGCTGCATCCCTCTATCCCGTGGCACAGGTTTTTTTTTTTGTGGGGTCAGAGTTTCAGACGGGGCTTTTGGAGACCCCAAAGGTTCAAGTCCCCACTCTGCCTTGGAAGCTCACTGGGTGACCTTCAGCCACGACACGGCCTTAGCTTACCGTGCCTCACAGGGACAAAGTTTTGAGTCCAGTGGCACCTTTCAGACCAACAGAGTTTTAGTTTGGGTATAAGCTTTCCTGAGCATGCACACAAAAGCTCATACTCCGAATAGAACTCTGGTTGGTCTGAAAGGTGCCGCTGGACTCAAAACTTTGTTCCGCTGCTTCAGACCAACACGGCTGCCCCACCTGCACGGTGCCTCACAGGGTGGTTGAGAGGATAAAATAGAGGCGAGGAAAAGGATGTCAGCCTCATTGTGGAGGCAGGCAGGGTATGAATAAATAATAAAATAGCTGAAGCTGAGGGAGGCAGAGGAAAGGTTGGTCGGGAGGGAAGGAAGCAGGGAAAGGCTGCCAGGAGCAGGGAAAGAATAGTGTGTGGGGAAGAGTGAGGTTACATAAGGACGTAAGAGAAACCAATGTTGGATCAGGCCAATGGGCCATCCAGTCCACCAGTGGCCAAAAATACCAGGTGCCATCAGGAGGGCCAGCAGTGGGGCCAGGTTCCCCCCCTGGAAGTCTTTCCCACACCATACAACTGGATCCAGCCCAGCAGCCAGCGCTACACATCTGGAGGAGGGAAGGAGGAGGAGATGGGGGTGGGGTGGGGGTAAAGGTAGATTGGCTGGTAGGTGGGAAGGGAAGAAGGAAGCAGGGAGAGAGGAAAGGCTATGGAGTTTCCAGGGAAGGGAAAGCCTGTGCCACATCACTTCCAGAAGCCAGCAGGTCTCAGGCTTTGGTCATAAGAAGGAAGCCTTGTGAACTGAGCAACAACCCTTAGGCCTGCCCCTTTTTCTGGAGTGGGCAATATTAAGATTGCCACACGGTCAAAGGGACCGGAGCACTCATTTCAAATTGCGCTTTCCAGAAAATATTCAGCTTTAGCCTGGTCTTAAAGAAGCGTGTCAGCTCCTGAAGACTCAGCAAGGGTTTACCCTCTGGCAAAAGTGAACTTTCCTGGGATCAGAACCACCTGTTTGCCAATTAGGTGCAAAGTGCAGTTGACATAAAATGTAATGGCTGTGCGTGTGCGCTGTGCCATGGGAAATGGAGCCTATAATGCCCTAGGGCAGCTGAACAGTAAGAAGGACACATTCGAGAGCCAAACTGCCTTCAAACTATTACTAACTTGTACCACCAGCTGCCTTAGCAAGGTATGGAAATTGTGAGTCTAAGAACCAAGTTGCAACTTTCCAGTTAGTCGGAAAGTAAATCATTGGGTTGCAAAGTCGGTCCAAGTATGGTTACCCAAGCAAGCTAGAATGAGACTCCTCTCCTATGAAAACAAAACAACTGCTGAAATGCACCTACCAGCGAGGAGACATCCAGCAAGGTTTAAGGAAAAGCCGGAGGAGCTGATGCAGAACCCTTGTGCATGACTGTAGTTTCCTCCTCCTCCTCCCCAAGCTGGAGGAGGAGGAAGACCCCAGGTGGAGCACAGGTGCCAGGCTTGCCTCTCCATATCGGAAGGGATCAGTTGGCTGGGTTGGTTGTGATCAGGCAGTGACAAACCCCCCCCCCCCCCCAGCCTACACAGCCGTCAGGAACAGTGCAGAGGAGGTAGCAGGAGTGAGTCATGAACTCTGACCTTTCGGGGGGGGGCAGTTCCTGCTCTCTTGCTGTAACAGTGCAACAAGCTGCTTTTACAGGGGAGGGGGAGAAGGAGGAAGTTCACACAGACAGAGGCCGGGCCAGCCTAGATTAACACTTTCTTCCTTGGAACCATTTCATGGGCAGTCAAGCATTGATGGGATTTTCACAAATGCTGGCTAATCCTCCCAACGCCCCCACAACGTGGCTATTATTATCCCCATGTTATACAGGGGTGCCCAAAGGGTTGTGCGCCTTCCCCTCAAGGTCACTTATCAGCCACTTAGGAAGAAGAGGATTTATAGCTGGAGGGTGCCAAACGTTTTGTGCACAGCCCACTAGTCTGCACTGCTGCCCTGGCTGCTAGTGTCCCTTTCACAGATCACCATGGCAACAAGAGCTGATGGAGTAAGCTCCATACGGAAGCTCCAAATCCCAGCTTTTCCATCAACGCTACCCTTGCCCTGCAATCCTTATGTGAGACCGGCTGCCTGCTGGGTGGCTGCTCCCATCTGCAAGGCGCTTTGCTCAAAAAGAAAAATAAAGTCCATTACCAGCTCAATGTTTGGCAAATAAGATGGCCTTGGCTGAAACGATCGTTAAATCAGGCAGACAAGGTCTTCCAAGGCAGATGAACACAATTCACCACCAGTTCTTGTACCCATTTTAATTTCCAACTTGAGTAGTTCATTCAGCTGTTGTCCATGGCTATTTAAGAGGTAATTCTGCCCTTTAAAAAAGAAAACTGGCTCTGAAGTTTATTTTGATCCAGATGGCTTTTGGGGGGCCCCTTCACACATACACACCCTTTAGGATAGAACTGTAGTCATTCTCAGACTAATGAACCATATTCCAGGCTACTCTACCCCACCCCACCCCACATGTTGCCAAATTTTGTTCTGTCCTAGTAGTAGGACTAGGAAGAGCATCAGAAATGAAGTTATTGGCAGAGAAAAATCCTAGAAAGTGTAACCCCCCCCCAAAAAAAACCCAAAGCTTAGAGGAGATCTTTTCCTGGGTCTTCTAGGGGAATGTATGAGTTACTCCACAGCAGCTGGCTGCTAACAGGGGCTCACAAGCTACCAGCTACCAACTGGAGACCCCTGGCTCAGGCATTCCAATCAGTGCTCGGAATGGAGAGGATGGAACCCGGAGGGCCACAGGCAGTCCTTATTCAGGCCCAACTTGTATGGGAATGAGCCTTTGCCGCATCTTTCGGAGGAGGAGGAAGAGGAAGAGGGTCACAAAGGCTCAAACAGGCTGGCGCCAGAAGAGTCTGCAGATCAATGGAAGAGCTATCTGATGCCAGTTGGCATCTTTTCCATTTGCCCCCCCCCCAAGTCAGCTCACTTGCAGAGTTCCCACCACCACCACCCTAACCATTTTGTGCTGTGTGATGCTTTGGGAGCCAATCTGGTTGGAAAAGGCAACTGCAAACATAACTTCCAATGAAAGATCCCAGCCTTGCTGCTGAGCTTTGAGCCATGCTTAGGACGCTCATCTAAGGGCACAGCCAAACCCCTGCGAGGCAAGTCCTGCTCTCCTCCCTCTTTCCTTAAGAGCAAAGCATGCAGCGGAGTGCTCCAGCTGGCTGGGAGACCCGCTAGCCCAAGAAATCTCTATCGTCTTCATCGCACCGTGGAGCGGAGGACGAAGGATGTTATTAACCCATCCCCGGGACTCCAGTTTGCCAGGTCTCAGTTACACCGCTAGAGCAGCCCCCAGGCGAACGGTTCTCACTCGATTAAGTAACAGCAAGTGGTGCTGGTACAGATATGTGCACCATCTCCATGGAGACAGCCTCTCCCCCTCACTCTCGTGGTGCACTGGCTTTCTTATCCTGCGAGGAACGAGGGGAGAGGCGGCGGCTGCGCCCAGGAACACCTCAGTCGCCATCGGTGCCATGAGCGCCCCACCCTCCTTCCTTGGGCTAATGAATTAACAGCTGGAGCGGGGAGCACTGGGGCCCCGGGGGAGAGTGGAGCACTGAGATCCGTAGCACTGCTTTCCCTTCTGATCAGCAGGTAACAGAGCTGTTGCTTTCTGGTGACAGCAGGACTCCTGGTTTACACAATGACTAATGGAATCAAATCAGCAACAGCAGAACCACCAAAATAGGAAGAGCCAAATCACCGGGGGCTGAGTGGGTAGAGCTCCCTGCTGTGCTATTAAACTGCTTGGGCCCAAGGAAGGGGGGGGGGAGTGCCCTCCCTCCTCTCACATACCTGCTGCCCCGTTAGTGAATGCCAGCATCCCTCCTTCTAGCAGACCCCCTCATGTTTCTAAAAGTGTCCCCCCCATAAAACAGAGTGTGTGTACACTTAAGCAACCTACTGCCGGCTCCATAGTGCTTTTTAATGAAGGGATTATCTAGGACCGCTCTGCGCTCACACCCCAGCCGGCTGTCTCTTCAGGCAGTGAATGCATGAGAACAAGCCTGAACATCACACACAGACCTTTCTGTGCACGGAAAACATTCTGTAAGCAGCAGGGGGCAAGAAGTACTGTTGGGAAGTCTGCCCTTCCCAGAACACAATGAGGGCTCGCATGGCCAATGCCCTTCACCCTCCCGATGGCAACAGCAATTCTTAACTCTCAGCTAAGGTTGCCAACCTCCAGGGAGTGGCTGAAGATCTCCCTCTATTATAACTGATCTCCAAGCAACAGAGATCACGCGGAGAAAATGGCCACTTTGGAAGGTAGACTCTATGGGTCTTATACCCCACTGAAGTCTCATACCCCTCCTCAGGCTCCACCCCCCCCCAATCTTCAGGTATTTGGCAACCCCTACGGCTCAGCTGTTCTTAATGTTCCAAGAGCAAGGAACATGTTTACTTTAGTTAGTTTAGAAGCCCAGGGAAAAAACCTTGATCAAGTTTGCACATAAGCCAGAGAGAGAAGGGCAAGTGCCCGCATCCAGCCCCTTGCCTCAGTAGAGGCCTCCTGCCATGGTCCCACCCCCAGAAGCGAATGCCCAACCAATGAAAGGGGAGGGGCAGTCCCAGTGTTCCTTACCAGGGCCCAACACGCTCCTGGGGGGGGGGGATCTGTTTGTGCCTTTCCTGTGGAGAATCAGCAACAGGCTTTGATGAAGGCAGTGGCCACAACCTTGTCATCTTTTTGCATACCTGAATCTGGAGCAGCTACAACTTTGAGAGAGAACAATCGCATTGAGAACAAGCTCAGGAGAGGGTACCAATTCCCCTAACAGAGCATCGCCATTCCATGGTTTCTGTGATGAACGAGATGCTGGTCTGGTCCAACAGGGAGTCTGTACCAGTCAGGCTAAATTTAGAGTGAAACCATGTCTGGGGGATGCAACCTGCACTCTTCCCACCCTGATCAAAAATAATGACAGGAGATCCAACAGGCAACTCTCTCTAAGAGCCAAGGAAAAGGTGCTGAGGAAGCATTCGTAAACTGTGAGGCAGTGAGCATCCTTTGGGAAGATGCATACACCTCTGCCACCCTCCTGCCACAGGTCAAGTGATGGGCAACAACTGAGCTGATGGGTAAAGAGGAGCAAATGTCTCCGGTAGCCTTGTACAGGGAAGGATTTGCTCATTTGGGGAGCTGTGTGTGTGTGGGGGGGCCCTGGAACACAGGACAATACAAGCTAGCCTGCTCAGGTGATGGATTTGGGATGCTGTTAGAAGCAGCAGAGTACAAGACAGGAAAAACACACCCATGGGGGCCAAGTCCTTTTGGAAAAAGCCCCATTAAGCAATGAGCACAGCTCCCGAGCCCTGCAATGGGGTGTGAGCAAGAGAGTCTGTGCTCCATTTTTATTAGCATGTGCTTGGTTTGTTGGGGCTTTTTTAATGGTGTATGCCAATAAAGGTTATTGGAATTGGGCTTTTTAATGGTAAAGGGTAAATGTAAAGGTTCCCTTGCTCGAAAGCCAGTTGAGTCCGACTCTAGGGTTGCGGTGCTCATCTCTGTTTCAAAGCCGAAGAGCCAGCGCTGTCCGAAGACGTTTCCGTGGTCATGTGGCCGGCATGACTAAACACCAAGGTGCAAGGAACGCTGTTACCTTCCCACCGAAGTGGTACCTATTTATCTACTTGCAATTTCTTGCTTTCGAACTGCTAGGTTGGCAGGAGCTGGAACTAGGGATGGGAGCTCACTCCGTCATGCGGCACACTCGGGTCTCAAACTGCTGAACTACTGACCTTCCACAGCCTGCAGTTCAATGTCTTAACCACTTGAGCCACCGCAGCTCCTTTTTTTTTTAATGGTCTTAATCAACAAATGTCTTCGGCGGGCCCTGCTAGAACATCAGTATACAAAACATAGCAAACCATTTTTGCTTGGGGAGGGGGGAATGTTCACTTTGAGTTTTTTCTCTTTTTTTGAGTGGCCTTTTTGTTGTCGTGGGGGTATTAAACTTCATGCCATTTCTCCTTCCCAACTTTTAACAAAATGCACTGTAGCAGCCCTCCTCCATGGGGGAAGCCACAAGTTTTAGTTCTTCAGTGATGGAGCGCTATATGGTTTGTGCCCCACTTCTGAAAGGCAGCCGGCCCATACTGTTAACACCACTTCAGCAAGAAAGAAGCTCCAGGACTGGCAGAAGCAAACAGGGCGAAACTCGACAACCATTCAGTACCTTTTGAACAATTAAGGCCACATTCTACGTCTTGTAGGGGTGGAGAAAGGGAAGGTCAAAACTAGAATGATTAACCAGAGTCAGTCCACTTGAGGGCGCCACACGCCAAAGAGTGGGCATCCTCTTCTGATAACTTAGGGAGGGAGATTAACAGAGAGAAACTTTAAGGGCCCCTAACAGCCCAAAATACTAACATCTAAACCCACGGATCAGCCAAGGCTCCTCAGATCCATTCCTAGAGAGCCACATTCCTGGATGTCAATTTGCAGCTAAAGCTCTCTCACTCAACCAGCAAAACCCAACATAGGTATATATATTTAGGTTGCTAAGCTAAGAAAACACCAAATTTTCGTGCACCGAGAAGACACTGATCCTGTGCCACAAAAACAAATAATAAAATGGCAGCGTGGCAAGTAATGCCACATTTTGCAATTGTGATGCTTTCTTCCCTAATTTGTGTACATTTTTTTTACAGTATTAAAATCTTTTAAAACTTCAAGACTGAAGAAATCGGGAAAAAATACGGAGGGTCTGGGTATCAAAGAGCAAAGCTTTGCACTTTGAAAGAAAGGCCATTAATGTGCTAATTACATGCAGCACAGATTTCACTCAGAATAAATTATGCAAATCTGGATAGTTTGCAGTTATGCTTAATGCAAACTCATTGTTTGAGTTTTTGTAGTTTGGGAATCTTTAATTCTGGTTCCCCCCACCCCCCTTTCCCAAACTATACTGTAGTAAGAAAAGAGATGAAGGGGAAACATGGAAAGAGACTTTAGGACACAACAATGGGAGAAAGGGGCAATCATACTGGACTGAAGTCCGGATACCTTTATTTCCCCAATCATAAAGACTGAAAAATTAAAGGATTTTTTGCACCAGTTAAGATGACTCCAGATTTCTGCATAAGCCTCTGTGTGTGCCAATTTACTGTTTAGGTCAGGCCCGTAGCTACAGTGGGGCATTTCGACGCCTGGCCCCTTGACTCTCCGGCAAGATGCTGCGGCCACTGTGAACTCCTCCTGCACTACCACAGCCACTACTTCTACTTGCCTTCCCCCTGTGCCGCACTTTTCTCCGGGATTGTAACTTCATTGCCACTTCCTGGACTGTGGCGGGGAGGGGGGGTTCCTCATGCCCTGCCCACAGGTCCTGTAGTCAGTGCCCCCTGAAGAATTAAAATGCCCCCCAACATAGAAATGCCTTGCTACGGGCCTGGTTTAGGTTACACTTCAAAAATTTAATGCATCTGTACCCTTTTAATGCCATACCTCCACCCTGGAAGTTGCAATGTCCCCTCAAGTTTGGCACAGAAGTATTATTGTTACTATTACTACTGTTGCCATCAGGTCACAGATGACATGGGGTTTTGAAGGAAAGAGATGTTCAGAGATGTTTTGTCACTGCCTGCCTCTGTGTAGCAACGCTGGACTTCCTTGGTGGTCCTCCATCTGAGATCTGGCTAGACAAGGCTATCCAGGTCAAGGCTTGGTACAGAATAGATATGAAGCTGCCTAACATCAAGTCAGGCCACCAGTCCAAGTAGTTTAGCATCACACACTTTGGCAAAGGTTCTCCAGGTGCTCCTGCACAGACAGCTCTTTCCAAAAACCTGCTCCTGGGATCCCTTATCTGGAGATGCCAAGGACGGAAGTTAGGACCTTCAACACGTGCCCCACCACCACTGAGCCACAGCCCCTCTCCAGAGGGAATCCAGTGATAAAGCTCTGAGCACACAGCGCAGTAAAATCTCAAAAAGAGAGCAGCTCACACTAAGCGGACTCTTGACACCAGCTCTCAGGCTTGCTCTCAGGATGGTGTGTCTTTGGTCAGAGACGTGACCTGGGATGTCTGAACGTGTGCAAAAATATACATGTTCCTGACTACTGGCATTCCTCAAAAACTCTACTCTACAGTGGGCACAGCGGTATTTGACTCCAAAGAGAAACTGTTTACGTATTGGGACCTTCTTCAAATAAAAAAACAAACCTATTCAAAACAGTGACTGACACCGCCCACTGAACAAGATCACCCCTTGTGTGTGCGTTATTTTTAAGTTACACAAAACTGTTTAGCAGATGTGCTCCTGATGAAGTGTTCTATGTAAGACGGAAGTTCCCATGCTCACAGTCCATCTGCCCAGCCCTGAGGGTGCTTGTACTATCAAATAAATACTCAGGGTGGGGCGGACCAACTGCTGGGCAGCACAGTGTTAACAACCACTTTAAACTACAGAGATATTAAAATGACTGAGCAGAGATCCTCTAAGAAGCTTCTTTTGCTAGTAGCTGCTTATGAATCAAACCTAATCCCAAGAGTTTCACAGCCTTCTACAAACAGATTTGATGCACATCCAGGGTACACGCCTATTATACTGTTGCACCCTTTGCCCCCCTCTCCAACTTAAGATATCTTAAAGACGTAGAAGAGGACAGGACTTCGGTTTTCTAGCCAGAGAATAAGAGCAAGGGGGGGAGGAAGTGTTCTTCTCAAGCCTCCCATCGACAAGGGAGTACAAACCCTCTCCCTTTTATCTTAAGTGTGGGAACTTCAAAGCCTACGGGGGGGGGGGGTTTTTTGCCCATTCAGATGAAGCTTGTGGGTGGGCAGAAATATTTCGCCTCGGAACACAGCATTCACCTGGGGGCAAGCTGTATCACACAGGAGACTGGCCAGGATGATACTTCAGCCCCTCAGAACAGGGAAGGCTGAGAAACCTGACCGCAGGGAAGGATTTTCCACAGGCAGAACTGAAGTTCTGTTCACGTGAACAAAAGCAGAAAGGTTACAC
Organism: Gekko japonicus; assembly: GCF_001447785.1. NCBI lineage: Eukaryota > Metazoa > Chordata > Lepidosauria > Squamata > Gekkonidae > Gekko > Gekko japonicus. Next base: position 3,412,290 of record NW_015168044.1, read on the forward strand.
AGTGGGACTGTCTCTTCTGATTTTTGTAGGAGCACATATGGGGGAAGGTTTGTCTTCACAAGATCAAGTTCAGGGAAGTTTTGCCGAGATACCCCAGCGCTCACCTCTGCTGTACTTTCCCATACCCCTTGGCAAAGCTTTTGCATACTGGGAACAACGGTCACCAGACTCAAATGCCTGACTCCGATGACAGACACCTTGCAAAGGGGGTGGAGAGCATTTTGACTTGGGGGTGGCCGCTTAGTGTTCATTTTCAGGGCTCTTTTTGTAGAAAAAGCCCAGCAGGAACTCATTAGTATAATAGGCCACACCCAACACCAGGAACTCATTAGCATATTAGGCCACTCCCCTGCCAGCACAGCTCATTAGCACATTAGGCCGCCACAACCCCATGTTACCAGAAGTGTGGTTATCCACCCACACCCACCTTTTGCTTGTTATTCTGTTTACCTTGTTTGTTGTCAAAACCCAGGGCTTTTTTTGTAGCAGGAACTCCTTTGCATGTTAGGCCACCCTAAATGAAGCCAATACTCCTGGATTTCTGCTGTTGGGTGTGGCCTATTATGCTAATGAGTTCCTGCTGGGCGTGGCCAACTTGGGAGCCAGCCGGAACGCCGTTCCTGTGCGTTCCTGCCCCAAAATAGCCTTGCATTTACTGCATTGCTATTCTGTGTTTCCTCCACCAGGGAACTCCCGAGGGCACAAAGAGGTTTCCCATGAGGTCTCCCCTGCAGGCCCTGTCCAGACTCAGATGCCCCCCCCCCCTCTGCCAGCGCCTGGCAAACACTCCCCGGATTCCTTCCAAACACAGAATACAAGAATGGTGGTATATTAAAAGAGTACAGGTCTTTCCCCTCTCCCTAGAACTCCCTTTTGAGAGTTAGGTTACTGGACCCCCCGCCCCCACCAACCATGCCTACTTGGAAGCAAGCTTCAAATGGTTCGAGGGGACTGAAACCCCAGGGAAAGGTGCCTTAACTGTACTCAAAGACTTCACCTTCCACGTGGGGGATACTTTGCTGCAAACACAGGATTCTCTTTGCCTCTGGTATTTATGCAACATGAAGTGGGAGGAATTATGAGTGGACACGGGGGGGGGGGGGGGAATTGCTTTGTTTACTACTGAATCCATCCAGGCAGGAGCTCCAGGGGCTGCGTGGAAAGAGCCTGCCCAGAGTCTTCGGAGGAGTGCCAAGTGAAGCAGAGGAGCCCCGCCACGACCACAGGAACGACTGATTTCAACATAGCTGGTCTGGCAACCCGGCTGGTGCTTTTCCTACCACCATTTTCAGAGGTGAGTAAACAAATCTTGGCACTCGGAATGATGCCTGGGAACATCTTGGCCAATAATTAGAGTTATGCAATCATTATCAATAATTATATAACCACTGCAAGCGAGAGGAACATTTTGACGAGCTCACAATTTACAACACTAAACTACCCTTCTTGGTTATTTATAAACACCACAGAGAAAAACCTCAGCTTTCTGGCGAGTCTTACTAATCATGTCTTCTGGAGATGGCCACTAACCAACTCTTTTGGAGCCGACTGGCTTGACTGTCATATGCGATACAGGAGGAGATTCAGAACAGACATTCTTTCTACTTGCCCTAAATTACTATTTTGTAAGTTCTTTCCTTAAATGCTCAGTGCCCTTAATGCTTTTATCAGTAATCTGTACAACACCCCAATAAAACAGGACATTGTTATCCTCATTTGGTGTGTGTGTGGGTGGGGGGGCTGATGCCACGAGATACTGCTGTGTTCAAATGACAATTCGGTCCAATTCGGTCACATGCTTCCGCCTCCCTTAGTATACGGCATGCAGACTTTCTTTGTTTGTAATCAATCAACAAAATCCAAATGGGAAACTTTTAACAAATTGCAGCTAAATTTTTTTTTTGTTAATGAATTATCAACAAAACAGGATTAAACTGCAATTTAGAATTGTGGCTCACAGGCCAGGAACAAACTCCATGACAAGCTGTAGTTAGTTCTAAACCAGCAAGTCTTCAGTCCACACAAGGAGAGAAAGATGGGAATGGGTGTGAGCCCCAGGAGACTCAGGCTAATTCTCACTGTGTTCAAACCCTGGTTTGTTTGTGACCTTGGAATGCAGCCAGGGGCTTGCCTACGACCACCCAACTTGATCGCTTTGAGTAGGACTGCTTCTGATGCTTCAGCTGCTACCTGACATGCAAAAAAGTTAAACTGCTGTTTCCCCTGCCATAGAAATAAGGGGGGGGGGGATGTCATATGCATTATTTCTCTAGGCCAGACTGCTGCTAAAGGCACAGGATCAGAGTCCAGTAAAACCAGCGGCAATCCTGTTAGTCTGCTTCAATTCAGGATGCTGCTCAAAGAGCAGGAGAAAGCAGTCCACCTCTCAGGGAGTTTTGGACCCTTATACTGGAATTGTTTGCTATCACAGTAGGTCTCTAACTCTGTGTTCTTCGATGATTGCATTCTTCTACCAATCAGAGTGTGAAAGAACTATGAGGCAACTCCATACAAATTCACGCAATGTGATTTCATGGAGGGGGGGAATGGCAGGTCTGGCACTCCGACCAAACAGCTCCTTTAACATGCTTCACGCATCCCTTTGGCCAAGGACTCTGCCCTGGGAATCAGCTTGCCATGCTTCACCACAAAGCACCTCCCATTTGTATGCACTGCTCTCACAAATCCAAGAGGCAGGGAAACCCCCGGAACCATGCAGCTGATAACGGATGGGATAAAAGTGGCTCCGGATTCCACAGCTTTGAGCTTCGTTCAGAAAACCAATACATCTGCCCACTTGTCAGCCACACATGTAAGGGGCTGCAGTCTGGAAAGTGGTTTCTAGTTTTAAAAAGGACACGCTGAGATGAGAAACGGAACCAGATATTCCACTGAGTAACACAATACCCCCCAACTAAACTGAATAAACTGAACAAGACGCAGATGGAAAGAGGCCCAGAAAAGAATAGTGGCTGGATGAATGAGCCGGCTGGGGGCGGCGTTCAGTCCATTTACAACTCGCATGCTTCTGGACATTAGCTCATTCCCGCTCTGATATCAAAGAGGGGAAAGGATGGCTGAACAGAGGCGGGTTCCGGCAGCAGGCTAGGAAGGGGAGATTAGGCACAGTTCTTAATTTAAGCAGGCCCCCGAGAAGGTGATGCAGTTTGGAGTTTTGCAAGGCTGAGTGAAGAACTTTGTGATTCTAATCCTGACTCAAGGTCATTTTCTTTGGACACGTTGCTTCCCTGCAAAGGGGTCCATTTTTTTTTGCACAGCCACACAGCACAGAATCTGATGGCTTGGTATGAATAATTCTTAATTATGGCCTTTCCTGAACTCTAAGAAGCCTCACTGTTCCATTTAATTTTTTACAGATCAAGCTTCTAGCCCTCATGAGAGAGACAACACACATTTCTTTTCGATCCTCAAAAATACGGCAAAGCCTCAAGTAGAGAGTACCTCTCTCCCATGCTGTCCCCATCACACTGCCCGAATCCCAACAAAGAATTCAGGTTCTGCACTGGAAAACCCACCAACTGTATAAAAAAATTATTCAAATATGGATAATCTACATAAACAAAGTGGGCTTCCTTGGTTGTAGAAATCCAGACCTCTTGCTAATGGTCAAACTTTAAAAGAAACACTGGATGTTATAGAGAGAGAATCTACATCTCGATCAGAGGCTCAAGGAATGGAGAAACTGCACGGGAGGCCGATGAAGCAGGCACTGCCTGCCAAGCCTCATGTTGCCCGAGTCCTTCACAGTTGTTTTGGGGGAGAGGAAACCTGAGCAGTCCCTTTACTATATTCCCCAATAACCTTAACCTCAGCCTGTAGCACAATTAAGAGACAGCGCCACAAGCAAACAAGGGAGTATGAATACATCCCGTTGTTGATTCCCTTGGGGCTCCATCAGATGCACAAACTCCATCTTTGGATCCAACACACAACATTAAGCTGGGAGGAAGAGGCAGGGAAAACCTTGTGCCTCCTTCAGAGCAAATGAGTCCAGCCTCTCTCAGTACACTTCAAGAATCATGGAGACCTAAAGATAGTTAATCGATTACATTTTATCCTGCGCTTCTTCCCAAGGAACTCAGGGAGAGCCACGCATGTGGCCTCCCTTTTTTAATCTTCACAACGACTCTGTGTGAGGTCAGTTAAGTCAAGAATGTGACTGGGGCAAGGTGAGGATTTGAACCCAGCTCTTCCTGGCCTAAACCCAGTACTGAGCCTAATCTAAGGTGGGTTAGACTGTTTACTTCTTCAAATTATAGTAACCAGACTTCTGTTTAGAATGTTCTGCTGAAAGTGACACATGACACTCCAGCTGCTTTGTTGACAGCAGACGCAGGCACACCAGAATTCCACCAGTTGCCCCATTCGAATCCGCACTGCCCCAACAAGGAAGCCCTGCAGAGCCTTTGTGATGTGGAGGATTTCTGCAGGGGCCACCTCAATGTTCAGCTATGACCAACTTAAGTGGCATTCAGCATTTCTATCAACTTACAATGCAGATTGGGACACACACACACACACACACACACACACACACACCGCTTCTAATAAAGCAGAAGAAAGTTGTACCTGAGCCCGAATCAAAGACTCAAAGCTTGGCTTAAAGTAGTCAATCCGACTGCTGTAAAATTTGGGCATCTCTTCCAAAAGCTCCTTGTTCTTGGCTTCAAAATCCTCTTTCACTGGCCTCAGTTCTTCCCGCGCCTGGGAAAAGAGATCACAAATTACTACTACCCTCCGCCTGAAACAACCTCCAGATCATCTTTGAAAATACATGGTGTGAGAAGGCTTCCTTTTGAACTCAGTCCCTAGTACAACATGGCCAAGATGGATCCTCTTTACCCCTAGGATAAGAAGCAGCACTCAGAGATACTCAGAAACACTTACAGAGGAGAGATGCAGACATCATGGCTCTACCCATTTTCAGAGCAAAAGCAACATTTCTGGGGGCCCTGAAATATTTCTCTCCAAATCCCAGCCTAAACAGTTTGCTTTGCTTTTCTTGCTTCTTTGCTAGATTTGTTGTTGCTTCAAGGACCACCTTTTCTCTTGGTTAGTACTTCTCCCAGCCAATCAGAGGTCATGTGTTGATCACTACCATGTCATAATGCAATTGAACCAATCAGATTTGGCTACATACCAATTTCAAGGCAGACAAATAAATCTGAATTAGAAGGGTAATGTTTCTTTCTAGGCTGGTCACATGGGTGATCCTAGCCAATCAGGAATGTGAGGGCAAATGATGCCTATTTAGGAAATTGCTTCCGGTGTAGGGCACTTTCACCTCCACAGCAATTCCTAAAAAGGGTCTGAAGGTGTTTCTATGTACCATTCAAAGCTGATGAAAATGTCTCTCCCATCTCTTCTTTTCACTCAATCCTATTATAAAATTTATCAGAAAGGAAAAATCCCTCCTGCTTAGCCAACAGGACAAAATAGCTTACCATTTCATATACTTTGGTTTTTGCACGCACAAGAAGCAATCTAAGCTCCTTACAATTAAGCTTGAATTCTCTCTTCTTAAAGTTAATACAGTAATTCTTTAACACAATGGCCAATTTACAGAGTTATTTTAAAAAAATGCAGCCCCTGATTTTGCTGAAGTCAACCTCTTAGGCTCTGGGCAAACAGAAGGTTAACACCAACCGAAAGCTGATTCACACTTTATGCAGCAATCATGTTCGCCATGGTCACTGCCACACGTTCCCACAGTAAACACATAAAATATGAAGAGGGGGCACGTGTTCTTACAGCATTCAGGGACTGGCTACAGCAGCTCCCAAATGCATGTTTACGGTTGCAGGTTTAAACGTCACCTGTTACTGCAAGATGTAACAATGCAGTTGCAGCAAACGCAATTGTCACATAACCTGTGAATCAGCCCTTAGTGACAGAACTTATGAATACACTTATTGTTAGGCAGTTCCACTGAAGAGCAGCTTAGCGGGAGGATTCTTGAGAGGCTTTATTCTTTCAACCACAACCTTGGTCTCTCAGATGCGATTTTCATCTTTTAATATTACCATTCTAAGACACAGGAGCAGTCCTATGGGGTCTGAAGGAACCTTGCTGGCTCATTTAACACACACACACAAACATACAAGTTCTATAACATTTGGGGAGGCATTCTACAGCATATACCTATGGGCTCAGAGCATGTTACAGACATGACAGAGACCCAGTGGAGTGTTCCTGAATCTTAAAGCCAAAAGATAGGATGGAAGAGGAGGCACTGGTAAGAAAGAGAAAGGAAGGCAGGAAAATGTGTGAGATGGAGGGGCAAAATCAGTGCACATATTAGCTGACGGATGAGGAATCAGTCTGGCATGATGCAGGTGACACAACACCAAATGGTGCCCCCAGCGGCACAACCATATCTATTTCACCAGAAAAGGAAGAACTTCCGTTGCAACTACAGCACACATGGGAATTGACCATCCAATGGATCCCTTGATTTGTACTGCAATATGATGAGCTTGCATGTGGAGAATCCAACTTGCATGCAATAAATTGGCATATGATACGACGACAGAAAAGGGCTTGGATGTATGCTGAACTGACCCCCCACCCCACTCCCATTGCCTTCCAAGACTAGAACAAAATAATCCCTTGGGGGTGGTATTTAGTTAGCCCTCGGCTAATGGTGGATTCTCCTCCAAAGGTTCCTTTGCATCCCCTTTTGACGTCCTTGCACCTTTGTGAAATAAATACCTAAGTCATAAAATGTCATCCAGCACCTGAGCAACCTGTAAGTTGCCCTGTGGCAGTCAGGCTACTCTGAATGCCCTCCTGTCTGAATGGCACAAACCTGATGCAGCTTGGCCAGAATGGGCCCCGTCTTCTCCTTCTCTTCGTACTTCTCCACCTTGGACTGCAGCCGCTTGTAATCCTGCAGAGCTTGTTCACGCCGCTTCACTGCCATGTTTAAGCTGGGGAAGACACCACTGAACCTATATGGGCATAAAGGAAGAACGAACCTATCACACGGGATATAAAGGCAAAAAATAAAACAAAAAAATAAAACCATGATGAATGTTCTTCCTCACTGTGCTTAGCTCAACTCTCCATTAAGAACCTGAACAGGTGAGCACCAAGTAAGGGCAGGTGCGTGTGTCTTTTCCTGGCTGGCTTTCAGAAACACAGCAGGTTCCCCAGTGATTTCAAGAGTTGGCCAAATCCCACGATGAGCACTGCAATCCCAAAATGCAAAACCAGGCATCCCACGACCAAATCAGCCTGAATAATATTCCTGTCTGTTCTGAAACTGTGAAAATGTACCATGTTGCTGTCGGAAACGTCAACCAAATTCAGAGCAATCTCTTTGCTATGCTGACCTAATGAGTTCGCTCAGATTTGACATTAAGTTCTATCCCAAATACAAGCTGTAATGTTAACCAGGAATGTGATTCCTAATACCTTAAATATTAGTACGGAAAAGCTCATACTTTTAGAATGGTCTCTCCAACAAACTGCTGATCTCCCAAGAAGCCTCTGAAGCACAACTGCGAGAGGTACTGAATGAGGTACATCTTTGTGGCAAAGGATCCCCTTCCCACCTCAGTAAGTAAACTCCCACCACTTTTTCTGTGTATACTGGTAAAAGCATTAATGTCTGTGTGGAAAAACTATCCATTTTCATTGCATTGTTTATTGTATGTATTATACTGTTTTTACTGAACTGTTTTCTAGTTTTGTAATCCAGCTTTACTGCACTGTTATTATACCATCATTTCTGCATCCTCTAAATTTATAATCTAGTTCTAATGCATTGTTTTTATGCATTATACTGCTTTTTATGAAACTGTTCTTTAATTGCGTAATCTGCCTTGGGTCCCAGCAAGCTATGCAGTCTATAAATGAAACAAAACAAACAAACCGCTTCCTCTTAGACCCTGCACTGTAGACACTCTGCATGCTACGCAGACTCCCGTCTGACCCACACAAGCAAGTGCTTCACTTGGCGACAGCAGCATCCAGAGAGTGACTCATAGGAATGAATCAGCCTTCACAGATGTAACACCACAGACAGAAGAACATAAGAGCAGCCCTACCGGATCAGAACAGTGGTCCATCTAGTTTCATACAGTGGCCAACTTGTTTCATACAGCGGCCAACCAGCTGCTCTGGAGGGCCAATGAACAGGGCACAGAGGCCGAGTCCTTCCCCTAATGTTTCTTCCCAGCATGGGTATTCAGAGGTCTGCGGCCTCTGGATGTGGAGGTTCTCTTTCTTCCCCACTGTTAGTAGCCATTCGTGGATCTCTCCCTCCATGAATCCATCTAACCCCCTTCTAAACCCATCTATGCTTGTGGCCATCACCGCCTCCCCTGGCAGTGAATTCTACAGTTTCCTTTTGTCTGCTCTGTCCTGTTCCTATGGCCCATAACTTCATTAGGTACCCCTGAGTTCTAGTATTACGGAAGAGGGAGGAAAAGCTCTCTCTATCCACTTTCTCCACCCTATGCATAAGTTTGCACATCTTTCACAACACCCCCACACCCTTCCAGATGGAATTATTTTATACTTTCCACTAACAGGCATCCAAGTACAGGGAAATCACTGGGCTAGTTCCCCAGGAGAGGCAGCATAAAAATCCCCTAGACAAACGAATTAGTGGACGTATGCTGTGAGGTAGGCAGACTCACATATGACCATGCAGGACTGCTTCACAAATTATGCCCCCCTCCCCCCCGCTGCCGGAGCAACGTACTCATGACGGAGCCCTGCGCTGCAAGTAACTTGTAATTGTACTCAAGCCTTAGGTGTGACTCACAAAAGTACACTCGTTCCTTTAAAAAAGTAATATGAGAACTAATCTTGCATCTAGATTAATTTTTTAGCCTACCCTAACCCAAAGGCTCAACAAATGTAATAACATATTTGAGAAAATATAAAATACATCCAGTTAAAATCCAAGTTTTGCAAGCTGCCTCAATTGCTCGCCAAGGACTAGTGCTAGCAGAGAACAAAATTACACACTCTCGTTAGCTTCGGCAGTGTCTTTTAACAGGTGTCCAATAACTTCAAAATTGCCAGTTTCGCACAAAACTAGTTAAAAGTAGTGGCAAGTCTTCCACCTGCCCCTCAGGGCCCCACGTTTCTTTCAACTACACAGTCACATTTTGCAGGTCTGGAACCTGTTTTTTGCTTAAATGTACTCTTTTTTTTGGGGGGGGGGAGAATCAAATTAATAGACAAAGCTGCCGGGTAATAACAGACTGGACTCCAAAGGAATGAACTGCCCGACTCACAAAGGAAACCTCTTGCCTCCCTTCCTTGTTGCATTGGTGGGGAGGAATATCAATTAAGAAGACAGTCAATCTTTGAGAGCAGTCGAGTGGCTCTCTTTTATTTTCAATACTGTCACACAAGAACAGAACACAGCCTTATACAAACACAAAAGGCTGCAAGCGACTTGCAGCAACCTGGTAGGAAACTCGCACATGGTTTTCTGTGCTGGCTGAAGTACAATGGAAAGAGGATGCAACTGTTAACGCCTGGGGTTAATTATCTACTGTGTTATTAATATTTAGGGAAGAAGTTGTGCACACTCAGAATTTGTTTCATTACTGTGCTCCTCTGAACTGGAGCTCTAGCCATCAGTTGTCCACCTCTTCCACTGCTAAGTTTCTTTTTTCTTTTCTTTTTGTAATAATTTTTAAGAATTTAATAATAATACAAGGTAAGTGCAATAGATGTCTGCAGATGAAGTACAAAAATAGGTTAGAAAAAACATTAGTGCTGAACTATGTCCAGGCTGCAGAACTGTATTGCACACAACAAAACGTCTCTTAAGGAAACAACCATATAATAAAAACATATCTTTACAGGCAAAAGGACAGAACTGAACACTCCACACAGATGAAGAAACTTTTACCAAAAAAAGCTCCCTCGCCCCTCCTACTCCACCCTACTGCTGTTCATAGGCCCACTCTCAGCTTCTTCTACACCACAAATCTGAACTGAGGAAGGTGTCGCTTGAGATGCCAAGAATCCCCTACACACTACAGTTCTGCAGTTCGAGGGGAAAGGATGGGGCAAGAAGCTACCAAGAAACAGAGCAAAAGGGGAGGCTGAACACTCTGAGAAAGCTTCAAGGCATTAAAGTCTGCATGGTAATACTGTTCAAAATCCTAGTTCTTCAAACCTCTGGCAGGCTCAGAGCTGCTCAAAATAGGAACGGACCTGTTTGCATGAAGCTAGCCATGCTGGATCTGTCATCGCCTAGGAAATGCACGGCTCCAGTCGAGTAGTTAAATCGTTTAAATCAGAACTGTGACTATTCCTGAGGCTCTTAAGTGCTTCTTATAATGGGGGATCTAAGTACATGAAACCGTTGCACCAGTAGATCTCCCCCCACCCCCACTGCCTGCCCTTTTTGCCGGTACACTGCGTTGTACTCAAAGATATTTCAGATGCTGCTGTGCCATAAAATTTAATCTATAAAACCCGCTCACCTGTAATAGCCCGTACGAAAGACGTAACAGCGGGAAAGGTAGTGCAGTATTATTTAAAACATAAGAGCCATTGACATTAGCTTCTATACTTAGACCTCCATATTGTAGACAACTTACAGAATCAAAAATAATAGTGGCTTTGATTTGAAAGACTAACCACATAATTCTAACAGTGCCACAGTTGCTGCAGACTTATAAGGCAACAGATGCCCCGCTGAACATAAAAACAGGCCCTCCGGCGCCTTTGTGTTCTGTGCTGAGCAACATGCACGAAGAAAACTTCATCATTAATGCAGACTGTACCTCAGAGTGGTAAACGTGTGCTTGGCTTGAGCCGGCATGAAGGAACCGTCCTCCACGCAAACGCAGCCGCCTGCCAGGGGAAAGGGTTCTAGCCCAGCCTTCTCTCTGAGATCCCCTTTTTCTACATGCAGGGGACTGGGGAGGGGATATGGAGGAACATCATGCCAGCCCCGAGTCTGAGCTGATGCAGGCCAGAATCAAGTTTGCCGCCTCACCGAGAACTAGGTTTGAAATGATGATCAGAGCCACAGACTATTCTGGCTAGAGCACCATTTTCAGAAGGGGATACAGACAGAGCAGGCAAAGCTCCCACCCCTCACCACCAAGCCCCCTGACTGCTGGATCTCTGACATCACTCTTTTGCCTCTACGTTGTATTTCGGACTCAGCGACTCTTGGCCACCTCCTAATCTGAAACCAACAACATCCGGCCCTGCTCTCAGGACTGGGGAAAGGCAGCTGGGCTCTCTGCTTCTGCCGCCACCTCGTTTCTTAAGATAATGTCAGCTGGATCAACAGCGGCATTAAAAAGCAGCCACTGCCGTACCCTGCAGCACTGAGATCTGGTTTTCCTAGTAGGTGGAAGAGGGAGTTTGCCATTGTATTTAAATAAGACAAAAGCCCGCAGAGTGGGGCCTCCCACCACTGTTGGCTACAGAAAATTCATGGAACAGACTGCTTCATGGACTTAGGAGGAAATCACAGTCACGTACAGTGGCAACCCTGATAAGGAAGGCTAGATACAGAGTGAGCTCAATGTACACAAGAGGAGGGGAAACCCAGGACAAGATACGAAACCCTCTTCGAAGGTTAGAAACACCAAAGGGTGGAATTCATATTTATTTAAATCATTTTTATCCTGTCTTTCTCCTGCAGGACTCAAAACTGCGTACAGAACTAGAAATAAACAGTCTGCAACCACAGTACAGCAATAACACAAAGGAGCCTCTCTGCTCCTGCATGTGTACCTTCTACCAAGATATTTCAAATGAGGAAGATCCTGCTACTTACATGCTGCCAAAGAACTCCTGTACAATTTGGTCTTACACAAATTCTGAAACTCTTGGATGCTCTGCTCTAAGGCAAGGGCTTGGACAGCCCCGGCTAGACTGATCATGGACGCTATGCAGGGTTGGCTGGCCTAGTATTTGTTATGGGAGACCACCAAGGAAAGCCAGGGTCGCTGGGCAGAGGAAGGCAACAGCAAACTGCCTCTGGTTCATCCTTTGCCTTGAAAACCCTATGAAGTTACCATAAGGTGGCTGCGGCTTGACGGCACTTCCTAGTACCACCAAGACACACAGCGTGGACTAGCAGATCCATTTTCATACTTGAGCAGCTGGGGTGGGGGAGCTGAAAGAACTTAAGTCAGATGCTCTCCCCTGACAAAGAGCAGCACCTTCCAAAGGCCCCTGATTTGGCTACTGCTAACCACAGAATCATGGAAGGGACCTCCAGGGTCATTTAGTCCAACCCCCTGCACAAGGCAGGAGATTCACAAATACCTCCCCCTCCACACCCGCAGGGACCCCCGTTCCATGACCAGAAGATGACCAAAAAACCCTCCAGGATCTCCAGCCAAACTGGCCTGGAGAAAAATTGCTTCCTGACCCCAAAGTGGCAATCAGCATTTCCCCGGGCATGTAAAAATGGGCCACAAGAACTAAGCACCGAGGCAACCCTTCCTGCCCTCCCTCTCATGAGGCAACTCTTTTTTGTACTGTGATGCCTGTGTAGCAGCTCTGAAAAAGCCATTCAATTTTTATCTTGCTCTTCCTCCAAATAGGTCAGGGTGGCATACATTGTTCCCCTTTCCCATTTTATCTCCGCAATGCTAGCCAAGGCTCCCTTCATCGGGGGGGGGGGGGGGGGGGGGGGCCGGATCCAGGTCTCCTCAGTTCTAGGCCAACGCTCCACCATAGTTTTCACTACACCACGGTGAACTCCTCCATTTAATTAAATAATTAAGGAAACTTATATGCCACCTAGGCCCTGACCGATTTTGCCAGATCTCGAGAGCTAAGCAGGGTCAGTTCTGGTTAGTACATGGAGGGGGGAACACCAAGGAAGCCCAGGTTCACTACACAGAGGCAGGCAATGGCAAACCACCTCTGAACGTCTCTTGCCCTGAAGACCCTTTGGCATCTCCAGATGTCTGCTGTGACTTGACTGCATTTTCCATTTATCCATTATACGCCACCTCTCCAGAGACCTGCTCCAGGCCACCTACAGTACCACAGAAATCATTTAAAAAAATCAAAACGAATCAATTCAAAAACAAAGGTGGGGGGTAATGTGTAGCCGGCCACTCCTTAGTTAATACCATGGACTTAACTCAGGCGCTTTAGAGTTAACTACACAAAACTAATCGAACTGAAGTAAACAACATGCTTAATGGTTATCTGGCAATACTGATTAAATTCCGCTGTGACGAAGGCTCAAGTTAAAACAAGCAGCCACTGATAGGTGCTCCCAACAGGGGCGCTACAAGAAACAAACAGTGCAGGGAGTCCTGGGCAGTAGCCCATGGACACAGCATGTATAAATCAAACCGGTGGGTTGCTACGTTTAATATTGCAGTTTAATTATGCTGCAGTCACAATGATTCATATTGTGTAGTTATCAGTCAACCTCGCAACTTCTATTGCTAAGAGAACGGTTGTTTTATTCCATACTTACTCAGAGAAGAAGACTAATGCCCCCTCCTGCAAGGTTCTCCCCTCCCCCAGGTTAGGCTGAGAGGTACTGGGCTCAAAGGCCACCCGGTGAGCTTCAGGGCAGACTAGTGGTTTGAACCTGGGTCGCCCATACACCACACTGGACAAGGCCACTTTCGTTTCCCAGTTAAAGATCTAGACCCAGTTCAGCAAAAAAGCTCATGCTTTGCTAAGCACCAACAGGAAAAGTATACAAAAGCAAACATTTTGAAACAACATATCATCTACTTTGTCATTCGTGGCTTCTTAAGTAGATACCATCGGTAAAGGATTGGCAGGGACAAAGCGAATTTTAATTTTTAAAAAAAATAGGAGATCTCACCATAAGGTACTGCTTCCCCAGATGGAAAATAGATCAGTTGTTTTCTACAGATGACACAGAGGAGCTATATCTTTGCTCTCCACTTGTAGGTGCATTTGCAAATGGGAAAAAAAAAATCACAGGGCTTCATTCAAATGCATTAGAATTAACTGAGCAACACTAATGCGAACTGAAATCCACTATATGGTTGTATCATCTCATGCTGGATTTACCAGCAGCAGCTCTCTGCTCACCTTGGAGGTGCCATACTCAGAACTGGTCATGGGCAGGTTTGCCAGGATGAGGATGAGACAGAAACCAGCTTCCCTAACTGTCAAATTTAAGCACAGTAAAGACAATACAAGGCAAGCTTCAAAGCATTTTAGAACTCCAATTTTCATTAAAACAAAACAGGGTTCTAAGCCCTGATGGTTGACAGCAAATAAACAAACACCGTGAACTTGTTATGAACTTAACTTTAGCAGCAAGGAAGCAGTTTAAATGGAGAACAACTTCCTTGCAGAGCCTGACTCCCGTGAATCTCAGATCCTAAGCAGGTAGCTTTTCCACATTTGTGGTTGATAGACTTCAAAATAATAATGGGGGGGAGGGTAGGGTGGAGAAAGCGAGCAAACATGCACACAGCATGCCCAACTACAACTGTGCACTGAAAACTGTATGTGCAAATTACATTAATTAGGTGAGTTCGGCATAAGTCAATTAGCCACAGTTTCTCCAGCTCATTATAGTATTTCTAATAAATTCCTTGGTAGCGAATGAAATGATGCCTCTCCTGATGGAATGTTTTACCCTCCAGTGTTAGCAGTTCTGTACTCTCCCCCCACCCCAATCCTGCTACGGTATCAAAAGAATAAAGACAAAGCTGGCACCATTATTTGCCTCAAGGTGTTAACTGCTGCTTACACATTTATTTTATGTTCAACTTGTATGGAAGATCTTTGTGGCTTATCTCCACAAGAGTAGGCGCAACAATTTGTCAGCGCCAGAGGCACTGTTAACACAGCACAGACATTAATTATGTGAATATTTGCTGCGTTTTCTGCAGATGGGTTGAAATGAGGACTCTGAACCAGTGGCACCCTTGGTTTCTGCACCAGGGGAGGGGAATCCAATTCTTTTTGTACTGTTTTAGAATAACAAAATTCTGCTGTTGGGATAAACCCATAGCACAGTGCATTTGTAAAGCACTTCAGAGCTTTCAAAGCATGTATCTCACAACATCTCTGCAATGCTTACAGCAGCCCTGCCAGGTAGACCACTGTTCTTTATCCCCATATTGCAGGGGAGGGGCTGAGAGGCTGCAACTTGTTTAAAACCCCCTGCCCAGGTTTGTAGCAGGTGCACAGCCACTGTGCTCCAGGAGCTCTCAAGTTATGTAAATTGCACAATTAGTAGCGTTTTGCATACTTTTTAAATATACATTCAATGTCCTAGTTGCATAATTTTACTTGGGCAAGTTTGGGTGGGAGATTTTCCTGCCAGAGACTGGGGAAGAGAAGTTGAGATTCACAGAACTGAGAAATGACGGGCGCTTGTAGAGCTCGCACCAAAACAACCCAAACAAAATTAGGTATGCTTAGTGAAAAAAAGTGCCACTTCCCTTCACAATGACATACATTTCTCCACCAAGCTGCCCAGAGGTGATTCACCAGCGACTAGGACATGCTGCCAAAGTGGCTCAGGAGCCAGATGTGGCTCTTTGACTGTGGCTCTTCCGATCACC
>NW_015168044.1:3427890-3437658 GCF_001447785.1 Gekko japonicus
GTGCCCGAAACCCCCCCCCCCCCCCCCCATGCCACAGTCCCAATCAGGACAACTTCATTTTTCATCAACATAAACAGTTGGATCCAATGCTACAGTTTGTGCTACTTGCTGAGATTTCAAGATTGTATCAGAGCCATTAAACTGTACATTTAAGGCCGTATTCCAGGTTTCACACTGATTCCAGCCATGAAGATATCCTGTATCTACATCATTATTCTATTACTGACAATACACTAGTGTGGTATAGTGGTTAATGTGATGGGCCTATGACTGCATTCAAATCTCCATACTGCCACAAAGTTCACATTGGGCCACTCACTTTCTCTCAGCCTTACCAATCTCACAGGGTTGTTGTAAGGATGAGGGCGTGCAACAATGAGCTCCTTTGAAGTAGCAGTAGCAATAGATTAATTATTTTCCCCATCAAGTCACAGCTGACTTATGGCAACCCTGTAGGGCCTTCAAGGCAAGAGACATTCCAAGGCCTCTGCCTGCATCCGCATCACGACTCTGGTATTCCTTGGAGGTCTCCCATCCAAATGCTAGCCAGGGTCGACCCCTGCTTAGGGTCCGAGATCTGACGAGATTGGGCTAGCCTGGCCTATCCAGGTCAGGGCAATAAATTAATAACAACAACAACATTGGCATATAAACTACTGCTCTGCTCAGAAACATCAGAACCCTTCCTCCAGCCTCTGGAGCATTCCACCAAGTTAAGCGGGTTTTCCACTAGCCACTTTTGTTGGAGGAAGGCTCCAAATATTGCTGAGCACAGTGATGCAACTGGCTGGGCCAGAGAGGTTATCAGTGCCTCTTTGCAAGAGGGAGGGAGTGGTCCCACCCTGCCTTCTCAAGAAACCCTCCCTTAACTATAGGCTGGTAGCAAATATTCCTTTCCTGGGCAAGGTTCTAGAAGGGTTGGTTGCCAATCAGCTCCAAGCAATCTTCAATAAAACTGAGTATCTGGATCCACTTCAACCAGGGTTCAGGCCTGGTTTTGGTACGGAAACAGCCTTGGTCACCCCGTATGATGACCTATGCCGGAAGCAAGATAGGGGGAGTGCGACCCTGTTGATACTGCTGGACCTCTCGGCGGCTTTCGATACCATTGACCACGATATCCTTTTGGAGAGGCTGGCTGAGATGGGAGTGGGGGACACTGCACTGCAGTGGTTCTGCTCCTACTTGGAGGGCCGTCTACAGAAGGGAGTGCTTGGAGAATATCGTTCAGCCCCATAGACTCTCCAGAATGGAGTTCCTCAGGGGTCTGTTCTGTCGCCCATGCTTTTATTTTTATTTTATTCATTTATTTGGTTTTCTAACCATCCCTCCCGTGCATAGCAGGGATCAGGGTGGCTTACAAGAATAAATATATACAACAAATTTAAAACAATTAAAACATAATTACACAATATTAAAACCTCAGATGATACAATTCACAAATGGCGATCAGGTACAAGTTAACAAGTGCTCTCAAGAAGGACTATCCAAAGATGAAATCAGATACTGGGCAAGTGGGCAAAAGCCACAAAATAAAGTGGTGCAAAGCAGGGTAGGGAAGGCTGATGTAAATTAGACCTCCGCCGCCTCAACCATAGGCCTGGTGGAACATCTCCGTTTTACCGGTCCTGCAGGATTGCAACAAGTCCTGCAGAATCCTGACCTCACTTGAGAGTGTTCCACCAGGCTGGAGCCAGAGCCGAAAAGCTCCTGCAAGTATGTCGGTCCCAGGGAACACACAGGGCTTTAAGGGTAAATACCATAACCATAACCTTGAACTTGATCCAGTATTCAACTGGGAAGCCTATGCAGCTGACAGAGCAGTCGCTGTATGTGGGGTCTCAAAGGGGTCCCAGTAAGGGCACATTCCACTGCATTTTGGATCAGAAGTTTCCATGTCAGTCTCAAGGGCAGCCCCGCATAGAGTGAGTTACAGTAATCCAGCCTGGAGGTGACCATTGCGTGGATCACTATGGCTAAGTCACGAGGAGAGAGACAGGGAACCAGTTGCCTGACCTACTGAAGATGGTAAAATGCTGATCTGGCAACATTTGTTGCCATGCTATTTAACATTTGCATGAAACTGCTGATTGGGGTCATCCAGTTTTGGAGTGCATTGCCATCAGTATGATGACACACAGCTCTATTTCTCCTTCTCATCATCGGCAGATGAGGCTGTGGATGTGCTAAACTGGTGTTTGACCATGATAATGGACTGGATGAGGGCTAACAAACTGAAACTCAATCCAGACAAGACAAGACTCAGATGCTGGCGAGTTTTATATGGCTATTATAACCAATCTCTCTAGTTATAAATCTGAATGGTCTAATATTATATAATACTATAACACAGTTTTAATATGACATATAAAAGGTATTATTTGTATGTGTTGTTTACAATAACAAACTTGTGTGAAAATTTTATAAAAATGTCTATGAGGTTATTTATGTAATACCATATAATAGATAAGATCAATATGATAAGATAAAAATGATAATATAGTATGAGAAAATGGTAGAATATAGCAAGCAGGTTGTTATACTGATTTTTTAAGTTATAAGGTTTTAAGTTAAGTTTAAGAATATATATAAGCTATAGTCTTATGGGCATATATATTATATTATATATTTGTTAAGCTATTATAACATATTCTTTTTAAATATACATATATATTCTGATAAAGGAATGTCCTAAATATCTGTAAAATTTCCCTAACATTATGTTTTGGTAATTATATTTCCTATGCGTTTTTCCCTACTCCTTTTTTCTTTCTGTGTCCCTTTAAAAAAATTGAAATAAAATTTATTTTATAAAAAAGACGGAGATGCTGTTGGTGGGTGATTCCTTTGACCAGATGGGGGATGTTCAACCTGTTCTTTATGGAGCAGGTTCGCAGCTTGGGGGTGTCTCCTTGATCCATCTCTATCACTTGAGGCTCAGGTGGCATCGGTAGCTCAGAGTGCTTTCTACCAGGTTCAGCTGGTGGCCCAGTTGCATCCCTATCTGGACAGCGATAGCCTGGCTTCAGTAATTTATGCTCTGGTCATCCCCGGGTTAGATTACTGCAACACACTCTATGTGGGGCTGCCCTTAAAGATGGTTTAGAAACTGCAGGTGGTGCAGAACGTGGCATCTAGATTAATAACTGGGACCCAGAGGTCTGAACACATAAGACGAGTTCTGGTCTGCCTGCATTGGCTGCCTGTATGCTTCCGGTCCCAATTCAGGGTGCTAGTCTTAACCTATAAAGTCCTACATGGTTTGGGACCACAATATCTGTTAAAACACCTCTCCTGGCCCCAATCTACCTGGACATTATGCTCAACTTCTGGCACCTTCTTTGGGTGACAACCCTTTGAGAAGCTCAGAGGGTGTCAACTAGGGGGAGGGCCTTTTTGGTGTTGGCTCCCCATCTTTGGAACAACCTCCCTACTTGGCATCAAATTTGCCATCTTTTTGGCACCAGGTTAATACCAGATGGGGGATGTTCTTTGCAGAGGCCTTTAAAGACCTTTCTGGTTATGATTAGCTAGGTACTTTTCTTTCACTTTGGTTTAGGTCCTTTTGGGTCTGGATCTATTGTTTTTAATGTTTTTCATGTTGTTTTAAATTAATTTTTAATTCTTAATGTTTTACCTATTGTATTTTATTGTTTCTATACTTGTTGTAAACCGCTCAGAGAGCTTTAGCTACAGGCAGTATAGAAATGAAATCATCATAATCTCCCCAAATCTCCAGCTTTTAAAACAAGTAAACCTATACCCATATGGTACCACATTAAGTCTCCATAAGTATGTACATACTACTAGTAGTGATGTACCAGAACTAATATATATACATTTTATGGCACGTACAAGATACTGAAGGCTGGAACTGAAACACGTGAAAATAAAACGGATTTAACTCTCTCTTCTGAAACTTGGGATCAATGTTCCCTCTAAGCTGTGGAGTCTTGTGAGCAAAAGTTCTACTTTGTGAGCTACTGGCATTAAAATTGTGAGCAAGCGATTTGGCTGCTACATAAATTAGTTTGCTCTGGAGCCATCCCTTCCTGAGCTAAGACAAAAGTGTGTGAGCCAGAGGCTAAAAAGTTGTGAGCTAGCTGACACTAACTCAGTTTAGAGGGAACTCTGCTTGGGATAATATAAAGTCTGTCTCACAGCAGGAGCAAAGCAAGGCCCAGATGGGACAAAATACAGTCCTTCTCCATCCATACACTTGAACTAACCTTGCGCTGGGTTTTAGGGATTTATAGTGGTAAGTAGCACAGTCTAGAAACAGGACAAGCCACAAATATAACAGAATGGAAGGGGAGAAGTGTGCACGCATGTTTTCTATAATGGTGGTAATGCTCCCTCTAAGCTGTGGAGTCCTGTGAGCAAAAATTCTACTTTGTGAGCTACTGGCATTAAAGTTGTGAGCAGGTGATTTGGCTACTGCATAAATTAGTTTGCTCTGGAGGCATCCTCCCTGAGCTAAGACAAAAATGTGTGAGCCGGAGGCTAAAAATCTGTGAGCTAGCTCACACTAACTCAGCTTAGAGGGAACAGTGGTGGCAGTATGCATTTCTTTCAGCATACACATGTGAAAAACTAAAGTAGTTAATGTCCCCTCAACTGCTTGTGTCTTATATTTTACTTGTCTTGCCATGTGGCATTTAGGAGGCTCTGGAGTTTGCATTAGCAAAAAGCAATATGAAAGTGCAAAGTATTGCTTTTGGGAAAAAGCCAGCCATGTTCTTCTTTTTTAAATGCTTGAAGATGCACATGCTTTATTCCTTACAATCCACCACTCCCCATAGCCACATAGCTCTCTGTGTCTTCAGGAATGGAGCATCAATTAGAAACCCACATCACTTATATATTTCTAAAGAAATCCATTCAACTCCTTAGCTCCCACCCTCAAATGAAATGAAGCCCACACACGTGTAATCGCATTTGCTCATGTTTAGATCCTGTTCCCCTTCCCTCCATTGAAACATAAGACTGTTAACACCTTGGGGAAGAATCTGTTTTTGTGAGTGATTTTGTGTTTCATTACATTTCATTTTATTTATTTATTTTTGCTTATATTACTCTGTTAAAAGTACCATGTACATTAATGGTGCTATACAGATTATCATGATCTCTGAAATGAGACACTGCAGGCGTTTATGTAAAGGCCACAAAAGTAAGGCCATTAGCTTAAATACTGATTCTTCTACATTTGAGTTAAATCTATTTCTCAAAACTAATTAACTTGTCTGTTTGTTTTTCCTGCTTACAGCATTCTAGTAGCCTTGATTTAACAAAGTGATGTTTTTCCCAGGCACTAATGGAGGGGGCACAGTACAACAGATTGCTTTAAAAATAGCAATAGCACAGGGATTGAGGAGGCAGTTCCTTTGCAGACACAGCAACTGCTGCCTCATATGGGTTTCTAATGCATGGATCATACATCACTATTTTGGGAGGGGTAATAGCCAAACTCTGAAGCCTGCCTTTGCCCAACACACCACAGTAGTCCCAGACCCTCAAAATCAACTGGAGGATTAAACTCTCTACAACAAAACTAGACGTAGACACTCATCCCTCAACAGTAAGTGTGTGCACAGTAAATGTACCATCAGATAGTGTGCACGCATGTGCTGCATCACCAAAGCATTCACATTTCAGAACGACCATTGTTTACTCACCGTGAAGGGTCCTTCTCCTCTGAGGCTTGGAGGACATCTTGTGGGTGATTCCCATCCATCACTTAGGGAGGCAGGATTAACTTTAACGGTTTCCTGTGGTGGGAGTCACCCTCAACTCAGTTCTGGGACTCCGCAAGCAATAGAACTTATCTAAACAGTAAGAAAAACTGAAAACACTGTAAGTCAACAGTAAGTAAATTTATGAGAGGAAAAAACTAGTAGAATCAGAGAAATAAAGACTATATACAAAGAACAGAGGAAACTTCACAACCCAGGAGGGCCAAGATGTCCTCCAAGCCTCAGAGGAGAAGGACCCTTCACGGTGAGTAAACAATGGTCATTCTCCCTCTGAGGTGGAGGCCATCTTGTGGGACCTCCCACAGCAGTGTCCTTAAATTCGGGAGGGAAGGTCATCATCAAGAGACAAGGCAGATTGAAGTACCCATCTCCCAAAGGCTGCATTCATCTTGGTTAGGATAGATAGGGACAAAGTCCTTGCCTTTATCATTTGTCTGGCTATATCCTGGATCTTCCTCGCCTTCTTGCCTGGTAGAAAGAGTCTGGCAACAGGACCACACCTAGATGTTCCAGGTACTGGGAGGGGATCAGGGAGCTCTTCTCCTAGGAACCCGAGGTCCTGTAGACACTGGATTGTTGTGGCCGTGTCCTGCTGGGATCGTACTCTTGAGGGGGAATGGATCAGGACATCATCTAGAAAAGGATGAATATGAATTCCTTGTTCCCTGAGACAGACAATCACGTGGATGAGGACCTTGGTGAACACACGTGGGGCTGAGGAGAGACTGAAGGGGAGGGCCCTGAACTGGAAGTGATCCCTGTTCACGCAGAAATGTAGAAATCTGCGATGAAGAGGGAAGATCGAGGCGTGAAGATATGCTTCCATCAGATCTATAGAAGAGAGAAATTCCTGAGGTTGTAGTGCTTCCGCTATGTACCATAGGGTCTCCATACGAAAGTGCTTTGGCTCTACAAATCTATTTAAGAATTTTAAGTCTAGAATGGCCCTCCAATCTCCATTCTTTTTGGGGACGGTAAAAAAGATGGAGTACACTCCGTCCAGTGTTACCTCTAAGCTGAGTTAGTGTGAGCTAGCTCACAGTTCTTTAGCCTCCTGCTCACACATTTTTGTCTTAGCTCAGGAAGGATGGCTCCAGAGCAGACTAATCTATGCAGTAGCCAAATTGCTCGCTCACAACTTTAATGTCAGTAGCTCACAAAATAGAATTTTTGCTCACAAGACTCCACAGCTTAGAGGGAACATTGACTCTGTCCATCTGTTGGCTCGTAGGCACAGGCTCTATGGCCTGTATGTCGAGTAGATGTTGTATTGCAGTTTTGGTTCTGTCCCTCTTGATCAGGTTTTTGTTTATAGGAAAGATCACGAAACATTGAGGAGGTATTGAGTGTAGTTCTATTTTGTAGCCTTCTTTGATTATGTCACTTGTTCAGGCATCTGGGTGGGAGTTGGCCCATGCCTGACTGAAGTGAAGCAGGCGTCCCCCCACCGGAGGTGTTGGATAGTCATGCCTTTGAGTTTTTGGATTCCCCCTCCGCTCTGTCGGATCTGTTGCTGAACGATCTTGGGAACCTGTTGTTAAAACCTCACCGACGAAAGGACTGCTTGCTGTTGTTGTTGCCCCAGGATTGCCTTCTGTTGTCCTGGCACGGTCTGGCCATGGACTGGTATGGTCTAGAAGAGGAGGAGGAAGAGGATAAGGCTATTGATCTCTTGTCTCCTGGCGCACATACTTAGGAAGGGCCTTCTTTTTATCGTGGGTTTCCACCAGTATCTTCTCCAATGGTTCTCCAAATAACTTGTCCCCTGGGAACGGGTACGCCGAAACGATCACCTTGGACTGGAAGTCTGCTGGCCAGGAACGTAACCAGATCTGGCAGCCGCAGCCGATGCCATGGCTCTAGAAGACATCACCATAGAGTCTAAGGTGGCATTAGCAGTAAAAGAGATGGCTTTTAGAACCCTATTAGCTCCTTCAAGTAATCTACGGTTATTTTCTAGTAGCATCTGGATTAGTGTACGCATCCAGACGATGGATGCCCTTGAGACTGTAGATGCAGCTGAAGAAGCCTTAATCGCTAGGGAGGAGGCTTCATGTGATTTTTTTGAGAGCGAACAGGGGAGCCGACCCGGAGCCGTCAATGTTACCGGTCTCTGCGCCATTGTCCTATTCGTCCCCTTGGGCAGCATCCGCAGAAGTGTTCACTGCAAGGTCAGATCCGCTATGACACACGATCTCGGGTCGCTCCCTGGCCGAGATTGGGCTCTGCCGGCCGTTTCCCTTATTCAAAATGGCCACCGCTGTCTGCGCAGGCTCTGAGTGTACGTGGGGAAGGCAGATTTTGGCGCGCTTAGCACCGCCGCCAATCTCTGAAGATTGGGAGCCCGACGCCTCTTCCAAGCCGCTTGCTCTCTTCTGCGTTCTTCCCCAGCTCTCCGGAGGAGAGAAAGCTGTCGCTATCTCCCCGGAGCACCATTGCCTTTCCAATAAGGTTGAAATAGAAGGAAGATCTCCCCCAAGATGGGTAAGGAGAAGAGAGAAGAGAAAGAAGGTTTTTTTTAAAAAAGAGCAAGAGTAAGTGAATAGGAAAAGTTATAAGAGTAAATTAGTAACAGGAACAGTGAACTAAGATAGTGAGGAAAAGAGAAAGTTAGGCAAAGCCTACTTCTTGAGGGTGACTCCCACCACAGGAAACAGTTAAAGTTAATCCTGCCTCCCTAAGTGATGGATGGGAATCACCCACAAGATGGCCTCCACCTCAGAGGGAGAATCTAAATTTTGCACCCAAAATCTATTCTTGCAAAAACACATAAGTATATTCAACAGTCTTCAGCTTTTCAGAACCAGATCCTACTAGCCTCCAACAGAGACCCACTTTCAGTTTAATATATGCTCACCTCTCCCTCATGCCCTCTCTTTCTCTGCTACATTCTCCTTTTCTCCTCCTCTTAAAAAAAGTTCCTGAAGACTTTTCTAGTTTTACAACCCACTGGAAATCCCACTCCTGTATCACCCCCCAATCAACTGAAGACCAATAAAAATTTTAAAAGATAACTTGTGATCATGGAGAAAAGGATGAAAGGAAATATAGAGATGCTCTAACAGGGAACAGACCAAAAATTAAAAGGCAGTCTCCTTTCTGACACCAAGGACAAGCAAGCCAAAGGAAAAGAGAAAGAGCAAGGAATTCCAGGATGGGCACTAAGAAAGCAAGCCTAAAAGCAAAGGAGGGCATGGCAATCCCCAGGAGTAATAACCAACAAGAGGCAAGGGGCACAGGGCAGTCCACTGCAGAGCACTGATTGAGAACAGCACAGTCTCCTAATCCAATCCAGACACGTGTCAAAAGGAATTAGGGATGCTGTCGAATTTCTCATCCTTGCCAGTTCCACTCTAAACCCCCCTTTCTGCTTCTCTCTTGTGTAAATCACACCCTGGAATCTCTGTGTTTGTGCCATTTTCTGTTTGCTCACACCAAATTTTTCCTGTTAAAATTAATGTACATTTTAGCACTGGTTTTGCACCAACTGTTTAATTTTTTTAAAAAACACCGCAAAAGAAATAAACCAACTAGAAACACCAGTACCAAAAATGAGTGGAACGGAAAGGAAATACAGCAACACAGCAAAGCAAAGAGAAATGAACAAGGGGACACTGCTCAGATATTGGTAGCTTGGTGTAGTGGTTAACATAACGAACTCTAATCTGGAAGAACCGGGTTTGATTCTCCACTCCTCCACATGCAGTTGCTGGGTGACCTTGGGCAAGCTACAGTTCTCTCAAGAGCTGTTCTCAGTCAGAGCTCTCTCAGCCCCACCTACCTCACAGGGTATCTGTTGTGGGGAGAAGGGAAGGAGATTGTAAGCCGCTCTGAGACTCCGAGTGAAGGGCAGGGTATAAATCCTCCTCCTCCAAATTACAAGGGATACAGAGTAGACTGGCCTCCCTGTCTCTTGTCACAGCTCTCCCAGGCACTTAGATACTGAGGGGGCCAAACTAATGGGGCTCAGGGATAGTTTTAAAATTATTATTTATTGGCCGTCCATATTCCCCCC
>NW_015168044.1:3437761-3493216 GCF_001447785.1 Gekko japonicus
AAGAGTCTAGCCGAAGAATGGAGCAGTACACAATACAAAACGTGCTCTTTGTGGACCACAGTGGGACACAGGAGTTGGTTTCTAAGAAAAAGAGGAGTCAAGGAACAACACATCAGAGGCTGGGCTACAAAAGGGCTTTTTAAAATTTCAAGACAAACTGACTGCAGCTGTGAAGTCAAGTGAACCAACAAAGGCACATCAGGTTCCAAGATACGGTCTAGGATGGAATAATTCAGGAGGCAAAAATGATAAAAGGAAGGAGTAACTAGGAAAGCTGAAAGGAGAAGCCGTAGCAGATTGTAGAAGTGTGGAAACCAGGTGATTAGTCACTAAGGACAGGCTGGGCTGTGAGGACAGGAATTCAAACAGTTTGCTGTGGAGTACAGAAAGGACGGACAGTATACAAGGCAGGATTACAGGACTATAGATTATAGGATTATAGATGAGACATGCAGCCAAAACAGAACTATTCAAGAGAACATTTTTATAAAGGTAATAATGTTGTAAGAAAACAGAATTCTGCAGGAAAGGTACATTCTGTTAAGGCAACTGATGATAACGATGAGAAGACAGCATTTGTTGTATACAGCCAAAGGCATTACAGTCAATCAGAGAATACGGCCCATGGATCATAAATAACATTGCTAAAATAAACCAGACCTGAAAGTGCGTATCAAGTTAAAACATTTAATTAGAACCTATAAAGGTTCTCATTTTAATTACCTGCGTTTTAGGCAGTTTGCCTTTCCTCCACCTTCATACTGTATCATTCGCTGAATATATTACATTGATTTTAATTTCATCTATATATCTAATTCCCAACATGCCCCCTTCATGCGGATATCTAAATCCACACATCAGGGGCACTTGGGGGGCAGGGAGATTTTCCTGCACATTTGGGGCAATACCCAGATGTGCAGAAAAATCTGAAAACTTGGGAAAATATGTGGGGGATATTTAAATCCCCCCAAAAGTAAAAGAGCATTCTCTGTGCAGGCCGGCCAGCGGCTGTAAGCCGCTCAGCCCTCACTGCCGCCGGGGGGGGGGATGTTTGGTGGGCCGAGCTCATGTCTTGCCACCGCTGCTGGGGGGAAGGGGGAGCGGGAGAAAGCTTGGCGGCCAGCCAGGTCTCGCCGCTGCCAGGGGCGGAGGGAGAGAGAAAGTTCAGCGGGCTGGCCAGGCCTCGCCGTTGCTAAGGGAGGGGGGAGGGGGGAGGGGGAAAGGTTGGGAAGAAGACTCACCTGCGGCTGCTTCCTTCTCCTCCCGTGGAGCTTCTCCCCCCCCCCGAGTATCGCGGGTCCCCCTTTTTGTTGTTCTATAATTGTGTCATCCAGATTTATTGCATTGCTCACCATATGTATTATACCCGCCTTTATAATTCTGCAATCTGCCTTGAGAGTCAAGAAGAAAGGTGGACAATAAATGAAACAAACAAAACCATAAAACAAGAAGTCCACTGGAGGAACAGAAACAGGCCCAAAGTCTAGGCAGGCAGGGGCAGAACTGGGTTCTGGACCAAATAATGATGCTGAGCAATGACCTGCATCTGTGACCGGACATGAGGCTTCTTGAACTAGCAGAGGGGCTGTGGTCTCGAGTGTTGGGTTAGACAGTGTCACGACATGACAACCACAGCCTAGACGTGGCTGCCTGACACTAGCAGGTAACTGATTTCATAGCCAAGCAGTCTGGGCGGCTCCTTGAAACTGATGGATGCTACACAGAGTCTCAGTGAGGGTTTAGACAGCAGGCTGCCCAAAGTCTTACCCACCTGTGTATCCTGGGGTCAGAGAAGACTACAATCACTTCCCGTCCCCACTTTTGGAGACGCGGCTCAGAGGAATGGAGTACTAGCAGCTCAAAAGGCAACAGGTATAGATAGCTGGGTACATCGGGATAACTCAAAGAAAATACAAAATTACCATTTCCCCGCTGCTGGGAACGGGAAGGAATGCACCACTGAAACTCCACTTAGGGTGACATTTTAACCTTCAGCGGGTGGGGGGAGATGCCAGACATTAGATGATACTCTGAATTATAAATAATATTGCTACTTCTTTTTCTGAGTCTGTCGACTCCCTTCAGCTTCCCATAATTAAAGGATGAGGATTGAGAGACAGTGCCCCGGAAAGATAAAAGCACCATCAGGATTCCCACCGCTGCTGGATTCGTTAACTAGTCAACCTGCCTGACAAGACTCTTACTTTAAAATGGAAGCTCTCTCGGTCTTTCTCCAGCTGTGACACAGTGACTGCAACAGACCCATTACTACCAGGGTTCTGCTGCCAGGCATTTCTGTGCAAACGGGAAGGGGAGGCAGCGATGGATGGATTTTGCCCCTACGCAGACAAGGGCTCATCGCACCTGTGCTGTGCCCCAAAAGCTGGTATGAAAGAAAAAGGTAGGGTAGATCCTCAGGGCCTAGAGGAATAGTCACAAATATGTCAAGGAAGTGTGGATTTGCTCGTTCATGTACTGTGCTTGCAAGTGTGACACCCTCATTCCCCCAGCTCCAAACTCATAACAGTTTTAGCAGTTATGAACAGTTTTAGCAATTAGTTTTAGCAATTATGCCCATCAAACTTTAAAAAGATTAATTAATTGTCTTCCCCACCCTTCAGCTTGTTGATAAAAAAAGCTGCATTTAAAGGACTCTGTGTACACGGAAACCTAAAAATGGGTCCTTTTTTACTGAGCTAATGAAAGAAGTGTGGGATTTACAACACACACACACACACACACACACACACAAAGCCCCTACCATTCTTTGTCAGAAGGAAAGTTGCAGTTTTCCATTCTACATTATAAACCCAAAATAGCCTTGTGGAAATTAACAAGGTTTCTCTTTTTAAAAATATGTTTTATTTTAAAAAATAAAACAAAATACATAAAAAGGCAAAAAAGAAAAAAGAAAAATCACAGAGAATAGAATTAAGAAATGGTTTCTCTTAACTTTCAAGCTTTGCCAGTGAAGATTAGGCTTCAGTCCAATTAATCAACTATAGTTCCAGTTGATTGATCCACTGTAATTTTTATCCTCTGTGGCACTTCTATTCTGCCCTTTCTCCAAAAAACTCACTGCTGTGTTCATGGTTCTCTCCATTTAATCCTCAAAACAGCCCTTTGAGATAGGGTGGGCCAGTCACACTCTCATCCAGTGAGTCTCAATTGGGGGGCAGGGGATTTGATTCCAGGCCTTCTCAGTCCTAGTCTAACCATTGCACCATGTTGGTTTAATGACCAATGAAACTTGCAGCCATCCTAACAAACAAACAATCAAACATCAAGCCACTGAAAAGCACTACGCATGTTACTGAAAAAAGACACAAGAGGATCTGTATACAAGTAAATATGTGGCATTATGAGTATGAAAATCCACCCCAGGAAGCAACCAACTGTTAAGAACAGCACGACAAACATGCAAGCCTGGAAACACTCTCTAAAGAGATATCCAGCCACTTCTATTTGCTTAAGTTTTCCAGTGCTCCCCTTAGAACACTTTTCTGGGAGGAAGACCCATTCAACAGACTTGAGTAGGATTCTGAGTAGATGTACTCAGGATTGCTCTCTTAGCTTGTATCTTTATCTGTTTACTTAAAACACTTATTCCTTACCTTTCAGTATGACACACACTGAGGCAACTTTCAAAATGCTAAAACATAAATACATTAAACACCAATGGCAGTAGCCTACTACTACTAGTAGTACTAAGATACTGGAAAACAAATGCACAGTGTTTCTTGAACAGGCTTGCCTGTAAGCCTGGAAAAAAATGCCCTGTTCTTTTAACAGAGTCTTAATGTGTACAAATGGGAATTTGAAGTTTTCCATGGCATGGAAGTAAATAACACCCCATTAAGCCTCTATTAAGGGGACAGGACATTTTTTCTCCAAGTAGTTGGCAACCCTAGCAGCAAGCGTGGTGGCAAGTAGTACTGTTAGTGCCAACCTAACTAAGTTTATAGCTAATATTTTCTGATTTTGAAGATCCTACATGCATCCAAGCCCTGACCTGGATGGCGTAAGGTAGCCCAATCTCATCAAATATCGAAAGCGAAGCAGGGTCAGCCCTGGTTAATATTTGGATGGGAGGCCACCAAGGAAGTCAGGGGTCGCTACGCAATGGCAAACCACCTCTGTTTGTCTCTTGCCTTCAAACCCTATGGGGTCACCATAAGCAAGCTACAACTTGACGGCACTTTCCACCACATATGCATCCATTTTATAAAACCAAATAAAGATGAGGTGTAGCCACGATAATACGTTTCTAACAGCCATCATAGTTACTGCTCTGCTTTCTACCTCAGTGAGATGCACAGTTCAAGAGGAAGCAGCCAGAATTACCCAAGGGGCTGCATTCAAATAAACCACCTGAGAATTCACAGTCACAATCAAGGTCAACCCCCCCACACCCCATTTTTGTTAAAGATTGAATTGGTACGTGTTGAGTGAGACATCTGCCCAGAATCCCCATTTGCTCTGCCATCAAAAACAATTTTATTTTGTGCCATTTATTTTAAGTAGCACCAAAACCCCCAAGAAATTCCCCATTCCCTGCACCCAACTGACCACAAACAATCTTTTAGAAGCTCCTAAGGAGGATCCAAAAGTGTGGCATAGGACTCTGGACTACCACCACACTTTTCATACTTTCAAATCAGGCTAACAAAGAAAACCAGAGGGGAAGCTGTGATAATTTACTGTGACAAAACAAAACAGAAGCCCGGTGGCACCTTAAGAACTAAAAGCATTTATTCCAGCACAAAGTTTCCTGCGTCAGATGCCTCTGAGGAGGTGAGCTCTGACTCACCGAAGTTCAGGCTAGAGGAAATGCTGTTAGTCTTTAAGTTGCCACCAGACTTCCAACAAATAACCCCCTCCCCACACCCCTTCATTAATTTAGCAGGGACGACATAGTAAGGTAGCAAGATGCAGTTCCCTGTTTCTTGATGGGAAGCTCTTCTTTCACTGTCCTACAGATAAAGGCCTACACTGCAAGTACAAAGGAGTCAACTTCTACTATCAATGCTTTAAAAAGCCAGAAGACCTTTAAACACACATCAAAAGTAAGCAGGAAGCCGGGCTTGAGGATATAAGGAAGGAAAATGCTCAGTGCCCAGGTCTTATTCAGCTTCCTTGGATGTCCCCAGTTGTTCTCTCCAGAGAAAAATGTCCTGCAATCTGCTCCAAGCATGAGACTAGATGACAAAATGTTTGAAACCACTGCTATAGTGGGTAGGGATGAGCATGAACCAGAAAAATGCGGTTCATGGCCAAACCATGAACCGAATCAAACCAGGAGGTTCGTTTGTGAATGAAACCAGTTCGGAGTTCATGGTCCCACAAACCCTGTTGAAAGGGACTGGAGTCCCTTTAAACGAGGCTTGCAGAAAGCCCGAAAAACAGCCTGGCAGGGAGCAGCCTGCGGCAGATGCTCAGCTGTTTTTTGGGTTTTCTTATGCAGCTCCTTTAAAGGGACAGCACGAGAAGCCCAAAATAGCTGAGCAGCAGGGAGCACACTGCTCCCCACTGCTTAGCTGTTTTTGTGGCTTTTGTGGGAAACAGAAAGCAGGGGGTTAAAGGGAGTCCCTTTAAACCCCTACTTTCTGTTCTACCCACAAATCAACATGACCTCCTTTAAAAATTCATGGAAGTTTGTGACAGTAGACCCGTCACAAACTATGGTTCGTGAACCATGAACAGGGCAAAATTCATGACAAATTTTGCTTTGTAGTTCAGTTCGTGCCCATCCTTAATAGTGGGAATGGCTGCTAGCCAGGCTTACTAAATGACATTTGGCAACATATTCCCCTCTTTGTTAAAACAAGGATGAGAACATTTCAGGCATATGCATACAATCCAAATCGTTTACCGATTCCCTTGATGCTTTCAAAATGTGAGGGGCTGAGTAAATGTTATATACCGTCATTGTCTCAGCATGCTCCAATCGACCTTCCCATTATAATCAAAACCTTCCCTGTTTCCCCACTTGAGAAACAGTTTGTCAATGATTCTCTGACACTCTCTTCA
This sequence comes from Gekko japonicus, assembly GCF_001447785.1. Classification (NCBI taxonomy): domain Eukaryota; kingdom Metazoa; phylum Chordata; class Lepidosauria; order Squamata; family Gekkonidae; genus Gekko; species Gekko japonicus. Next base: position 3,443,792 of record NW_015168044.1, read on the forward strand.
ACAGGTTTGACATGGAAAGCTGTCAGACAACGCATCACGTATAGGAAACACGGCCTGTGCCTTCCTGCAGCTGTGAAAGGCAAGGGACAATGTGCCAGCTGCTGTTTTCCCATTACAACTGTGTACATCCAGAGTCACTCTACAGAAGTTCTTAAGTCTTTCAAAGCAGTGGCACCCACTTAAAAATACAACAAAACACAACTGGAATCTGGCTCGGCACACTTAAAAAAAACCCTGGTGGTGGGACAGCGTTGGGTGTGCTGCAAGTGTGTGGAAGAATGTGAGAAAAGTGTGCCAGGTGAATAAAAAACCAGGAAAGAGAAAAAGGAGACGAAAAACAGAAGAATTTGGGAAAAGAGGAGGGATGGAAGGATATTGAAAAAGGAGAAAATAGTAACTAAGACTGAAAAGACATCAGAGGGGTGGGGGGGGGGAACTCAATAGGAAGGGAAGGGTGAGAGAGACAGGCTAGTGCAGCTAGGCCAAAGCTCTTTGGCTCCGTTGCGGCGCCTGCCATTCCACAATCTGTGCCCACACGTCCGTCTCAGGCCTGTCCACCCACCAGGAAGGGGAAATTAAAACCATCCTTTCTGACTACAGCAAAAAGCAACTGGGGAAAAAAAATAAGATGACAGTTCAGACCAACGGGAACCAGGGATTAAGATTAAGAACCCCCAGATCTGGGTGGATGCATAAACAGGGAGGGGAGGAAGGCATGGCCATATGGCTAGCTTTGTGTGTGAAATCCTCATTAGATGCCTATAAGGACATGAAAGTGGCTTTTACCATTTCCGGTCCTTGAGGCCTCCTGGGGAGCCTTAAGGCTGGGTTATCTGCTTTCACTGGCAGGCCCGAGACCACGCAATTAACTGATGAGATTTATAGGGGTTACATGGGGAAAAGGAGCTCATATAACACACTGGCTATGTGTATCCGCAAGCACAAGCTGCAATCTTTAGTAAAGGCCAGGCAACACAATTAGTAATGTCAACTGTAGCAGCTAGCTGGCCTGAGAAAGCCAGAGTCTGACGCACCTATTTGCATAAATAGTGAGCCTCCATATTGTGGATTAGTTACCAAGGATCTTATTAATTATTTATCCAGCCTTTCCTCCAAGATGCATACAGTGTTCTGTGACGACAGATCCAGATGGTCAGCCACGTTCTGGGCTCCTCCATTTTACCCTGACAACCACCACCCTGCAAGGTAGAGTAAGCTGAGAAAGGATGACTGGCCCAAGGTCACTCAACCAAGCTTCATGACAGAGTCAGGATTTGAACCTCAGTATCCCAGAGTCTAGTTGGACACTAACCAGGGGTCATTTGGGGGGGGACACGGGGGACGCCATCCCCCCGGGTGAGGTGCGGGAGGGCGGGGCCTGGAGCTCCCTGCTGGTGCCCACTGGAGGTCGCCGCCGGCTGTGGGGAGGACACACTTCCGGTGATGTCAGGGGGTGTGGCATATGCTAATGAGTTATGCTAATGAGTCCCCCTAGCTCTTTTTCTACGAAATGACCCCTGACACTAACCACTGCACCATCCCGGCTCTTCTGAACACCCACCACTGTTTTTCTGCTGCAGTGGAAATACTGACCGCACTGAGTGCATATATCAAGGATGCACACAGATAAGGTTCTCTCACAATTCTGTGAGGTAAATTAGGCTGACAAAAGCCTGATTAGCTCAAGGTCACTGCGAGGCCCAAAAAAGGGATACAAAGCACGGTCCAAATCCAACTCTTTAACCTCTACACCTTACCAGTTCCCAGAGTTACCTCAGTCAATTCAACCATGGGCCTACAATAAAAATTCTGCCTACTCAAATCAGTGCAGCCCTGCACCTCCAAGTGGAAACTGCCAACTGTGTCAAGTGGTCAGCTATCTTGGCCCCTTTCCCCTCTGTGTTGGTGCCAAGAGAGCCAATGTATCACAAGCCCTTGTTAAGTCGAAGAGTTCTCTATGATACGCTAATTTTATCCAGTGCCTCAGAGCCCCTGAAGAGGAGAAGCAGCTCCCTTCAGTGCACTTGGAGACGGCACGTCCAACAGCTGGGGAAGCACAGTGGAGAGCCATGTAAGTCGCAATTGGCACCGGGTTGGTTTGTGAGCTGAGGGCCAAGCCTTGAATTAGTTGGTTTTACAGTGTTTTGTAACATTTGTTTCAGTCCTTCCTTGGGCACCAGGAGCTAGACTATATATAAAAAGTTGCTGCCATTCACTGCTGCTGTCTCAATGCCACAGAACTCTCTGGGGACAATCTGACCTGAATAACTGAAAGATGGAGAAGTATTTGTGTCTTGGGGAACTTGCAAGACTCTGTAGATCTTGGGGCCCTGGTGCTATCTAATCGATTCTATGAAGCCTTTGCCCCAAACTTTTTCTCTGTTTCCCATTGAGATTTAGCTTAAGTTTGTGCAACTAGAAGGAACGTATATTCCCGCTTTGCTCTTCCCAGTTTTCATCTCCCCTTTGTCTCTTTTAAGCTCCTCAGTGAAGGGCCCTGTCATTTGGTACTTCTGCAAAAGTGCCATGTGCACTGATGATGCAATATTACACCCTGAAACTGTGACCAATGCAAAGGAATCACGCTTCCAATAGGAAAGGCATTGGGGCAAATGGACTGCCAAGTGCAAATGTCTCCGCTTCTTTAACCACCTGCTCCAGTGCAGACCTGAAGTGCTGTTACCCCCATTTAAAATAAACAAACACAGAGCATGTCACCCACAATGGGTGCAGTTAATGCAGGGTAAGCATCCCTGGGACAAACAAGAAGCGGCTTGTGTGCAGCTGTTCCCCCCCCCCCCGCTGAACTGGATCTGGGGTTAATTTTCCAACTGCACTCAGCTGTCCTCTGCCCAACCCCTCTCTTTTGAAGAACGAAACATTCTCACTTAAAACTTAATGCACTGAAATTAACCCTGAGCAATGCCCCACTAGGGAACCGTTTCTATTGGAGAAAAGAAAGAAAAGAGAAGGGGGGGGGGAGGAAGAAATGACTACTGATTCTAGCTCAGGGAGATGTGGATGTTGGTACCCACCCCCCCTGAGTCAGCTGCTGCTTTTGAAGGGAAGTGATTACACTAAGTAGAGCGGCCAAAAACCTCCCAGCTTTGTACTGTTGCACTAGAGAATAGGGTTTCCCCCCCCATCCTGCATGTGATTCTGATTACAATATATTGCCACTAACGATAATTGCTTGGATTGAATTTATCTGTGTCTTTAGCTAATAAATTGCAAGGACCACCACTGAAGGAGTAATGGACTACAGCTGTTAGAATCAAAGCCCATTTCTAGGTCAAGGCGAGTCTGGGAGAGGCTAGGGAGGATGATCTCCAGTGGGAAGAGCAATACCTAACAGGAAACAAGCAAAGGAACCCCAAGGCAGTTTTGATTAATCTCCTAGACATGTTACTGGAGTACTCCAAGATCTGGATGAGGGGCAGAGTGTTAAAGTCCATGTGCCTGTGCTTGGTGCTTTTTCATTAATGCTCAGATGGATTTCATAGCTCTTTTAAGAAAATGTTCTGGAATCACATGCACATATACTCCCGCACACACACACACACACACAAGCACACACTCTCCCCTTTCACATATACAGATGCAGCAAGCAACAACAACAAAACTATCCATGTTCACCCTAAAGTACAGCCAACTCAAGTGTGAAACAGGAGAAACATTTAAATGTGGGTTGCAAGGGCATTCAAAGAAATTAGAAACTAGGAAAATCTGAGGCTGGGGTGGTGGTGGGGAGATAAAGATAGAGAAGCAGCACCCAGGCAGGAGGACACAGCGAAGAATCTGGCCTGACCTCCAGGGACAAGCAATCAAGACCCAGGCTTCAACTCTGAGAGCCACTGTGGTCCACGATCTATAAAGAGTTGGTCTTAGACCAACTTGTGTTTGTATTTATCTCATGGATCAGCCAAGAACTCGTTGGGCAGTTTCTGTATTTTCATCTTCAATTATCCCTGGGAATAAAATAAAACAAGACCAGCAGTACCCGACTTAACCTTGCAAAGTCGGGGCTGATGCAACAGTCAAGCGACCCCAGCTGTCAGTTTGGGTTCCGCAGCCCACCAAAGGCTGCTGGGGGCTCATCTTGCATGGGGGAAGACGAATGGGCAGGCACATGCCGTTGCCACCTGCCTGGGGCCAAGGACGGCTCCCGAGGAGCTTGCAAGCCACTCTGGAGCTCATTTTTTATCCAGCCAGCAAGCACCATGGGAGGAGATGACTTGCGTGGCCTGCACCCATCGTCCCTTCCTAGACTTCTGCCAGTGCTGCATGGATCCAGGGCAAACTTTACAAAGCTGGCAGTGTTTTGGGAACTGGCCAATGGCAGTACGGGAGGCGGGGCAAAATACCTTGGGGCGGCTGTGTGGTGTTCTGAGTAACACAGTGTGATACATTAAGTGTAGAGCTACTCTCGGCAAACATGTATTCCCAATTAATTTTTCCAGGTTAATACAAATGGTGTGCTAGGATGTGCAAGGGAGAATGTGTGTGTGCGCGCATGTGTGTGAACGCATACTTAAGCCAGTGTGAGAGCCAGCGTGATGTCATGGTTAAGAGCAGCTGACTCTAATCTGAAGAATCGGGTTTGATTCCCCACTCCTCCACATGAAGCCAGCTGGGTGACCTTGGGCCAGTCATGGTTTTCTCAGAACTCTCTCAGCCCCACCTACCTCACAAGGTGCTTGTTGTGGGGAGAGGAAGGGAAAGGCGATTGTAAGCCACTTTGAGACTCCTTAGGATAGAGAAAAGTGGGGTATAAAAAAACAACTCTTCTTCTCTGCTCATTTTATTTTTCTCCCCACAAGTACTTCTCTCCCCCAGGCCTTTCTCTTCCACACCTGAACTTATACCTGGGATGGATCCCAGAATAACCAGGGGAGGGAGGAGCAGGCACAAGGATTAGGAAAACACCTCCTAGCCACCGTGCATATTAGTATAACTAGGCAAATAGAGGCATTATTTTTGCTGGGACCCTGGTTGTAAACTCTGCACAACCATAGTTTCCTTGCACTGTTAACTGGATGCTGCATTATGAGCATACATTTGCTAGCACACACACATGGGGTGAGGGGAGAATTTACATTAGGAAAACAGCAAGGGAGGAAAAATCTCAGTACCTCCCTTCCCCTGCAGCAGCTTTTAAAGGAAATTTATTAATGATGGTAGAGCTCTTATAACAGATCCTCAACATCTTGCCAGGTTTTGCTCCTAGGACTGGCCTACCAGCTTTTAGTGGTATCAGGTTTACATCTCATTGGGGATGTAGTTACAGATTTTACTATATGCGCATGGAGAACATGTGAGGAAAACGTCTGCTCAATGTATCAGTTTTAAAGAGAAGAAACTTGTATGATAAGAGTGATGGACATTCTGTTTTACAATTTTAGTGTAGGAATTAGAATGTCACACTGGGGAGACCCAGGTTCATATCCCCACTCCGCTATGAAAGCTCACTAGGTGACCTTCAGCCAGTCACACACAGCCAACCTAACCTAACCTTCTACAGATTCTGTCTTACAGTTTTCCAAACATATTGGCATATCTATGAGGGTTAGAAAATTGATATATATATATATATATATATATATTTAAAAAGGAAGACAGAGTGAGCAAGAAGAGATTCTAAAGCATTCAATTTCTGCACCATATCTAGGCTTCTATATAAGTGGAACTACGTGAAAACCAACAGGCGTGATTGTGATATAATACAGGGCAACTATACTAACAGTGTCGCCTTTATTATTTTACATTCTTACTTGGGATTAGACACAACAAAAATGTCAGATGTAAACTAAAGTTGTTAGAGCAATTTGCCTCACTCACTGTCTTATTAAAGTCATTTTCTTCTCTCTTGTGCTATTTCCCTGTAATAAAAAAGCAAATATAAAAATTTCCGAAGTCATTTGGCGGCAGTAACTGAAATTTTTTTCTTGAGCATTTAAGGAGTCTGATGCTTGCTTGCAGCTTCAACTAACGAGACTTAAGACATAGGAAAGATGCTCACCGACTCACAAGGATAAAAGTATGTCTACAGGGTTGGGGGTACTTTTAAATGCAAGATTTATACATTTCTTCTGCTTGGGGGAAGGGAAGTGCTGCAACTTGAAGAAGACAACATTTGTAAAAATCACAGAGTTGTAATGGACTAACCAGGCTGAATCATTCAACTCTTGGCTTAAAAGGCAGCACCCTCTACCAGTCTCCCAATGCAGTCCTGGACATAATGTGTGCCACAGAGCGGCAGACACTGCCCTAAGAAAACTCAAAATTCTACAGCTGGTAGAATTATACACATTTGCACTGTCTATACTATTTTTACAACTTGTGTAGGACACTGAAGCTCTGATGAGTGCGGGGGGGAAGCTTTCACTCAGCAGCTGTTATGGTTTCAGAGATTCCCGTGCTCACAGTTTCAAGCACACTTTATTCACAATCATAAGAGCTAGAACTGTGTGAATCGCTCAGCTGCTCAGGAACCACCTCGTGGCTTTTTGACATGCCACTTGTGACTCTTCTTGAGCACTGTTTCCCAATATGGCTCCTGAAACATGGGGCAGGATAAGTGGGCAAAGCCCTTGTCTGGTGGAGCTTTTTGTTGACTGATAGGATCCCACCTTAAAACAGCTGTCACCAGAAGAACAGGTAAGCTGTGAGCACTGGAAATAACTGTGGCTCTTTTGGTTGATTGTAACTATGAGTGTGATTCTCCACAAGCTGCAGAGTACCAATGAGCTAGAAAGTAGCTTTTAAAAAAATCAAATCAAAACTTATATTCTAAGGATGTTGACCTTTATATTTGTGCTTCCACAGTATACTATTTATTTATCAACGATCTCCCCAACGGGGCCCCGAAGCAGCTGACATTGTTCTTTCCCCCCTCCATTTTATCCTCACAACAACCCTGTGAGATAGGTTAAGCTGAGAGTGTATGACTGGCCCTAGGCCACCCAGTCAGTTTCCATGGCAGAGTGGGGATTCAAACCTAAGTTTCCCAGGCTGCGCTACACAACTTTGTGCACAGCAGAATGCATTCGCAGAACAGTAAGTTCCAAAATAACTCAGGCAAGTAAGCCAAACCAGACACTATGGTGAAGGGGGAGGGATAAGAAAGACACTTAACCAATGTGACCTTGGAAAAAATCCACCAATTCCAAATATGACGATCAGCTAGACACTAGGTTTCGCTCATGCTCAGAGCTAAGACTGGGCATTTAGGAAGGGAATTTAGAAGCTCACATGTACATCTTGTCCTTCTGCTTCTATTCTGCTCCAACTCAGGTTAACAGAAATTAGGGGAAGACAGCAGTCAGTAGCTATTTAAGGAGCTCATTTCTAGGGCCCAAGGATAAAAGGCGCATCATACCTTTTATTAGCACCAACGACAATATCACGGAACTATGTGCATCACAAACAGCGTGCAAGCTTTTGAGTTCTCTAGAACTCTTCATCCGGCTGGATACTCAGCAAAAAACAACCAAAAAGTTAAAAGGGGGGCAGGGGAGAGGTGGCAAAATCTGCAGTTGTAGTCTTAAAACAGAAAACAGGATGTGCTGCAGGCTAAATTGGATTAGTTTAGATGGTGCTGGATGAAGAACTGGTTTCCAAGTTCCCATAATGTTGTTTGGACAAAAGAGAGAAGAAAAAAATGACACTTCTGTTTTATGAATAGGAAAGGTAGCAGTTACTCAAATTCCCCAGGAGCAGCAGGCTACTCCAAATTTTTTCTGGTCCAAGTTCAGTCCTAGAAAAAAGATATTGTAGAAAATGTGTTTTGCACTGTGGGCCACATCAAAAGACTGCCATGAGTTGTAGAATCAGAATTACTTTTTGTAACATGGAATCCAATCCAAGGTATCTTTATTCAGAACTAAGCTGCTCTGAGTTCAATATGCCTTAATTTCTTCCCCAGGGAAATCCACTCCAGGTTTGTTCGGGAGGCATCATATTAAAAGAGTGACAAGACTGTACCACAAGGTATAAATAAATATTCACATAAAAATAACTTGGAGAGCAAAAAACAAAAAGCAGCCACTCACTAATCTGAAGAATAGCATATAAAAATTAGACAGTGTCCCAGTGAAGGAAATTGGAGTTGACTGGACAAATCTCTATCAAATTTCATAAACAGCAACAGCAAGAACAGGTGTCATTCTACCAGTGACTTTCATCTTGATCAAATAACACAAATTTGACACAAAACTGAAAATTCAAAATGGGTTCAAACTCCAACTTGTGAGTTTGTGGGTCATCTTATAATGGACAGTGGTTTGTGGTAACATCTGAATTTACAAACCACAGTTTCTTGAGTGGCACTGCCTCCCTTATGGCCACATAACCACCGAGACAGAAGTACAAGGAAAATGCCTTCCCTGGTGAGAGGCTGAGAAGAAACAAGCTGCAGAAAACCTGAAAATCAGGGCTTATACACAAAACCTGGATGGTATTTATATCTGGTAGATAAAGCAGAATTTGCCGCATAAACCACCGTTTAAGCAAACTATGGTTCAGCATGATGTCTGGATGCAATTTTACCCGACGCTTATTTGATCACATTTCTGTTTTGAAGTTGTCAGCCTTGTCTGTGTGTATGTGTTTTTAAAGAATGTACAAGTCATGGGTTGTGACAAAATGATATGCTGAAAAAAATATATTGCAGTTTTTCTAGTGCTGTGGTCCTCACCATGCTACCAGCCAATACCTTTCCTGATAACCATCAAGTGTTTTTAAAAAGTGGGTAGGATTAGACTGGGGTTTTGCCCAGCAAGGCTTCTGACTGACCATGGGAGATTTGATAGGCTGTGCAGATTTTTCACCTGCCACCACAGCACAAAGATCTTCACTGTGTGACTGAAGGTAAGTTTACAGGTGTGCCCACCATGCCGTGTTAGAATTCCAAATGTCCCTGCAGGTTCAAAACAGTTGGGGACCCCAGTTTTAGCACAAAGTTAAGACATTCCTGTTTGTCCTTGTCCCCGTCCCCCTGATCGTTTTAAACTGATTTTGGAGTTCTTCATTTGTATGCACTTCGGGGACTTTTTTAAAAGTAGAAAAGCAGCTTATGAGGGGGAAATGAATAATTATCCATACAGACTTCTTAATATTTTGCTGCTAATATTTTACATTTTCAGCTTTTACATTTTCAAACCTCTATTTGTAGCAATGAGTGCTAGAAATTTAGGGGCTTTTGTACCAAAACACAAGCTAGATATTGAAAACTGCACACACCTGTGTGGATGCCACAGGAGTACCTGGGGAGGGGAAATGTATTGTTCATCTCCTGTACTTTCCTCCATAAGGATTGCAAAAGCACATGCCAATGCACATAAAAATGTTGCTACTTACTTTTTCAAGGGCTCTATGACTGTCTTTTGGATCTGGTTCACCTGATGGAAGAAGAACAATTTTTAAAAAATAAGAGAAGAGAAGCTGTTTGAACTATGCCTGCCCTATTCAAGTAGTCTTATGACAAGATCACAATACAAACAGTAATTATGGCTAAGTGCTCAGAGGCAGAAGCTGAACTCCCAGGGCAGAACACTCCTCTCCACTCCATTAAGTTTAGTAAAGTTCTAACTTAGAGCAAGCATCAGCTATCTCCCTTGAGTTTGGCCCACTCACTCCCAGAAGACAAGAACGGTGTGTGATGAGCAGGCTGTGATACCGGCCTTTATGGCAATGTCTCTGCACCACAAATGTTGAAGAACTGCCTGCTGAATTAATACACAGGCAAGGCCCTATGGTCCATCTAAAGCAGCAAGGACTGGCACTTTGTATTGACAGCTCCTATAATCTGTACACAGACATTCCCAGATTTATTATAGGACCATATTATTCATGCAACAATCAGAATCAATGACTTGCTTCTTTAGAAGAGATGTTTATTGATCAATATTGGCAGAACGTCACTACTTCAGGATCTGTGTTAAGACTAACGGGAAAAGCGCGGGGTAGATAGATATACGGGGTTCAAAGAAGGGCACAAGGCGGCAGAGAGCCAATCAAGGTAAGAAGTGGGGCCCGTCAGAATCTAACAGCCCCTTGTTCCCAGAGGATGATGCTACAGCTAGGAACCAAGGAACCCAGGTCATTCGCATAAACTATACAGAAAAGGGAGCATCACCCAGACACCAAGAAAGTGAAAGTTACATTCCAAAGAAACCCTTCCCCCTCCACTCCAACCTTTATGGCAGCGAGCTGACAAGCAGTCTTCAGAGTTTTATACTCCTTTATACTCCTTTTGTTTTTTTTATGTGCAGAGTATAAAAATTCTGAAGGATACACACACGGCTGGACATCAGAATCTGCAGTTTGCAATACAATCACAGTCGTGCAGACTTGTACATCCTCTGGTGGAAGACAATAAAGTTCTAGTAACAAGACAATAATCCACTTTCAATCCATTTTCAGTGCACTTTACAACTGGAGTTTTACTGTGTGAACTGGCAGAATCCAGCTGGAAAGTGGATTGAAAGTGGATTATTTAGTGTGCGTGACTGCAGGCTCCGAAGAGAGAAACAAAATGGAATGTTCACAACCAGTGTGGACAAGACTGAAAGGGCTCAAATCTTACCTTCTCTTGGTTGAAAGAATCCATTCTCTTCATTGCAGTATCCAAAGCTGTCACCATCTCAAGAAATTTAGGGTCTTGCTCACAGAGTGGGTTGGACAGTAAGTCACAGGAGATTTTCACAGCTGACTTCGACATTGCTGCGGTTGGGACAGAGCCCAGGAAGAGAGAGATTCTGTCAGGGACTGGAAGTTGTGCAATTTTTCCCAGGGCTCAAAAACAGACATTATTGAACAATTAATACCACACTTACACTAGCGATGGACCATTGCTGAAAAAATCATTTTTAGGATGGTTCTTGTCTAGTGTGTATGTAATTTCCCCATTGATTGGTTCATGGTTTTGTCTGCACCCATGCAAAGTTCATCATCAGTTACTGAAGAACATAGCTCTCCTGTGTCTGAATGCTGTACCTAAAGTTTAGCAAGGTAAAACAGTTTGGTGGGACTGGACAGACATTAAAAACAGTCTGCCACCATGTGTGTACAGCCGGGCTTCAGATACCTGTGGGCAACATAAATGAAAATAATGAAAATACCTGGTACTTCATGATACTCAAAGTGCTTCACAAGCATTACCTCGGCCACAACAGTATTGTATGGCAAACAAATTGTACCTCTATTGCAGGGGTGGCGAACAAGTTCGACAAAAAGAGCCAAAATTTTAAACTGTAAGAGTCAGAGAGCCACACCACGCAGTGGCTCGGGGCAGTGGGGGGGGGGAGGGAGAGAGGAGAGCCCTCCCCGCGCTTGGAAATCCTGCAGGGGACCATTGCCGGGGGAGAGGGGGGGTCTGCCCCGCCAGGTCGCCTCCGGAGCCCCTCTCTCCGCGCTCTGGGAGAGCCCTCTCGGCGGCCAGCCCCGCGCCCGCGCTTCTTGCCGCCCCGAGCGAGGCCAGCGCGCCGCAGCCAAGGTAAGGCACCCGGCGGGAGCGCACCGCCCTGCGCCAAGGAAGCGCTCCTGGCGAGCCCTCACCTTCCCTCCGGCCGACGATCCCGGGGCGCGCCCAGCCCGGGCCGACCCTCCGCCGGCAGGGCCCTTCGCTCCCTCTCGCCGCCGCCGCCTCCTCCGGCGGCCGCAGCTCCTCGCTCGCCCCCGGCCAGCTTCTGGCTTAGCGCCGGGCGCAGCGCCTCCGAGCAGAGCGCGGCGTCCTCGGCCTCGGAGAGCCGCCCTGGCTCGCCTGCGGCCGAAAGACGCCCTCTCCCCGGAATGTGTCGCTTGGAAGCCGCCGAGGGAGCGCCGGGCAAAGAGCCGCATTCATTTTGGCCGGGAGCCGCATGCGGCTCGAGAGCCGCGTGTTCGCCACCCCTGCTCTATTGTGTATGTGCGTGTATGCTTGCTGAGAGTCCCTAAGGCTGAGAGAGAAAAAATGATATGCCTAAGGTTATCTAGTGAGTTCATGGCAGAGGCAAGGTTTGAACTCGCCAATATGCTACAGATCAGTCAATTCTCCCATTTATCCTCATCATTACCTGGCAGGTAGGTTTTTAGTACAGCCGTTTGAAAAGTGGGGAATTAACACTTCCACATAACTTGCCATGGGCTATCCAGAGAGGTGAGCAATTGGAAACCAAATCTCACCATCCCAAGGCCTATCAAATACACTGAACTGGCTTAGATGGTGTAGATGATGGGTCAAGTGTGTCAGTCTCTTTTCAGGAACACATTAATTCTCCTGTGCCTACAAAAATAACCCAGGATGTAAAGAGCTGATAGTACACTCTGCATTCAATGCTAATGGGAAACCTTCCAAGAACATTAACGGATGGCTTGAAGGAAGAGCTATTAATGCATTTGTGTAAACACCGAGATAATAGTTCATATGTAATCAAGTCCATACTGTTTAAATGCACATTTCATAATGCTGAAAAAGTAAGACTCTTTTTAAAAACAGGCACGGCGTGGCTAGACACTCAGAGCTTGCTTTTTTCCCAACAGACTGTTAAACACTGCTGAGTCTTACCACACCTCCCTCACAGTGAAAATCAGAACCTATTAAAGCTTTCCAATAGCTCTACAAAAATTATCCTGTGGCAGCAGTGACAAGATAATGCAGGTAAAGCAAAGGTTTCTGCTTAAGCTCCAATCCTATGCACGCTTATCAGAAAGAAAGCCCCTATGAAAACAGAGGGACCGGCATCCAAGAAAAGATGCACAGGATATCATCTCACACAGATCTGCAAGGACTACACTGCACCTTTTAAGTAAAACCTCAGGAGATTTTGAGGGGGGGGGAGGGGGAGGAAGCAGAAATGTTAGGAAAATTATATATCTATATCTATATCTTATATATATATTATATATCTATATCTCAGCGATGCAACGAACATGAAATTGAGCCAACTTCGGAGGACGGCGGAAGACAGGAGAGCCTGGCGGGAGATTGTCCATGGGGTCGCGAAGAGTCGGACTCGACTGTGCGACTGAACAACAATGTAATACTTGCTCTCCTATCAAACCTAAATTTATTTGATTGATTTAACAAACATAAATGCATCATGTATGGCTCAGCATATAAAAATGTACTATCTGGCGTATTTATGGAATTAAAAAAATATATATATCTATGTCTTAGTTCTCTGTAAGAAAAATTGCAAGTATAGCCAATATTTGATAGAGAGTTGCAAACTGTTGTACCCTATGCTACCTTAGCACATGTGTCTTAATTTTTGCCATCTCAGAGCTAGAGAAAAAAATCAAAGTGGAAAACAAATTCTGCAGTAAACATTAAGGGTCTTATTTGGAAAGGGATACCTTCATTGTCATAATAGGGAGTATTACCAGAATATTAGGATATCCAGATAAATTTTATAACATTTAAATGCCAAACTAATAATGTAGATAGATACAAGTAGCTGAACAAAGTTTGAGTCCATGGCACCTTTAAGACCAACATAAATAAATAAAACTTTGTTGGTCTTAAAGGTGTCACTGGAATCAAACTTTGTTCTGTTTAATAATGCATTATCATTGATTGTCACCAGATTTATTCACATCGAAGTAATAAGCATATTCTTTATAATACGTTGTATATGTCTACAGTATACACAGGAATTATTATTATCTAATGCTGTAGATCAGAGCTGTCGAACTCATTTGTTATGAAGGTCGGATCTGACATAAATGAGACTTTGTTGGGCCAAACCATGTGTGTCATAAAATGTATTGCCAGGTAGCGGAGATACTTTATAAAGGACACAAACACAAAGGTTTTTTTTAACTTAAAATAAAAACATGCTTAAAACATTAGCACTCTTGCAATATTTTGTTTATTTAACAGTGTCTGAGAACTGACATCTCTTGTTCTGAATTACTGCATCAAAATGTCTGTGCTGTTGCAATCTTGAGTATGCTGTTCAGGTGTGTATCTGTAAGCAGCAAACCTAAAATTACACAGCAGCAGCAGAACTGGAAGAAGAAGCAGAAGACAGCCAGTTCCACTGTGGGCCTGATAGAAGTCCCCTGTTGGGGCTTCATCCAGCCCCCGGACTGCATGTTTGACACCCCTGCTGTAGATTGTCTTAAATAACAATTTCCACACTATACAGTTTGAATAAAACATTGCCTTAGGAAGCATTACGCTCATTCCAAAAGAGAAAATAGTTCACAGGAGGCTTCCCCCAACCATGATCAACAACGTTTTCCAATTTTTCTACTGGAAAAACTGAAAAAAGTGGGGAGAGGGGGGGCTGGCTTTTTTCTCTAGACAGGAAACGGTCCACCTAGAGAACCAAAGCTGGGCAAATAAACAATGAGCTGGTCTACCAGAACATGGATTCAAATAACAGTGGTTGCGCTCTCCACTGACGTCGCCTGCAGCTAATGTAAGCCACTTTCCCAAGAAACGTTTTGCCTCCCTTTGTTAAAACAATATGGGTAAATATCATGCCTTTTAAATAGCTGGTTTTGCACACAAAAAAAACTTACTAGTGTTTACTACCTCCTTGTGTTGGACAGGCCCTATCCCTATGCTTCGAGGAACCTTATCCCTAAGAGGGTAGCCATCAATTGCCACGTTATCGAAGTTTTACCAAATTCCCTTTGAGGCAAAGATGGCAACTGGTGACAGCACACACAAATTATCAAACCAAGTCTGCTCATGAGAAGAGAACAGTTTGTGTCTTTCATTCTAAATTTACCTACTACATTTCTAGGAAGTACCATTTAAATTTATAATGGCTGCTTTCTGTGTCACACGCTGCATAAACCACATCCCTAAGTGAAAACTTTATGAAAAACCTTTAGAATCTGTAAAGATGTCAATAAAAACATCAAAAAGTATCATTTCCCTACTGGATATACAATTCACATAACCTAGAAAGCATTGAGAAACTAATTTTCAGCAAATCAAAATTATCTCATGCAATCCCTATTATTTAAGGGAAGATAAAACTGGCTTTGTGCCACAAGGAAAAGATCCACAGAGGCATAACCTGCATAAAGAACACTCAATTGGATCCCTCTTTCTTTACAGCAATGCCTAATGGGGTAGAGGAATGAAAGTTTCTGGAAGGTGAACTCAGAAACCTAAAATCTATTTATTGTAGATTTTTTCTCAAAAATGAAGTCATCAGAAACTAAAAGCTAAAGGCCACCAAAATAAACCAGGAAAGGAAAACAGAGCACTGCAGATCAAATGCTCCAAGGAGCCACTGCGTGATTTAGCAAGACAAACTGAAAGCAGAAGCACAATTAGGGTTGCCAAGTTGATCTTCGCCGGGAGCGGGGGGCTCCCGGCTGGTGTCTGGCGCGCGCATGCACGCGCCGCACGCACATCACCCGGAAGTGACGGGAGGACGCCAGGCATGCTGGGGGTGGGGCCACGGCCATACAAGGGAAAACCATAGAGTCACTTCCGGGTGACGCGCACGTCGGGGAGGAGTTCCTCCCGGGGCCCGATCCGGCAGCGCCGGGGAACGGGCCTCTGGGGCGGGGTTCCCCCCCCCCCGGGGGGACTTGGGATCCCTAAGCACAATGGACACCATCTCCATGTGGAGGCGTGGTGCAGTCTATTTCTCCACACACCACTTTTGTGGCAATGTTCCTGAAGTTTCACTCTTGTGCATGCACAAGCTACTGAAGCACCTGCCTGTGTTGCTGTAGTCAGTGCACCCAGGACCTATTTAGTAGGGAGGACCAGAGTTGCTAAGCAACAGAAGCTGGACATTTTGACCAACGGCTGACCAACTCAAACATTACCAGTGCAGGCAGAGTAAAGAATCCACTATCCATCACTGGGATGCAATGGGAAGCATAGGAGACCGAAAGAAAAAAACCCAACCCAGAGCACTGCTCACATCCTGCCCAGGCCTCTGCTGAATCTGGGAAATGCAAACGCAAGCCCTCTCACTCTAGCTACATCGAGCCAGGATCCTCCAAAAGACTTGAATGTGGTCAAGGTTTGGGTTTGTCCCAGTTTCCACTTACTAGAAGGAGGGACAGGCAAAACAAAAGCCAAAACAAAAAACCCAAAACCACCCTTCCATCTTCACTCCATAATTCAGGATGACATGCCTCTAAATGCAAAATCGTCTCTTGGTATCTGGACAGAGCTTGAGCTAATCTGTGATGATGCCATAAAGCTAAAGGGGGGAGAAAGACAGTCCTCCCACAGCTCCTTTGGGGCTTCAAGTGCTCCATATAAAACCACCCACTCAAAGGGAGGGGAAAGGAATCTTCTACAAGGAAAATCTTACTGGAAGAATCTTAGGACTTTTTAAAGCCTTGTGAATTGTTTCTCTGAGACCTGGAACATCTGTGCTTTTTATGAGCCCTACACGCGTAGAAACACCAAATTCCTAGTTACTCCACGATTACATCCCCTGTGCAGTCATTAGCTCTGTGTGCGTGCAGCCCATGAATGGTAAGGACCGCAATTAACCTGGCCTGCACACTGGACATTACAACTGAAAAGGGAACATGCAGAGTTGGACACATGCAGAGTCACTTTCGAGCTATGACTGCCTTTCGAGCTATGACTGCCTAGACTGGGTCTACAGGCTTTGAGCTGCACAAGTGCACAATCTTCTACCTGAACAACACATCCAGCACACAGGTATATTAGGCAGAACTGGCATAATCCAGATATCCAGATAGCCACCATCAATGGCAGGAACCATATACTTGAAGCCATGTCTGCCTGCAAAATTGTGCTCATTTACTCTTAGCATCACTGGTCAGAGACAGAGCCATGCAAACCTGACTTCTCAGAAAATAATATAAACTATTCACGATTCACTCATGTTTAATTGGAGTTTGATTGCAAGATTAATTTTCTTTAAACAAATGACTTTAACATTTTTATCCTGCCTTCCATATCATCATCAGCCCCCGGGAAACGCCACATGTCCAAAGCTCTGCTATCCACATTCGGAAAAAGGAGACAGGAGACTACAGATAATATACATTTAGCCAAATACAAAAGTTGCCACTTGTTTTGCCAGGAAAAAGGGGGGCTTTGGAAGTTTCCAGATTCAGGCTTCATACAACCTAATTCTTCTGCACAAGGGCCACCTTTTCCCAGTGCTTGGGAGTGGGTAGAGAAATAAAGTATGGGAGGGCGGACCAAAAGAATTAGGGGCCACATATTTTGGTCCTATAACTATCAGCTATGGCACAATATATGCAACCCTCCAAGGCATTTTGAAAGACATCCCAGCCATACCCTGCTAAGTGGTTATTACTAAATTTCCTTTTCCCCCAAGCCCTTTACTGTCAGACTGTTTAGTCTGTTTGTTTAAACCCTGTACTGTGTGATGCAGTGGAATGGGGTTCCTACCACAGAAACTAGTAATGCAGCGTGATGGAACCAGTGTGCTAAAGAACACACCTGCATGCCAGATGTCCAACTCTACTCTTTTTTGAGCCAACAGCGGTGTCAGTTTAAGAGGGAGCAACTTATTCACTGCTTCCTACGCCTATCACTGTGTCACAGCCAAACTGAGCGAAACCAAGCATTAACCAGGACTCCCAGGATTTGCTATCCATTTACACTCATTCGCTAGGTAACTAAGTAAAGCTGCCTCTTTTAAGAGTTCTCTCAAAAGACACTATGGGTAAATTTGCAGCTCCACAATGCAAGAGATCCCCCACAGCCTTTGTTCCCACTAAGCTTATCAACGTTACCTACCCAGGTCTGCATCTGTACTTTTCTTCATGTCCTTCTGAAGCTTCTTAGTCTGATCTTCCAACCTAAAACAGCAAATTAAGTTTTTCATTTTTTTTTTAAAGAACCCATTTGTGATGAGGACATTCTTGCTAAAGGGGCATTCTGAAGACGTAAGAAGGAAGAAAAGCAGGTGACAGCAGTGGGGTAGCAGCTGGATTTTCACCTGCAATATGGGAGAGATGAAAGGAAGCAATGGGGAAGGCTGGAGGGGCAGAGATGGGGGCCACTTTGAAGGTTTCAGAATCTCTTCACGAAAAGCACTTGTGTGCAAGATTTAATGGGCTACACCAGTGTAAAGCCCTGCATTTATTCTTGCCATCGAGGTGGTGAACAGCTACTGACTTCCCAGTGGTGTGCACGTGTAGAGCCATGCGCAAGTGCACAGGAGCATGTACAACAAAAGGGAATAACATAGGTCATTCTTTTGTGAAGGCCCTCTGTAATTTATGAAAAGGCCCTCAGTCTCAGCAGGCAGTGCCAGACCAACACGGGACAGAAGGGCAAGACGGAAATACAGGGAATGGAGAGGAAGAACAAGGGCCATCCTCCACAAGAAGCCAGTTAAAAACACTTACTGTTGAAGCTTTCCATACTCTCGTTCAAAATCTCTTTCGACCTGAGAAAAGGAGGACACCTCAGATCAGCTTTGGAGCATACCTTTAAAAAACAGAAAGACTCTACCCAGTGTAAGTGGCATTCGTCTTACAAGCACAAAGCCCCAAACAGGAGAGTTTTCAAGCAGCGAACAGATAACACACCAAATTCCACACAGGCTCTCAAATGAATGAAACATCCACTTGCTAAGGACTTCCCACCCCTCATAATGTGCAGAGAACATATTGCCCCCAGTAGGCATGAAAACAGCATTGTGTCCCTACCACCAAGGCTGGATTTAACAAATAAACAGACACCCCCCCTTGTTAAATAAGTCTCCCATTTGCATTCTCCTGAACACTACATTCAGTACTGCACAGAGCAATTAAACAGACTTTTCCCACACCACCTCCCAACTGTTTTATTCCATCTACTTACCTATAGCCCTGAAGCATCCTTACAAAAGAAACTGGAAACTCAATGTTTACTTTTTAAACATTCAAACAATGTGATATCACTGCCAGATATAGATACTAGCAGAGAACAGAAAGGACAGTATTGGGGGGTATGAGGTCGCCATGAGCCGGCTGTGACTTGACGGCACTTTCCTCCAACACTTTGGTTAAATAGGCCTTTAATATTTTTTCACATATTATTTCCTCCTCAATAAGGAAGTGCTGAGTTGTTGTCTTACTTGCAAGCTATTTCTTAGACAGAAAATAAAGTGACTTATGGAGACCTCGGGCTCATTCTCCTACCCAGCAAAGAAGGACACAGTTCTGTAAGTGGCCACTCATCAGGGACACCAAAACAGCAAAGTGTGGAGCATGCTCTCTCTTTCTCATTGCCATTTTAAAGAGCTACTAGCCCCATACCAGTTCAGGGAGAACTGGCTGTATGGCCAGCATAGCACTGTCCTGTGTTCAACATGGCGCTTGCAAGCAAACACACAGACACCAAAGCTGCCAGCAATTGTGTCTGGTTGCCTACAGAGATCTGTGTCTTCCTTCAGCCTTAAGGGCTATTGGCAATTTAAAATAGAATGAAGACAGGAAGTTGCACACAAACTCTGGGGCAGTGGTAGCATAGCAGTTCTCATGGCCACATACCCATTGGTCTTCAGTTCAAGGGAAGCAGAAGAAGTAAATGGGCTCCTTGGCTTCCTGCTATAAGGGGAAACTATCCACAGAGTTTTAATCCCCACTGCAATTTTTAATACACTTACTGAAGTTTTATTCCCATGCTTCCTCCCCCATGCCAAAAAGTGTGGCAGTTTAAAAACCAGTGTGGTAAGCTGGGATGAGAGATCTGACTAAATTCAACCAAAGGCACTCAAGGAGTTTCCAAGGATGTACATGAATTTGGAACCTGGCATCCAGCATCCAAACCTAACACTTGAGCCAATACAGAATATTAGTTTTCACTCCTCTTAAACCCTAAGAGCCTGTCAAGTCTAAGGGAGATGGTGATGGAGGCAGAGATGGTAGCTATGGTGACTGCCCATCTGATGTTATTAGGCAGAGGAGTCCAAAGCAACTGCATTAGTGAAGCACTGCAATCGCACACTGCAGACCTGTGGTGACTACATGGTCCTGATCCCTTTGTAGCCTTCTGGTTTATGGACAGAAGGCAGAGAAGCCACTATAGTGCTATGCAATAGCAACTGTCCATCTTGTAGAAAGGGATGGCACCTGGAGGGAGCTCTCCCTTGGTAGATTATGCTTGTCCAATCAAAAGGAAGCAACAGAATCTATTATCAGGGTGAAGGGACAGCTGTCCATCACTGGGACAGAGGCTAGACAGCCATCTGGTCAGACACTGTAGCTTTAGATGTCCTAGAATGAAAAGAGGTTTGGCTCGTTGGTATGTAGAGCCTGCTGCAATCCTAATCTGAAAGACCAGTTAATGAAAGCTAGTTTACTTTAAACAAATGAGAAGGTTCAACTCTCTAATTAACTGTTTTATCTAGTAACAGTTACCACAAACCCAGTCCTGACAACTGATATGCCTGCAAGTGATCAGCCATACAAATTTACATCAGTTTTATATCAATTTAATGGCCATGACTTCCCCCAAAGAATTCTGGGGGTTGCAGTTTGGCAAAGCTGCTGATAATTCTCTGACAGAAATCCCTAACCCCGCCTCAAAGAACCACAGTTCCCAGGGTACCCTAGGGAAAGGAACTGACTATAGCAAACCAGTTTAAGCCTGTAATATAGCTGAACCCCAAGAGTCTAGAGAACAATAACTGCTGTGTCAGCATGTTATCAGAACAAAATTATTTCAGCAAGAAGCTGTGTATAAAAGAAATAAAGGAATGCCATTAGGTTGGCCCTGCTTGTAAAAAACAACAACAACATGCTGGGATTACAGGCAAGCTCAACAATCACTTAGGATCACAGTGGTCCTTTTGCCTTAGTTTTCTATTGGTAACATGCCGGGGAAAGCACGTTCCCACCTCACAGCTTCCTTTATAAACCCCGTATTGTAAGTACTAAATGGGGAAACAAAGAATGCCACTTTAATTTTGGAGATTCATAGTTGCTCATTACAGCTGTGCAATTTCCAACTATTTCCTATGAACTGTAGAAAAATGCTTTATATCTATGGAGCCTTAAGAGAAAGCAGCCAAAAAATTATACTGGGGGGGGAAAAAAAAGTCATTTGAACTTTCTGCTGGGAAATATATAGTTTTGGCTCATAATTTTTTTTTAATGACAACTTTCCTTTCACCCGTTTTTTTCTCCCCATATCTGTGTTTTAGGGCATTTCAAATGTGCCTAACTGGTTCCAGCATCTGCCACCCACATCCCCTAAAGATAATGACTGCTGAACATCATCTTTCCTGTATCATTTCCTAGGAGACTCCTTAAGCACTGCTGCTTGACTCAATGTCACCACCAGCAAAGTCTTCCAAATCTAAAGACATAATCCAAAACGAATGCCACTACACAATCCTTTTGCAGGTTCATCCCCCAGGACTGTATAAGGAAAACAACATTTTTGTATTTTACAAGAAAGGTGGTGCAATCTAGCCTGACACCCTCTTAAACTTGGCTTGCTAACCAACTTCAAACCCTGGCTTAGCAGGGAACCTGATTAGCAACTCTGGTTAATGCTGGTTCTGCATTTATAAATCAGGTGAAGGCATATGGGTTTTCACTCCGGGGAGAGAACTGTAGAATACAAGATTCCACGACCGGCTCCTGAACTAGGGAGAGCTGGAGTTGCGTCCACACTAAGCCCAGGTAGCTGCACAACCTTCTCTGGCTCCACAGTCATTCTTTGCCTCCCAGTGGAATGGAGGGCCTGCACAAACTAAAGCTTTTAGCAGGTGCAACAGATGATCATTTTATTTCTAAAGCACTTTCTAATCAAGGTACAGTCAGAATGAACTGTGGGGATTAGACAAGCTGCACAAGCAAAATTCAGTAGCACACAGTTGACACACCCTTAAGAGAACACAGTGGGACAGCAGCAAAAGGAATAGCTTCTCAGGAAAGCAAAACGCATTGCAAGTACCCAAGTGAGAAGTATATGGATGTCTCTCCCACATCATCAGGAGGTACACTCATCTTGCTATTCAGCACGTATACTGAGGAAAAAGCAGGAAAACAGTATATAATCCTGTAAGTAGACTGAACCAGAATATTAAAATGGCAGGGGGGACCCCAACACACACAGGCAATACTACAGGCATACACAAAACAAAATTCTCAAAAGCAGAACAGAAACACCTAAGGAAACTCAAATGCTTCACACGCAGATCTTTGCTTAGTTTTTAATTACAATGAGTCGAGGACACCATTTCCAAGGAAAAGTTTGATCTTATGATGGGTCTCCTTGAACATCATCTCAGCCTGCAAGATGAAAGACTGAATTGGTCCAGAAGTGTTTCAATCTGATGGCTATTTCGACCACGCTGGCTGGCAATGCCTGTGGAGCTTGTACCTGTCATGTGTCCATTATGATGGAAACTACTAACCATGAGTATCTAAGCGCAACAACTATGTACAAGCAACAAACTTTGCTTGCTGCCAAAAATGGTCCTCCTAGGAAAGGGCTGGATCAGTGTGTAGGATGTTTGCATTGCCGCTGCCTGTGGTGTCGCAAGCTTGCCAAAATCCACAGCAGCTGATGCCTTCAGGTCAGGTAACAAGCACAAAAAAGTAAAGCCACCCTACATTTCTATGGCTGTTCCGGTGGTTAAAAATAGCTGCTGAATTGCCACTTCTATTTATATGTCCATGTGTGAACTGTCCCGGTTGCCTTACAAGGCAACATGACACAGGCTGCCAACCTGGCACCTAACTCCGGGGTGGCTGCCACCATTTTAATCACATATTAAAGCTACTGGCTATCACAAACAGGAATACCTGGGACTAACAGGAAGTTCTATGCAATGGTTTCTTTTTTTCTTTTTTAGCAGAGGCAACTTTCCAAACTTACAAATTTTTGCCCCAACTTAATCACTTTTTTTGCTGCTCTCTCTTGCAAGCGAATTCACCACCTGCACGTTGATACTATAAGGGGAAACACACACAATTGTTATTATTTAGCATTTATGTACACTTTCTACTGCAAGTAAAATGGAGATGTTAGCAAAAGGCCAACACTTGGACAGAAAGATGGAAATTCTGCTTCTGCTACTAATATTTATCATTTGTTAAGTAGTGAGGCAGTGAAATTGGAAAGGGTATCCCCCCCCAGCGTAAATTCAATTAGTGATGATTCATTAGCAGAACAAAGTGGTGTTCTGCACTAAGAAGTTCCAGGGACAGTGCTGCTGGGCTTGGTTTCCCTTGGATGAAAGAGCACTGAAGACTTGTGGTGTTTTTGTAAAATGTGCTTTATGTACACATTTTTTATTTTTATTATTATTTACAATTATTTATTTTTATTATTTATTTATTATTATTATTATTTACAAATGTACAAGCAGAACACAGTGGAGGCAAATGTGCTCATATAAACAGACGCCATCACATTTCTAGAAAGCAGCTGTGGCCATAAACTTGCACCCCCAGAAACTCTCCCCCCCCCTTTAAATCTGCACTCCCAGAAACTCTCACGCTCTCTGCCCAATCTAACTGCAAAAGTTCTTTTTCTCAAACACATGTAAACACCAATCACTGCAGAAGAACTGCACATCTAGGGAGCCATTCACAGTTATGAAGAAACCTTAACGTTCTTTTGTTAGGACCCTCACAATTCACTGACAATGAACAAGGCAGGGCAAACTCCTAACAACACACAACTGTTACCATAGAAGATGATGCTCTTCAGACCTAATACTATGCAACATTAGATAAATGCTATTCATGCCTCCTTCATGGGCAAACATAACCTACCCTGAACATGGCTGGGATCTACAGTATGAATTCATTTATAGCATTAAGCCTATGGAGAATATACATAAACATACCATTACAGACCGTAACAAACTTATCACTGCAAACCATAACACACATTAAAGTAACAATCTAAAACAGTTAACATTTTGCACGTGACTCTTTGACAACCTAGCTCACAAAGGAACAATGTATATAAAACACCTATAGAACCAATCTGTACAAGTGGGGGACAAGCAAGGACTTGCTCATGGGCATCTCATTTTCCCATCCACCACTATTTACTCTTTCACTTCCCTCGCAGCCTCCACAGTCTCCCCCCCTTTCCTGCTTCCTCTTCTCCTTCCCACCCATGAGCCAACCTACCTTCATCTGCCCCATCTGCACCATGGCCTCTACTAGTACCTGGCCATGCCCAGTCGTGCAGTGGCTGCCACTGATGGGCCAGCCTCCTTCTCTCTTTCCCACTTACCAGTCAACCTAACTTTATCTGCCCCTGTGGCTTCAGCTCTTCCTCCTTCCCTAACCCTGAAAAGCCTCTCCCTGGGAAAAGTCTGGCTGGACTGTGGCAACTGGCACTGGGTAATGTGGAGGCTACCACCAGGCTATGGCAAGTTGGTTGGGTAGTGAGTTTCTGGTACTTGCCTTCAATGCTCCCTCTAAGGTGTGGAGTCTTGTGAGCTACTGGCATTAAAGTTGTGAGCAAGTGATTTGGCTACTGCATAAATTAGTTTGCTCTGGAGCCATCCATCCTGAGCTAAGACAAAAATGTGTGAGCTAGAGGCTAAAAAACTGAGGTAGCTCATACTAACTCAGCTTAGGGGGAACACTGCTTGCCATTGGTCCTGTCCCCAGTTGAATCCTCCTCCATCATGGAACATAAGACAGTGAAAGGACAACAGAGCCCTTTCCAGGGTTGTTTTGGCCTCTTAGTCCACTCCTGCACCCCTATGGCTTTGCAATACTGTTGTGGTTACCTAGCAACTCCCTACTACCACTGGAAACTCAGTGGGCATTCTTTTCTTAAAGCTACAGGCATTATTTGTTATTCTGGGGAGTTTTAATCCCCTAGTGTGGTGTGTTTATTTTTTTAGATTTTTTTTTTGTAAACTTGGGGTTTCCTTCAGATTTGTAGAGATACCTTGGCTCTGTCCCTAGTTCCATTTTGCAGCTCTATCAAGCATATCCTATATGATGTGGCTGGGAAACAGACATATTGAGTATTAATCCTGATTGCAGAATGTGGGGTTCCATAACATATTTAACAATTATGTTAAACACATAATATTTAAGATTTTCTCAGTAATCCTCTAAAAACCCTGTGAGACAGACTAGTATTATATATTCCCATAGTACAGATGGTGGACTGAGGCTGAGTAGCTTACTGAATAAGGCCATCTAGTGAATACACGACAGAAGTGACATTTGGACCACGTGTTTCCTGGTGCACATCTCTATCTCTGAGCCACCAGGCTATATTCCTAAAAACACTCTCATGGGAATAAGCCCCATTTACTTACTTCTAAGTAGACCGGCTTTGGAATTGCTCCGTGTCACCCTTAACCCTACCACTATGCAACATTAGATACACACATATGCTTATCTGTGTTGCACTAGCCAAGCTGTCTCCAGCATAGCCATGAAGTTTTCATTTTGCCTGCTGCTTTCCTTTAGGCAAAAAGGTTGTGAAATGCCACACTGAGCGATCACGTTTTTTTCTTTTCTTTACACTAACTACACACATCCATTGTCTTCTGCTGGCAGACCAGATATTCCCCGCAGACTCATCTTAACAAGTGCAAATTGACTCCTACTAGATTACAGCCCTCTTCTTTACAAATGTTTCGGGTCTCAGATGTCTACCTAATTTAAAAATGGAACTAAGCCACACAGAGCCAACTGTCCCATTGCAAACAGTAGTTTCACCCAAACTAAGATTTCTCTGCGTGATCATTTGTTTTGCCTGAACTAAGAATTCTATTAACAAAGGAGAATGTCATTTTTACTTGATTTTACTGTCATACAGAAAAGCTGATTTGCTCTTCCAAATCAAACTATTTCTGTCCAAAACAGACCAATAAACATCTTAGCTTTCTGTAGCCTTCAATGACTAACCGCAGAAAATGAACATATATATGAACACATGAAGCTGCCTTATAACGTCAGACTACTGACCCATCAAGGTCAGCATTGTCTAGTCTGACTGGGAGTGGCTCTTCAGGGCCTTAGGAAAAGTCTTTCACATCACCTACTGCCTGATCCTTTTAATTGGCAATGCTGGGGATTGCACGTGGGACCTTCTGCATGCAAAGTGAATGCTCCACCCCTCAGCCATAGCCCTCCTTCATATTTTAGATAAGAAGCTTCCTCTGGCTCTTATGGCCATCTGTTTTCCCACAAATAAACATTTTCTTTAAGAATATTTGACCCGCGGTCTAGGGAGATGAATAACAAGAAGATTTAGAAATTATGCATACTTTACATAAATCTGAGCCTACTTAGTTCTATGCCACTAAGATTTTACTGTCCAGAAGTCTAGGTGGTGGAGCTGAAAAGCCTCTGGGGTTAACCAGCTGCAGGCACCTCCATGCATTTACAGGGTACCTTTACCTCACAGGGTCTATGTATGTGGTAAGACTGTGGCAGCAACCCGGAGCCAGGCAGCACCATGACAGCTGGTTAGCCCACTCCTGTTCTGGAGCACAGGAAGTTGCAACAGAAAAACCTAGATCAGTCCCTTGATAAGGTTACCATCTCTGCTCTGCAACAAAACGTACATACCCTTGCATGAAATACAGAAAAAACATCTTTTCCAAGACTGCTTTTCATTACTGGGGGAACATCACCTTAACTCCTCATCAAAAAATAAAAGGAAGGAGGCCCCCACCTGGCAGCAAGAGGGGATGTTTTCCTCCAGGCTTGAAGCTGCCCAGGGGCAGGATGGAGGAGTAGCTGGTAAGTGTTTCCCACTCAGACAGCCCAGCCCCTGAGCATGACATCACCCAAGAGTGAATTGTGTGCATTTTGGTCAACTTGGTCAGCGATGCAGCTTGAAATAGAAGTTTAATCCCATCCTATCCTCCTCTTAGGCATGTCCGTGCCGGAGGTTCCTGCACTCCCACTTCTGTGCTTCAACACATAATCAGAAATACAGGAAGCCATCCCAGGCAAATGAAGGTAAGATGTGGTACTGGAGTTCTTGCGCTAACGCTGCACTTTTCCACTTGTGGACTGAAGGATCTGCCATGCAAAGAGAGTGCAAGTAAGCACCACGTGGCTTTTCAACCTTGAGTGCAGCGAATGAGCACTCCAAAAAAGTTTAAACTACAGTGACTTTTGCAGGTACTACCAAGAAATTTCAACTATTACAAAGCACATGCTTAGATCAATATGGGTAGCCGTGTTAGTCTGTCTGTAGCAGTGGAAAAGAGCAAGAGTCCAGCAGCACTTTAAAGACTAACAAAGACTCATGCCCTGCCACAAATTTTGTTAGTCTTTAAGGTGCTACTGGACTCTTACCCTTTTCTAAGGGACGAACAGTACACATTTTATACACAGAATTCAAAGATTGGCATGCCTGGCATACTTCTGCACAAAGCAGAAATCTCTATACATCAGATTATAATTCAGATTATACTGTATCCATTGCCAAGGAACTAAGCAGAATCACTACATGGTTCCAACCCAGACTATGACGGGAGAATGAATCAGGAAGGAATGAGGGAACGCGATAACTCAGCAGCTAGAAGGATGACTTCACAGAACTGGGAGAAACCACAGAATTCTCAAGGTAAAAAGAGTACTTTATCAAAAGCATTTTTTTATTGTTTTGGAAATAGATAACATGGTTGGGAGAAAATGGTGTGGTGTGTCTGTCCCAACTAACACCACCTGGTTACATGGTCCTCCACCAGCCCCACACAACTGGTCAGCCTGGAGGTGTGGCTATTATCCTCCATTAGTCCTTCAACTTCTCTAGACTTCCAGTGCAGATTATCACTGGCACTGACTGTATGCTCCATACAATAGGAACTAAGGATAGATTAGGCATTCTTCTCGTCTACCAGCCACATACTTCCCCAGTGGGCACCCTCACTGAGTTGGCAGAGGTATTGTCAGATGTGGTGCTGGAGACCCCTACACTGAACATTCTGGGGGACATCAGCCCCTATCTATACCTTGTGGCTAATAGCCACCGATGGACCTCTGCTCCATATGCTTATCTAATTCCCTCTTGAAGCCGTCCATGCTTGTAGCCGCCGCCACCTCCTGTGGCAGTGAATTCCATGTGTTAATCACTCTTTGGGTGAAGAAGTACTTCCTTTTATCTGTTCTAACCCGACCGCTCAGCAATTTCATGGAGTGCCCACGAGTTCTTGTATTGTGAGAAAGGGAGAAAAGTACCTCTTTCTCTACCTGCTCTATCCCATGCATAATCTTATAAACCTCTGTCATGTCACCCCTCAGCCGTCGTTTCTCCAAGCTAAAGAGCCCCAGGCATTTGAACCTTTCTTCATAGGGAAAGTGTTCCAACCCTTTTATCATTCGCATTGCCCTTTTCTGCACTTTTCCCAAAGCTATAATATCCTTTTTAAGGTGTGGTGACCAGAACTGTACACAGTATTCCAAATGAGGTTGCACCATTGATTTATATAGGGGCATTATAATATTGGCTGATCTGTTTTCAATACCCTTCCTAATAATCCCCAGCATAGCATTGGCCTTTTTTATTGCAGTCACACAGTGTCTCGACGTTTTCAGTGAATTATCTACTACGACTCCAAGATCTCTCTCTTGGTCAGTCTCTGTCAGTTCGGACGCCATCAACGTGTATTTATAGTTAGGATTTTTGGCTTCAATGTGCATCACCTTGCACTTGGCCACACTGAACCCCATTTGCCATGTTCACGCCCACTCGCCCGTCCTCGACAGATCCCTTTGGAGTGCCTCACAATCCTCCCTGGTTTTCACCACCCTGAACAACTTTGTATCATTCGCAAATTTAGCCACTTCACTGCTTACTCCCAACCGAGTACTGATCCCTGCGGTACCCCACTGCTTACCACCCTCCACTGAGAAAATTGCCCATTTATACTCACTCTGTTTCCTATTAATTAGCCAGTTTTTGATCCACAAAATGACTTGTCCTTTTATCCCATGACTACTGAGCTTACTTAGGAGCCTTTGATGAGGAACTTTATCAAAAGCTTTTTGGAAGTCAAGGTAAACAACATCTATTGGGTCCCCCTTGTCCACATGTTTGTTCACACCCTCAAAAAACACTAACAGGTTAGTGAGACAAGATCTTCCTTACAGAACCCTTGCTGAGTCTGCCTCAATAGTTTTTGTTCATCTATGTGCTTACTAATTCTTTCCTTAATAACAGTTTCCACCAACTTACCCAGTATTGATGTCAGACTGACTGGCCTGTAATTTCCCAGATCTCCTCTGGAACCCTTTTTAAAGATGGGAGTGACATTAGCTACCTTCCAGTCCTCAGGAAAGGAGGCAGATTTTAAAGAAAGATTACATATTTTTGTCAGGAGATCCACAAGTTCACATCTGAGTTCTTTCAGAACTCTCAGATGTATGCCATCCGGGCCTGGTGATTTATCAGTTTTTAAGTTGTCTATCAGTCATAGGACCTCCTCTCTCGTCACCTCAATCTGACTCAGGTCTTTCAACACCCCTCCCAAAGTCAGCGGTTCTGGAGTGGGTAAAGCACTTCTCATCTTCCACAGTGAAGACAGAGGCAAAAAATGCATTCAGCTTCTCAGCCATTTCCCTATCATCCTTCACTACTCCTTTTAACCCTTGGTCATCCAAGGGCCCCACTGCCTCCCTGGCTGGTTTCCTGCTTCTAATGTATTTGAAAGTTTTATTGTTGGTCTTTACGTTTTTCGCTATACACTCCTCATATTCCCTTTTTGCCTGCCTGAACACAGACTTGCATTTTATTTGCCATAGTCTGTGTTCCGTTTTATCAGCCTCACTGAGACTAGCTTTCCACCGCTTAAAGGAATCGTTTTTACCTCTTACAGCTTCCAATACTTTGTTTGTTAACCATGCAGGCTTTTTTTCTATACCTGTTTGTACCTTTCCTAACCTGCGGTATATATTTTTTCTGAGCTTCTAAGATTGTAGTTTTAAATAGTTTCCAAGCTTCAACAATGGTTTTGACCCTTTCTACTTTTCCTTTCAGTTTCTTCCTCACATGTCCCCTCATATCAGAGAAGTTACCCTTATCAGAGAAGTTACCCCTTTTAAAGTTAAAAGTGGTTATGTCAGTCTTTTTGGCCAATTCCCTATTTATGCAAATGTTGAACTCAATAACATTATGGTCACTGTTCCCAAGTGATCCATCACTTTTACATCTCTCACTTGCTTTGAGTGTCCGTGGTTCCTCTGGCATGCTTTCTGCTACACACCTTGTTAAGCTGTCTGCTTTTGGAACCTATAAGAGAAGAGACTTTTTTTTTTGAGCCCCCCGAAGGGGATTTTTTTATTACATTTTTATAAACACTACAAACTACAACAGAAATAGGATAAGGGACTACATCTAGGGACAAAGTAAAGATACCCACTAATACCTAAAAACCCAAGAGAGGAGATCTTCTAATCAGCTTACACAAACATCAAGTCCTAATTCCACTAATCCCTTTACAAACTGAGTCAGATATATCATTATCTTTTAAAGTTCTTAAATCCAACTGTTATTAAGAAATACCCCCAAGCATCTCAATTCAACATTTTTTAAAGGTACACATCAGCCTTCACTTCTCCTTGCCCCGTCTCTTCCGCAACTTATAAGGGCTTTTAGGAGCTGCTGCCCCTTTCTCTGAAAGAGAGTCCTTTTCGGAAGAATCCAAGTCCAGCTCACCTCTGGACTTACTGTCCTCCCCTTCTTTTTCGTCCTCCTCTGGCCCTCCCAACTGGACTCTTAGAAATTCGCGAGCTTTCAGAACAGAGTCAATCTTTTCTTTTTTATCCTTGATTTTGAAGGTGACGTCTTCTGGAGTTAGCCATCTATATCCAATTGAATTTGTCTGAAGAAAAAGAATAAGATCTTTGTATTTCTTTCTCCTTTGCCTTATTCCAAATGGAATGTCTTTGAGTACTCTGATGACATTTTCCCCCACTTTCAGGGGTACTCCAGATACTGCTTTCAGGATTTCATCCCTCACATGCCTCTTCAAGAATCGTACGACAATTTCCCCAGGCAGATTATTTTTCTTTATATATCCTGAATATGACCTATAGGCCACATCCATATCACTTATCAGCTGTTCTGCCATCATCTCTGTCACTGGGGCCAGTATTTCACTCATCGTTTCCTTTAGATTCTCAGTCTCTGGCATGCCCTAGAAGCGAAGGATCATATTAGCCTTTTCCATTTGTAATTGCAGCAGCTGATCTTCTGTGGAGACTTGCTTCTTTTCCAGTTGTTTCACTTTCTTCTTCACCTTTTGTGCAGTGGCATCCACTTCTTTCACCTTCTCAGCTGTTTGATTCATCATTTTCAGAGTCTCGTTTATCTGGTTCTGCTGAGCGGTGATACATTGAGTCACTTTGGTCATCTGTTCCTTGAAGTTATTCAGCTGGTCCATTAGGGGGTGCATGGATTCTGCCAAAGTCTTTGCCAGCTCGTTGGTTCCTTCCGGTTTGGGGCTCTCAATTCCTTTCGCTTTCAAAAGTTTCTCCTTTTCCGGCCTCTTCCCCACCATGTTTCTCGGATTGTTTACTTTCGCAAACGTTTTGAAAGTCTCTGAATATGCGCTTAAACACTCACACACTCCTTGGTAAGTACTTCTTAACAGTTTTAACCGTTTATTCTTCCGCTCCCCCCCTCATTCGCTCAAAAGTTCATGCGCTTGGGAGGCGTCCCTCCCCCGCTCGCCTAATTCTCTATTGTGTAGTTAGGGTGGGGAGCTTTATTTTCTCTTTAATCAATGCTTAAACGACTCACTTTCATAAGCGGTCCTCAGACCTCGTTTACTTTTGGTTTTAGACGCTCAATCTCCTGCGCTTGCCCCGGTTAGCGTTGCTTAAGTCCATTCAGTCTCTCAGCATGGAGAACAGTCGGAACGGAGAGGCGCCTCAATTCTCCAGCATTCTGCCATCGAAAAGGCGACCTCTCAGAAGTTCCATGGCCAGAGTCCCTTCAACCGGGTCTCTGGGGGGGTGACGAACCTGCGCACCCCCTCCTTCGGCTGGAGCGCAGCTTCACCCCCGGGAGGTCCGGGAGATGAGTCTGCTCTAGCGCGCCGCCATCACCGGAAGTCAACAGAAGAGACTTTGTGATGGCAATATCTGTACCTTTATTTAACCATAGTTAGAAGAGAAGTTAGTGCATATCTGCTCTACCATCCCTTCCCCCTCCACCAGTCAAATGACAGCTGCTCTTTTTTTGGGGGGGGATTATTCTGTCTGGAACTGGATTTGGTCAGGTTAAGGTGAAAGCGTTAGCACAATGGGTCTGAGGGGCTGGAGAGCAGATCAGTTCACTGGCTGCTTTCTTGTACAGGGATTTTCCTTTGACCGTGAAGCATGAAACTACAATTGACACTCTGCCCTTCCTCAGAGGACTGGTAGCAAGTAGGCACACTGAAATATGACTAACGTTTCCTCCAGCTGAAGTCAATCATCTCTTAGAACAACTGTTACCAAACCATGTTTGCATTGGAGGAGTGCTCCCCCTGCCCTGAACCAAAAAGGTCCGGTGAGCCAAGTTGCCCTTGTTAGAGTGTGCCTCCCTCTCCCCGCCCTTGGAAGCCAGACTGCTCCAGAGGCAGTCAAACAGATAGTCTCTGTCAACTGCTTCTTTACATGTGTATGTTTGTGATCTAAACTTGCGAGTGGGAGAGCTTCTCCAACAAACCACTTCCACTCTCTGATCCAGCACTGGATTCAGCCCTAGAGATGCCTCACCTTCCCACTTCCTGGAATGGAATCCAGAGGCCAACATCTGGAACACAACAGAACCGTAAAACTGATCCTCCCCCTTCTGCGGCTGCTCCTGAAAAGCCTGCACAGATGGAATTCCTCAGTCCACAGTGAAGAGGAAAACCAGAATATTTAAAGCTGCAAAGCAGCCAGATCCATCTGACAATTTCCTGACACTTGCTTTCTTTTAAAGAGAGGACCTTTTAAAAATGATTCAGTACATAAGAACTGCCTTGGTGGATTACAGCAAAGGTCTATCTACTCCCGGTATTCTATTTGCAACAACAGTCAGATGAACCTGGGAACTCGAGAGGAGGGTAAGAAATCCATCAGTATGTGATACTCAGGAACACTCCCTTTGAACACCGAGTTTTGATTTAGCTATCACTTCTAACAGCTGCTGATAGATAAATCCCTTTTTTAAAAAAACTAGCTATCTAAACTTGTGGCTCTTATCACATCTTGTGAGTTCCATCAATTAAGTATGCATTCGTCTGATGAACATACTCCAAATCCACTTCACCGGTAATCCCACATCCAAGTATTATATACAGAGAAAAATGTCTCTCTCCAAATCATAACTGATTCCATAAACCACAATTACGCTTCTACCTAACAGTCTCTTCTGTAAACTAACAAGCCTCAAGTGCATTACCCTTTTCTCACAGGGAAGGTGCTCCAACCTTTACATCATGTTAACTGCCCTTCTCTGAATAAGATCGTTCTTGAGAGGAGGCAGTCAGAACTATGCAGCATTCCAAATGCTGACTGGTTCAGGGATTTACGTAACAGCATTCAGATTCTTGGGGCTTTGTCTACCCCTTTCCTAAAAATTCCAAACACTGAACATGGCCTTTTCATTTCTGAGAGGACATTCCACCACAAACCCCAAATCCTTTTTCTGGATAATCCCAACTAGTTCAGACCCCAACAGTATATATATGATTTTGATTTGACAAAGACGGAGGTCCTGTGCCTGAGCCGAGGTGGTCTGAGGGTAGGTAGGGTTCCCACTCCCGACCTTCGATGGGGCTCCAATGGTGCCAGCGCTGGAAGTTAGGAGTTCGGGAGTGCTCTTGGATGCTTCCTTAACAATGGAGGCCCAGGTAGCAGCCACAGCCAAATCAGCCTTTTATCACCTTCGGCTGATCAGGCAGTTGATACCCTTCCTTGAACGCAACGACTTGGCGACAGTGATCCATGCTATGGTCACCTTGAGACTAGACTAGTGTAATGTCCTCTACATGGGGCTGCCCTGGTCTCAAATCTGGAAGCTGCAGCTCTTGCCTGTGCTAAAAGCATTGTGCTGGCTGCCGATAGCATAAAGGTAAAGGTAAAGGTTCCCTTGCTCGAAAGCCAGGCGAATCCGACTCTAGGGTTGCGGTGCTCATCTCCGTTTCAAAGCCGAAGAGCCAGCACTGTCCGAAGACGTTTCCGTGGTCATGTGGCCGGCATGACTAAACACCAAGGCGCACGGAATGCTGTTACCTTCCCACTGAAGTGGTACCTATTTATCTACTTGCAATTTCTTGCTTTCGAACTGCTAGGTTGGCAGGAGCTGGAACTAGAGACGGGAGCTCACTCCGTCATGCGGCACCCGGGTCTTGAACTGCTGAACTACCGACCTTCCACAGTCTGCAGTTCAGCGTCTTAACCACTTGAGCCACCGCAGCTCCGATAGCATACCGGATCCATTTCAAGGTGCTGGTTCTTACCTTTAAAGCCCTTTATGGCCATGGACCTACATACCTGAGGGACCACCTTTCCCCCCACGTACCCCAGAGAGCACTGCAATCAGGGACCCAGAACCGGCTGGCCCTCCCAAGTCTCAAGGAGGCCAGACTAGTAACAACTAGGGCCAGGGCTTTCGCGGTGGTGGCTCCACTCTGGTGGAATGAGCTCCCAGAAGAGATCAGGGCCTTGCGGGACCTTCTACAGTTCTGTAGGGCCTGTAAAACGGAGCTCTTCCACCAGGCCTTTGGAGCCGCCGCCATTGCCAACAACTGAGAGCCTAAGGCTAGAGAGCCCTGTCCCTCTCTGGGACCCTGACGATAGCCTAAGCTAACCGCCTGAGACGGTCTAAGGAGATCAAGAAGCCTACTGTGAGAAGAGAGAACAACTGCTGTGTAATTAGGACTATTTGTTTATAGGACTAATTGCTTTTAGGACTATTTAAATGTTTTAACTATTGTCTAACTTAAATTTTATGTATTTGTAAATGTTATGTTGTTTTGTAAGCCACCCTGAGCCGGCCTTGGCTGGAAGGGTGAGGTAGAAATTTAATAAATCAAATCAATATGGTTAACAATTCTTCTGTCTCAGTATCTCATTATTCTGTTGCCCATTTCACCAGGTGACCAAGATCCTTTGTGAAGCTTTTTACAGTTTGACTGGGATTTTGCCCTCTTTAATAGTTTGGAGTCATAAGCAAACTTTGCTGTTTCACTGCTCACCTTTACACCAGTTCATTTATTGTTTTGTAAAAGCAAATATCTTTAATAAAAAGATCTCTGCAGGGCTCCATTGCAAAAACTGACCTTATAGTCCCACCCTCTCCTTCCTGCTTTTAAACCAGTTACTGATCTATGAGGACTTCTTATGCCATGATTGTTAAACAAGCTTTTGATAATGGACTTTCTCAAAAGCTTTTTGGAAGGCCAGGTATACATACATGCATCAATGTCAAATTCAAGCTACTCAAGGGGACAAATTAACATCAGACTCGTTACATGTGAGATCCTGAAACAATATACTGCAGACTTGCCTGCGGACATGATCTTGCACCCATCTGCACAAAGGTGTCCAGCTACTTCATTGTAGTCATAATTCTGCTATTGTGCGCAGACAGTGAGACCACTGGGAGCATCTATCACTCAGTTCCTCCCCACCTGGAAGTGGGTCCACCTGGCCATTACATAAATATAGCACCTCCGAATCTTTCCTCAGCAAGCTGGGAAACTTTGTCAACAATGGAGAAAATTAGGCATCTGCTTGAAGGTAGGGCAGAATTAACGCAACATTTGAATTACACACAGCAGCAAAAGCTACAGTGGCTAGTTCTAAAATGCCTAAACTCTGGTGTTGAAAAAGTGTTGATATATTTTTTATCGGTATATATATCAAATTAAATTCACTCATCTTCAATGCTAAGGGCCAATTTAATATATTGTTATTTGGCATTATGCAGTTGTATGCTTGGATTTTGCATAGCTTTTATTGGTTTTGATTAATTTTACGGTAGACTTCCTTTGGGCATACCAGCCTTTTGCTGTTAATATACAGAACATCTGCCACAGAATGTACCAACTGCACACCAGTTATTAATGCCCTGCGCCTAACAACAGCAAAGTTTGACTGAATGTGCTTGTTCTCTCCACCATGAACATTCCTTCTTCCAGGTGTTGTGTCACTTAAATTGTAAACCATTCCAAAAAGGACCCATCTACCTCATTATTAGTAGAGAGGTGACACCAGCAGTAATGAGCCCTATTAACTCTCTCTGGAACCAATAGAACCTGAAATGCTGAAATTTTGGATGGCCATAGGAAGAGAACTTATAGGAGTCCCGTTGAAAGAAGTCAAATGTATGAGACACAACGCCATAACCATTTAATGCCCCTGCTCATTTGAAGTGGTAACAGAAAACCTGCTGCCATAGGACATCCAGTAGCAATGGCTCCTTATTAAGAAGAGGCATCAAAAGCACCCTAATCCCCATCCTACCCAGCCACATTGGCTTAGGAAAACAGCTTGGGGACTTTCACCCACATAACCCCTCCTTATATCCTAAGGCATTGATGTTGGTGGTTAAGTTGGTGTTCCACAGAGGAAGGATAAAAAAATGCTAGTCTGTACAAAGGATTAGCTTGCTAGAACAGTTACAAATGCAGATAGTTCCAGGCGGTCAGCCGTGCTGGTCTCAAGCAAAAGAACAAATTTAGTGTCCAGTGGCACCTTTAAGACCAACAAAGGTTTATTCAATGTATGAGCTTCTGTGTGCAGGCACACTTTTTCAAATACCTTTTTGAAAAAGTACCTATTTGAAAAATACCTACTTGAAAAAGTGTGCGTGCACACAGAAGCTCACACCTTGAATGAACCTTTGTTGGTCTTAAAGGTGCCACTGTATTCTAAATTTGAGTTACAAATGCAGTGTCTCTGTCACATCAACCACTGTGAACACTTGCTTTAAAGAAAGGTAAATGCAGGTTAATTCAGGGACAGCTAACATGACCAGGGCACAAAGATGTCAAGGAAAGCTGTGGTCAGCTCCAAGCACTTCAGGACAGGACAATCCAAAAATTCATTTTCAAATGCTTTTTAAAAAAGCAAATGCTCTGCAGCCCAAATTAATTCACGCCCGGGCACCAAGCATTTCAGTTTCCTCCAATAAACCTTCCTTTGGATAGAGTTATATTCAGCAATATGAACCACTCCCCCTCCTCCATCTGCTCAGAAAAGATGAACAAACAAGCCATTGCTGAAAGAAGGAAGGAAGGAAGCATGTTCAGCCATCTCCTAGGAAAACCATGCCAGAGTGAGAAGAGCCCCTCCTCCTACCACACAAAAAGGGGGGTGAAAAGTTTAAAAGGGGAGGGGAGAGCAGAAGGAAAACACACACATACACACCAAATTCCCAGATACCAAAATAATCCACTCGGGTACTGAGACTCCCCCTCATTCAAAGGAACTGAGTGGTGGTCAAAGAGAGAAGCAAATTTCAGCTCACTCATGTTTTCCCCTCCCACACACACAAACAACATATTAAAAACCGGGATCAGTTAATGCGCTGGCTTGAGTCATCAGCCATATGATCAAAGAGTGGATCTAAAAAAGGGGGAATTGGTTTACTCACTGTCTTGGGTACAATCTGTTTCTTAGGCTGCCCAATCTTGAACGGAATCCTGGAAAGGAGAAGGGGTGGGGGGAGAAGCAAGCACAGATATTTATATAAACAAGTAAGCATAACTGCTCTCAGATACAATATCATTTTCACACAGCAAACTCCAGAGTCTCGTTCTTGGGGGAAGAATTGAGTGGCAAAGGATTGCTGTTTGTACCAAGGTCTGAGAGCCAAATTTGAGATAAACGTGTAAGTCAGCCATTGCTCTGTTCTGTGGAATTATCTATTTACATCATTAAACAAGAACTCCAACAGCAAGATCTTCCCTTGACCTGAGTAGATAAGTGTGGTATATAACAACAATAAGGAAACAAAGCCCTCTGCAAATGTTTAGATAAAGAGCAGTGGGAAGAAGAAAAATTAGAAAGCCATATGTTTAAAGCCGTGAATGGCTTCAAAGGATTTTTGAATGCAGTACTAGGGGGAGGGAGGGCTCAGCTGACATCTTTTCTCCTTCTTAAGAGGAGACCTTCAAAACTGTGTCACCTGAATTCATATCTTCACAGGTGCTACTTGTAAAATAAAGGCACCTTGCTAGAGTGATGGCTACGAGTGCTTCTAGACCTCAACTGTCTCCAATAAACACAGAGTTTTGGCAGGTGAGCCACACATCAACCTGCTGGAGTGCCAGCATCCTGGATACCTGCAAACCAGACACCCACTGTGACAACTGACAACTGGAGGTTCTTCTGATGCAGATTCGTGTGTGTTTACAGAGTATGTACTAATACAAATAACGTTACATCCGCATTCACACGTGAATTAAAATAGCTGCTAGATATCTCTCTCCCACAATCAATGAAGTCAACTGGTATTTCTTTGGAAAATATGTATCCCCCTCTTCCTACCAGAAAGTAGCAATCATGGTAGCGTTATTGTGACCTCACCCATTGTTCACAGACATTTTAACTACTCTGAGGAAGGGTCAGGCAAAGAATGTTGACGTTAGTACAGGTGCTTTAACTGAAGCAGAAAGTAATTTCGGTTTGGAGGAAATCCTCACCCTTCTGTAGGGGCAGGTCAGGAAATTGTGCTGTTGGCAGAAAAGAGGGGAAGAGTGATGGGTTTGCAATGGCTGGGGCCAAATGGCTAAGGAGAGAGACTCCTGCTGATTCAAACTATTCAGCAAATAACTTCCACTGAAGATCCCTATGCATCCTCTATTTCTTCCAGCTAAGGCAATGGTGGGGGAATTGGCAAATTCGGTTCTTGGTAAGGTTCCTGTGCCTTTGACAACTATGCAGAAGGGACGGCAGCAACAGGAACAGCCTTGCTTACCCGTTTATACCACTTTTTGCACGAGTGCTTGACTCAGTTAACAAAAATTTAACTGCACTGCAGCATGGCAGGGGAAGCTGCACCTCTTTGAAACCCTCCTTTTTACACAAGCATTAAATGTATATGCCCCTTGCATGAAATCCAATTTGTCTAAGAGTTGAGCAGGGAGTGGAACATTAAACAGAAGGGAACACACACTGCTTACTTTAAATGCACTAGTGGGTACGCTTACACACGTGCTTCCACTCACACTGCCATTTATACACAGTTTGTCACGCATCCTTCCCCTTTCAACTCCACGTGAAGCATCCCAGCTGCATAACCCAAGCCCCACTCACGACACTTATGAAACTCATGCCTAGGTGCAGAAGCTCAGAGTTGCAGCCCAGGAAGCCTGCTCAAAAAACAGGATGGAGGCGGAGTGGAATTGAAAAGAGTCAGGGCAGAAGGGAGGCAATCTGGCCTGGACACAAACTCTTCTGTTCGTTGCAAAAAAGCAAAGTATATTGGACAACAGAACTGGGAGGGAGTCCCAGTCAGTTCCAGTTTTTTCATATTTACATCCCACCAGCCATGGAGCAGAGTAGGTTAGGCTGAAAGTGTGGTGACCTGCAGGCCTCAGAGGTGAGCAGGAAGTTGAACTTGGGGCTTCAGCATCCCAAGGCAAAACTACCTGCCAGAGACTTTTTTCAGCTGTGGGCACCTTTCCGCAAATACCACACCACGGAAGACAACACAGACAGCTATATAATCTGGGCAGGGGGGGGGAAGGGGGATATAAAAAGCCATTGGACGTCTCACATCCCTCTTTCTTTTGCCTTCTTAACCAAATGCCGCCATTGTTTTCCAACCAAGGGTATAATTTTGCCACCAATAATAAACCTAGCCTGCAACTTGTAGCCCTCCTGAACTGACCATGGAGTACAAACCAGCTTTAGTATAAATTTAATTTCAGAAGTGTTTCCTGTTTATTGTTCTACTGTAGGTCTAATGTAATTTTAGTCTGTTAACCCTTTCTTGCTTTGCTGGCATTCTCTGCTGCAATGAATCACACATCTTCCATAAACAAGCAATTGTCTGGCATATAATTACATTGTCAATAGCAACTTGGATGTTTTGGAGGAAAAACACAAGAAATTAAGGATCCCCCCCCCAGCTTTTTTCCTACATTGGCAAAAATCAAAATTGGGGTGATACCGTTTATTGTTTGTTATTGTTGCAGGTTTCTGGCAAAGGAATTAAATATAGTACAATAAGAGCTAGCCATTATTTTGTAATTCCACAGCCATGGAATTAGTTTGTATAATCTAGTATTTTATACATAACCCATTTGTATTTATTTTACTTCATCTAAAGCCTGCCATTCTCCACAATGGAGACTCAAAGTGGCTTATATCATTTCCCTCTCATCTATTTTAACCTCACATCAACCTTGTGAGGTAGGTTAGGCTGAGAAAGTGTGACTGGCCCAAGGACACTCAGCAAGTTTCCACGGCAGAGTGGGGACTCAAAACTGGTTTCCCAGACCCTAATCTGACACTCTAACCATAACGCTATCTGCATCTCTACGTCAGACACATTCATAAGAATCTTAGCTTTCAATGTTTTTAAAAACGAAGGTCCTAGCCCTCATACAGCAGAAATGAGAGTCCTCTGGCCCATGCAACAATGAGGCTCTCCTAGAAGCAAATCCTTCCTCTAGCTGATCTGAGTAGAATAGGTTACAGAAATGAACAGAACTAGTCAAGAACAAAGGCAATGGAACTAAGAGGGAAGTCATGGTGATAGTGCAAAGAACTGTGGGCAGGGAGGTTATTAGCTTCAGCAAGAAGGAGAACGCCTGCAATCTTGGCGAGAGCAGGTTCTGTAGAATGACTGGGATGGAAGCAAAGTTAGAAAGGATTAAAAAGAAAAGCTAGACAAGAAAGGCAGGTGCTTCAGAAGCTTTAAAATGAGGAGCAAACAGGTCAAGAAAAAAGGGAAAGAACGGAAGTGAAAGCCATTGAAGTCAGCTCTGCTACAGAGGGTACCTAACCCACATCTGCAAGAAAAGCCTCCCATACACACCATTTCTGACTGCCAGTGTAATTTTGGTATTATTTGGTATATAAATGCACATATCCTGTTAAATACACACACATGCAACAGGACATTTATTTAAAGAAACTGTAAGTGCTGTGAGACAGAGGAGATTATACCACATTTATACTTTGAGCAGCACCAGTGGTAACTTTTCCCCTGCAGTGCTTATGATTGTGCTTTACTGAGGAACATAATCAGTTGCGCCTGATATATAAGTACAGTTCCGCAGGGCCTGCAAGACAGAGCTCTTCCACCAGGCCTTCAACTAAGGAGCCGCACTATATAACTGAGGCCTTGGCAATATTAACACCATCGTCAACATCATTATAACATCATTTAAACAGCTGGATATAACCCAGGGTATGCTGGCAAGTTGCTTTTTTGTATTGTTGGATGCTGCTCATGCCCGCCATCATATATGAATCATTCTAGCACTTTGTATGTTTTTATGTGTATTTTGTTGTGCTTTTAGATAAATTTGTTTGAGTTTTTTTATCCTATGTAAGCCGCCCTGAGCCTGCCTTGACGGGGAGGGCAGGATAGAAATTAAATAAATAGTGTACAAGTATGGGAACACTGACGATCATTAAAAGTACTGAATGTAGATGCTGGTACAAGAGCTTAGAACTAAGGTGACGTTGTATGAAGGATACCTGGTTGTGTGCAGAACACCTTTTCAGGATTAAACCATTGTAAGACAACCCACAGTAGATACTCCCAATTATTATCACTGTGTCATCAGCAACTACAAGTCCTCTGATCATTATTTCTAATAATCTGTTACTTAAATGGGCATTGTGGGGGGGGGGGATACCACTGACAATACTGAACACAGGTGGCAGGGCAGATATGAGATCACAGTGCAACACAGTCCATAAATCAACTGAAAATTATCAGTGTGACACTCATACAAAAACAGCTGTCAGCTTCCCCAGTTCTGTTGGGCTGATGTGGATGAAAACACATAAGAACATAAGAACATAAGAGATGCCAATGTTGGATCAGGCCAAAGGCCCATCCAGTCCAACACTCTGAATCCCACAGTGGCCAGAAATACCAGTGCCATCAGGAGGTCCACCAGTGGGGCCAGGACATTAGAAGCCCTCCCACTGTTGACCCCCCCAAGCACCAAGAAGACAGAGCATCACTTGCCCCAGAGCCCCTATCTATACCTTGTGGCTAATAGCCACTGATGGACCTCTGCTCCATATGCTTATCTAATTCCCTTTTGATGCCGTCCATGCTTGTAGCCGCCACCACTTCCTGTGGCAGTGAATTCCAAGTGTTAACCACTCTTTGGGTGAAGAAGTACTTCCTTTTATCCGTTCTAACCCGACCGCTCAGCAATTTCATGGAGTGCCCACGAGTTCTTGTATTGTGAGAAAGGGAGAAAAGTACCTCTTTCTCTACCTGCTCTTTCCCATGCATAATCTTATAAACCTCAATCATGTCACCCCTCAGTCGTCGTTTCTCCAAGCTAAAGAGCCCTAAGCACCTTAACCTTTCCTCATAGGGAAAGTGTTCCAACCCTTTTATCATTCGAGTTGCCCTTTTCTGCACTTTTTCCAAAGCTATAATATCCTTTTTAAGGTGTGGTGACCAGAACTGCACACAGTATTCCAGATGAGGTCACACCATTGATTTATATAGGGGCATTATGATATTGGCTGAGAAGGAGGACAGCAGCTACCCAAGGCTACAGGCCTCAGAGTGGCACATCTGTGCAGTAACCTCACTGATTCTGTTATGTTCTACTCATTCTTCATCAGCCACAATGCTGCTGCTTATTCCCTCCCCTCAAAAATAAAAAAAAACCCTCTGAAAATCCTCTAGTATTCAAAATAAAGCATTCCAAATGCATGCATTTATTAAAAAGAAAATATAGATATTTAGGTCTGGGTTTCCTGGGGACACATGGCTAACGCCGCCGCCCCTCCAATACACTAATTTGCTACACAAATATCTT
This sequence comes from Gekko japonicus, assembly GCF_001447785.1. NCBI lineage: Eukaryota > Metazoa > Chordata > Lepidosauria > Squamata > Gekkonidae > Gekko > Gekko japonicus. The sequence continues at coordinate 3,486,658 of NW_015168044.1, forward strand.
GCACTCATATCTATCTGCTCTGATATCACTACACATTCTAGTGCTTCCTTACATAAGCATTCAAAGAACACACAGGGAAAAGTAATATGAGAGCTAATCCAGAGACTAGAATGGTTCTCTACAGAAGAAAAAAGAGGATTTCATTCCACCTGTAAACTATTTGAACACATTATTTAAAATCCAAATTGCGTAATATCCTGCAGTTTTGCTGACACTGCTCCCCCTCACCCAAGAATGTACAATATTTCTTTCTAATAAAAATCATTTAATCATACCCAGAGGAGCAGTATACAGTCTCAACCAGGTCAGGACAATGACACCTTACTGATTCTGTGCTGTTGGGGAGCAGGGAGAGTAATCTTCATTAACGCAAAAGCAAACAGAATTGGTCCTTTCAGAAGTAGCTGCCCACAAGCAAAATCATTCAAGATGGCAGATACATGAGGAAAAGCAGCTTGGAAACTGTAGAAACCAACAAGAGTATGAGCAGACACTAACCATTAATTAGCAGATCAGCCTCCACATTGACTAATTACCAGGTAAAGGACATTTTTAAACTGATCATTTACCTCTTTCTTCTATTTAGATGGTCTACGCTTTGCAAAGTGTATTGCATAAAGCATCTGAGGCCCCGGTCACACGGGCCGGATAACGCGGGAGGGAGGCGTGGCTATTTGTGGCGCCACAATTTAACGCGCCAGAATACGATCCCACGCATCGGCAGCATGCTACGGTTCTGTCCCTCTGCATCTGCGCATCAACGAGGGGCCAGAGGGAAAAGTGGCACGCTGGCGCAATCATACCGAAGGAGTCCAGAGGCAGCCCGTGGCAAATTGGTTGCTAGTACCTTCGACCAGGTATTTTTTTATTGCGCATTTTCGGCGGTACGCCACAGGTTGGCTACGAGTGTGTTCCACTTGCCAGATGTTGCAGTGTGATCGCGCCTGGAAACTCCGCCATTCTATCGTGGCTCTCCCGCAGCAAATTCGCCATGTGACCGGGGCCTAAATTCTGCAACAACAAACTGGGGCATATGGACAAGATATCCCATACTGAGGACTCTAGCAGTGGGAACCAAGCATCTTTTGCCCTAGCCATAGCCAACTGCTAGAGAAGGGAATGGCTGACTTGGTCTCTGCTATGTGCAGTGACACTACAGCACCTGGCCTGAAGGTACTACTGTGGCTACCACCTCAGCATTGATGAAGGGGCACAAGGGGCCAATCAGGTTCCACGTTAATAGCTCGGGGACCTGGTACATCCAGCAAGTTCTGCTTCCCCGACCGTAGTGCTCTTGGGGGAATATGTGGGGAAAGGCGGTCCCTTAGGTAGACTGGTCCCTGGCCATACTCTGGCCTGGCTCTTCAGTCTGAGCTGCTATTGGATGGCCCCCCCCCCCTTTGCCTGTTTGCTTCCTGGTCCACCAGTCTCTCACATCCTGGCACAGGTGCTGCTTTACCACAATGCACAGTATCAATTATGACCACGAGTTCAGGAAGGTGAAGGCTAAATCCACTCCCTCCCCACAAGCCAGGGGTGGGGATCTAACCACTGGTTCCATCAGAGATATCCTTGCATGCAAGCAATGGGTTACTGCTACATGCAAGAATCTCAAGATTTTTGGATTCAGCTGTCTGAATCCTACCACCTTCCAGAGCAACCAAGAGGATGTGGCCTCTTCCCACTTGCCAGCCAGCCTTTCACTTGAAGCTGCAAGTGGTTCCTTGAGCAATATTATCTTCCAGAGGGGCTAGGAAGACAAAGGCTCCCAGTCTGACAACCATTCCACTAGAAATATTAAAAAAAAAGTAATATTAACTAATATTAATGCATCCCTCCACATTGTAAACCTCTTTGAGAGTATTTTTTTAACTTGAAAAACAACTAATAAATGCATCAAATGAATAAAACAGATCAGTACCAATGTGTTGTGCTGCCACAAGGACTAGTAACTTGCTTTTAAGAGTGAAAGCTGAGACTCCTTCACATCTCTCCCTGTATTCATGGGCAGAATGCAAGGCCAAGATTTCTGCTTAAATATTAATAGTGCAGTCCCAAAGTTATCTATATATCTAATTCCCAGACTTTTTTTCTGTGTGGATACTTATTTCCGCCAACAGAGGGCTCACTCTCCCCCAACACCTCTTTCTACAGAATCAAGGGCCTTCCTGGGTCTGCAGAAAAATCCAAAAAGTTTTTTAAAAACCCTCAGGGAAGGTTGGATTACCCCCAAAACCTTTTGAAATGGCCTCTGCAGGGATCTATTCCAGGTATCAATGGTGAGAGATTAGAACGTTAGGAGGGGGGGGTTCTAACTGGCTCTGTCAGTAAAAGGGTGGGGGAAGGGCCCTTTCCAGGCCTCTTTCAGCCTTTGAGTGAGGGAGGGAGCCTTGGGGCCAGGCCTGACAAGGGTTGCCAGTGCCAGGCTAGGGAATTTCTTGCGATTTTGTGGTAGACTCTCAGGAAAGCTGGGTTTGGGGAAGGGAGAGGCCTCAGCTGGATATAATGCCACAGAATCCACCCTCCAAAGCAGCCATTTTCTCCAGGAAGACAGATCTCTGCTGTCTAGAGTTCACTCTCCAGACACCACTTGGAGGTTGGCAACTCTAGGCCTGCCAGCAGTCTAGGGTTGCCAGGTCCCCCCTGGGCACCAGCAGGGGATGGGGGGGGTAAGGTTGCCAAATCTAAGCTGGGAAACTCTTGGAGATTTGGGGGTGGACCCCGGGGAGGACAGGGACCTTAGTGAGGTACAATGCCATACAGTCCATCCTCCAAAGCATCCATTTTCTCCATGGGTAGTTATCTCTATAGTCTGGAGATGAGCAGTAATTCCAGGGGATCCCCAGTTCCCACCTGGAGGCTGGCATCCCTAGGCAGTGCCGGGCTTGACCAGCATGGGTGGAGCCCCAGGGATCAAAAGGAAGATGTCAGAAGAGACAGAGGTGGTAAGGAAGGCCGACTGGCTGAGCAAAGCTGAGAGGGTGCAAAAAAAGGAGAAAGATGAACATGAGGAGGAGCTGGAGTCTGGAGCAAGATAGGACTACGAAACCAGGACAGGCCTGCATTTGAGCGGTGGAGCCTGGGGAGGGTGGGGTTTGGGGAGGGGAGGAACTTCTGACCGGTATAATGCCATAGACTCCACCCTCCAAAACCAGCCATTTCCTCCATGAGAACTACCAGCCTCCGAGTGAGGGCCGGAGATCACCCAGAATTACAACTGTTGTCCAGGTTACCCTGGATAAAATGGCTGCCTTAGATGGTTGTGACTAAGGCATTATACCCTACTGAGGCTTTTTTGCCTCCCCAAGCCTCACTGTCCCATGGCTCCACCACCAGATCTCCATAAATTACCCAACCTGGAGCTAGCAGCCCTAAGGTGAATTGATCTCTGTAACTGGGAAATCTGTTGTGATTCCAAGAGTGCTTCCAGTGCTACCATGAGGAGAGAGGAAGCAGGTGGGTGGCTGGGAGTACTGCCACCACCACTGCTGCTGTATGCGGGGTGGGGGAGGAAGCAGGCAGGAGGCTGGGAGAATGATGGGGGCAGAAAGAGAGAGTGATGGGGTGGGGGGCAGAAAAAGAAAGAAAGTGACGAGGTGTGGATGCAGAAAAAGAGAATGATGACGGGTCAGAAAAAGAGGAAGTAACATGCATGAAGGAGAGAGAGTAAGAAAAGGGGGGACAGAAGGGGAAAAGAGTGTGAGACAGGTAGGGGGAGAGGGGAGGAAGCAAAGGTGTGAGGAATGAGATGACCATCCCACAAGTTTCTTGCGGGTCTCTACTTGTACCCTTTCTAAACCCATTGAAGACAACGGGTTTCAGAAGGATGCAGCTCAATTTAGGACTGCCCCATAAACATCAAATACTAAATCAATTTAAGCTTACATTAAGTTTCTAATTAAAATATGAGGGCTTTTGGGAAGGGCATATCCTGACAAAGAAATATCTTCAGCCAGAAGGGAAGAAACGCACAGTCACAGTTAAAGTCATACTGGCAGCAAATAACTCCTAAGCAATCAGCAGGGAAGCCTGATTTAATGTGGTCATTTTTCACCATAAGCCACATTAGTTTTCCTAGACCTCAGTCATCATATCAACCAAGACCAGGAGCTGGGGGGGGTGGGGGAGCATAACTACTGGATGGAAGCCGCAGACTGAGAGTATGCCAGGTTCACAATCGCTCCCAAGTAGCCTTGTTCAGCTACTTCATCCTACCCTACCCTACCAGTTTGAAATGACAGGGATTCATCCTTTTCAGTGCTAGTTTCTTCTGAAAGTTAATTAAATGTCTGCCCTCCTTCATGTGGGCTCATTCTTCTTTACACCACTCAGTACTCACGTATGAAATGACACAAGAAAGCAAGATGTTTCAAACATATGCCATGTAGAAAAGGAGTAAGAGGAAAAAGATTAAGAATTCTCATCTGCAAAAGTCTTGCACACAGAGAGGACAAGTATAGGCTCACTCCTGGAGCAAAAAGAAAGAAAGAAAATTGAGAGGGATGAGGAGCAAAGCTACAAGGATGGTCTGAAGTGTTCTCTATCTAGTAGTATATTTGCACTGGAATTCTAGCTGACTACTTGTGATTTATAAGGCAGTCAAACCTAAAAGCCTATTTTTAGAAGTATGTACCCAACTGAAGTCTGTTTTCCAGATTCTAAATTTCAGCGATTCAGATAAAGAATACAGCTAAGTGAAAAAGATGGTAATACCCAATAATGTTAATGGATTTCTAAAACAAATATTCAGAGTGTTCAAAGCCAAAGTAAGAAGCTCTCATGGACATCTTCATTTGACTGCATGATCAGTTAAGGCTGGCCTAGACTGGAGCCAAAGGCCATACTCAAATAATAATAATAATAATAATAATAATAATCATCATCATCATCACCATCATCATCATCATCATCATCATCATCATCATCATCATCATCGTATGGCATTGTGTGTCGTATAGCCAGGAGAATCTAAGACTGTCCAGCAGTCAGAAGTTCTAACTCATTTATCATTACGAACCACTAGGTGGTGAGCTAGACTTGTTTTTAAGGCAAGAGATGTTTCAAAGATGGCTTGCCATTGCCTGCCTCTGCATCACAACTCTAGTATTCCTTAGATGGTACCAGCCCCAGAGATCTGATGATTGGGTTAGCCTGGGCTATCCGGGTCAGGGCCATACTCAAATCTAGACCCAGGATGGATGTTTTCAAACCCAGGATCCTGTGCTCTGTTGCTGATTCTGAAATGCAGGACTTGCATGGGGGTCAGAGCTAGATCTGAATGCAAAGTCCAGCAAGCAGAAGATATTGCTCAGTTGACCAAGCATAGATCATTTCTTTCAGGTCTGACCAATTTAGAGGACTCAAAATAACTGGCAATTGCAGGAATTGATGTGCACTCCTTTTCACTGGCTTAAATAGCTTTAAAAGGAAATTAGACAAATTCACAGAGAATAGGCCTATCAGTGGCTATGGTTAAGTGACTGAGGAAGACCATACACTTAATCTTGATAAAACAGAAGTGATGCTGGTTGGAAAGGCTGAGATTCTTGGCCAGTGTGGCTATTAGTGTGGCTCTGCTAAAAGCTTGAGAGTTCTGCTGGATCTGCCCCTTCTGCTAGGAAAGCAGGTGGCAAAATGTGCCTTTTACCAACTTCATACAGCATGAAAATTGTCTGTTTTTTAATTTAATTATCTCTCAAGGCATCTCTGATCATCAGACCAGGGATTATAAGATATGTCCCACTCTGCAAATGGCAGCCCTGCCACTGTCAGGGGGCATGAGGGTCAAGAGGAAACAGGGCACCATACTGAGGATAAGAGGAATGTGCCCTCAGTAGGGACCTCTTCTTCAGCTGGTCCTTTCACATCAAGGAACCATCCCTGGGTAGGGAGAGAGGGAGGGGGGCTCTTGGTAGTTGGTGATTCGATCCTTAGGCAGGTAGACAGCTGGGTGGCAAACCCGTGTACTGACCGTATGGTGACTTGTCTGCCTGGTGCAAATTTAAGCTTATATTAAGTTTCTAATTCTAGATAGGCTGGTAGACAGTGCTGGGGAGGAGCCAGTGGTCGTGGTACATGTTGGCACCAACGATGTCGGGAAATGCAGTCATGAGCAATGTTCCCTCTTTGTGAGCTACCAGCATTAAAGTTGTGAGCAGGTGAATTGGCTACTGAATAACTTAGTTTGCTCTGGAGCCATCTTTCCTCAGCTAAGACAAAAATGTGTGAGCCGGAGGCTAAAAAACTGTGAGCTAGCTCACACTAACTCAGCTTAGAGGGAACACTGGTCATGAGGTCCTGGAGGAAAAATGTTGGCTTCTACGCAGGAGACTCAAGGCCAGGACCTCCAAGGTAGCCTTCTTAGAAATGCTACCTGTTCCACACACAGGGCTGGAGAGACAGGCACAGATCAGTAGTCTCAATGCATGGATGAGACGATGGTGTAGGAAGGAAGGGTTCAAGTTTGTTAGGCACTGGGATGCTTTTTGGAACAAGAGGGAGCTGTACAAAAGAGACGGTCTCCACTTATCCCAAGAAGGAACCAGGCTGCTGGCGCTTA
>NW_015168044.1:3493864-3523745 GCF_001447785.1 Gekko japonicus
GAGTTGCCCAAAAAGACCAACACAACCACTTTTAACTTCTCTGAAATGAGGGGACATGTGAGGAGGAAACTGAAAGGAAAAGTAGAAAGGGTCAAAGGCAGGCAAAAAGGGAATATGAGGAGTATACTGCAAAAAACATAAAGACCAACAATAAAACTTTCTTCAAATACATTAGAAGCAGGAAATCAGCAAGGGAGGCAGTGGGGCCCTCAAAAAGGATATTATAGCACTGGAAAAAGTGCAGAATAGGGCAACTCGAATGATAAAAGGGTTGGAACACTTTCTCTATGAAGAAAATTTAAAGTGCTTGGGGCTCTTTAGCTTGGAGAACCGATGGCTGAGGGGTGATATGATCGAGGTTTATAAGGTTATGCATGGGATAGAGCAGGTAGAGAAAGAAGTACTTTTCTCCCTTTCTCACAATACAAGAACTCGTGGGCACTCCATGAAATTGCTGAGCAGTCGGGTTAGAACAGATAAAAGGAAGTGCTTCTTCACTCAAAGAGTGATTAACACATGGAATTCACTGCCACAGGAGGTGGAGGCGGCTACAAGCATGGATGGCTTCAAGAGGGAATTGGATAAACATATGGAGCAGAGGTCCATCAGTGGCTATCAGCCACAAGGTATAGATAGGAACTCACCGTCTGGGACAAGTGATGCTCTGTATTCAGTGGGAGGGCTTCTAGTGTACTGGTCCCACTGTTGGACCTCCTGATGGCACCTAGTATTTTTGGCCACTGTGTGACAGAGTGTTGGACTGGATGAGCCATTGGCCTGATCCAACATTGGCTTCTCTTATGTTCTTACGTTTTTCTGTGGCTACACCTATGCAGTAGAAAGGGCTTCCAGATGATATGACCTCACACAGGTATGTGGGGGCACTGCAAAGCAAAGCTTTTGCCATGTCTTGAGTCGCCCACGAGTGAAGACTGTGGCTGGCTTCCTTTTATTTGTACTTTCTGCCAGTGTGATATTGTGTTTTTTTCTCCCAGTGAATGTAAGCGGCTTTCAGTCCCGCTGATCAGGAGAAAAGTGAGACAAACATTTTAAATGAATAGCTAAACAGGACCTTCAGGTTTAGAGATCGTACATCTCTAAATAGCAGTTGCTTGGGGAACGGAAGGCTACAGGCTGGCTGGTACAGGGGGACTGGAGTGGGGGGGAAGAACTAGATGGACTTTTGGCCTGAGCCAGCAGGGCTCTTCTTCAGTTCTGTCCCTTTCTGTGCCTGAAGAGGGCACACACAAACCTAAGCAGCTCACTAGGCTCGTCCCCAGCTCAGCCAACTGGTCTTCTGCAGGGCTCAAACTCTGGATGCCACAACACAGACCACCTGTCTCTCCACAATCATTTTGTGAATCATTTCTCCTGTCGCATCATGTCCGTGGATGAAATCCAGAGAAATGGTGTTCAAATGCATGCGACCTTGCAGAGAAAAATCTCGGGCTCTCTGAATGTGCTTCAGTTCCCGTACTTCAGCAGGGTGAGAACACACTAGAGTTACATTTGGGGTGTGAAATCCTTTGAAATTATGTTCATAAATGGGAGTGCAGCCAAGACACTGAACGAGAGCATTTCCACTCTGTAAAGCTGCCTTGTTAAATAAAACAGTTTTATCTAAGTGATCAGCAGCTAACACTATGAAGATTCCTGGCCTCATTCCTTGGGTTGGCAGGAGAAATCCTGAGAAGGAAGCTCAACCAAGTATGGGTCTTGCAGCAACCTGGCCACCAAGTTCAAGAACAATGAAGGATCTGAAAAAAAGAAACCTTCCACCTCGTATGCTTTTTTGTCTCCAGCCCTGGAGGACCCAGCTGCAGGTGGCAGAGGAAAAGACAATTTTCATTTATACCCCACCTTTGTCCCCAAAGGGGATTCAAAGCAGCCTACATCATTCTCCTCTCCTCCACTTTACCCCATGCAACAACCCTGTGAAGTAGGTAGGCCAGTCTGAGAGTGAGTGACTGGCCCAAGCATGCTTTCATGACAGAGCAGGGATTCAAGCCAGGATCTCCTACATCCTGGTCCAAAACACTACCCCCTACACCACACTGGCCATGTAGCTGAGGCTGGCTGACTGCAACCCCACCATCGTTCCCTTCACCAACCTGCCTTGTCCAAGGTGCTGTCTCCATCACGGTCTTGCTAAGATGCAAGCAGTGTCTTGAATGAGAGCTGCAGCATAACCGATAACCACTGTTTTCGTGTGTGTGTAATGTGTTGTCAAGTCACAGTCAACTTATGGCAACCCTGTAGGGTTTTCAGGGCAGGAGACAAACAGAGATTGTTTGCCATTGCCTGCCTCTGCGGAGCAACCCGGGAATCCCTTGATGGTCTCCCACCCAAATACTAACCAGCACTGACCCTGCTTCACTTCCAAGTTCTGATGAGATCGGGCTGGCCTGGGTCATCCAGGTCCAGGCACCGTTTTTATATACGAATTATAAATTTTATTGTACTTGCCAAAGGTTCTTTATTGGTCATACATTCTTCAGATATATACTACAGTGATCAGTATTATTCCCATTTTTGCAGACTGAAGTCACAAGGTAAGTACGTGTGACTTGCCCAGTGACTCCATAGCAGAGATGGTAATTGAGCACCAAGCCCCTGCCTTCTACCCACTAAGATTGCACTGGGATGCAGGACTCTCAAAAGGCCCAAACCAATTGTATGCTATCCACTCCTTGCCTAGCACAACTACCAATCCTACAAACCACAAGTGTTTTAAAGAGATCACCTGATGCTACTTGTTCACCTTTGGGAAGCTCCATCACTTCACATGTTACCCAAGAAGCAAGGAAGGCTCAGCCCCAGCATGTACAGGTGCAAGAAGTGGGAACACAAAATACAGTTGGAAATAATACATCCTGTCATTCCGGGTTTCTTGCTGCTGTGTTGCACGGTGGCCATGGAAACTGCATGAGCCGTCCCACCCTGCTCCCCTTCCTTATAGGAATTCATAGCAACCACTCCAAACAGAACACCAAAGAAAAGATTTATTCAAATGGATAGCAAACAGCTTACAGTAAAAGAGAGGCCTGACCAAATTCTGCCTTAGCTAGCTTCAGGCCTGTGTAACTCTGAGGGACACGTCAGCTGGAATGCAGAAACTGTGCAACACCGTTGTTTGGGAATGAAAACCGGCATGGTGCAGAGCTTAAAGTGTCAGACTTGACTGGGAAGAACCAGGTTCAACTGCTTGCTCAAGTAATTAAACTCACCAGGTGACCTAAGGCCAGTCATTCACTCTCAGGCTGACCTACCTTACAGGGCTGCTGTGAGTATAAGAGGAGAGAATCATGCCACTCTGAGCTTCTTGGAGGAAGACTGGGATAAAACAGGCAAAAGAAATTAATAGCTAGCGCTGGAAACAGGCAGGAGAGGAGGGGACTGGGCATCTTAATCTCTGCACAATTCTCTTTGAGAAGAAAATTATCATTCTTTATGTAGTACTATTGTGGTGTTTTATAAGCAAAAGACAGATCCCTGTAGACCTGGGAGGTGGAGAAAAGAAGAGGATAACAAGAGATCAATGTGAGCAAAGGCAGGCATGATTTCAGATGGAGATTTAAAAACAAAGGGTTAAACCAAAAGCTTTGCAGAAGAGGGGTTTGCAAGAGAGAATGAAAACAAGGGGACCTTTGGGCAGTCAGGATGGGAGAGTCCAAGGAGCAAAGGCAACAGAATGGTTCATGTGTGAGCAGAAGGATAAAGGGATGTAAGAGAGTTTTATTAAAGAGAATGATGAGGTATTTCTTCTGGGTGAGAAAGACGGCAGCAGATGAGTATTTGCAAGGGGAAGCAGCAACTGGCTTTCAATCCTGCTTTGACAGGACAGTCAGTGGGTACTTCTCATGTGCAAGGTCTCTGGGACACAGACCGCTTTTCTTGCCTTCCAGAGATCTAAGAATCTTATCAGTGAATAAGCAGCCAAGTCAGAATCCCTTACCCACTGCAAGATGATAATTTTTTTTTTAAAGCTAATGATATTTTATTCGCCCATCAAAAGAAAATTACTCACTCTGAGCGCGTGGGTGAGTAGAACTCTGCAAGGCTGTTTTAGGCCCTGACTGCACTACAAAAATAACCACACCGAAGCAGGCTTGTGAAACACGGTTGACGCTCAACTGTGTTATAACAATGTTTGTAGCTGCCTGTATGGAAACAAGAAAACACTATGATGACCACCATAGGCAACCAAGATCTGGCTAGAGGAGTGACAACAAGCACAGGACTTTTACTAAACTGCATGAGAAATCAATATAGTTCCCTCACATACATCCCCCCCCCAGAACTTATCACACATGCCTCTGACCTCACTGCCAGCATATCTATGGCCCTACCTCAGATGCTCAACGTCCCCCGTGCAACTGCCTTTTGGATTTGCAGAGGGCTACCAGTGAGCTTGACGCTGTGGTGGCTCAAGTGGTTAAGATGCTGAACTGCAGGCTGTGGAAGGTCAGTAGTTCAGCAGTTCGAAACTCGGGTGCCGCATGATGGAGTGAGCTCCCATCTCTAGTTCTAGCTCCTGCCAGCCTAGCAGTTCGAAAGCAAGAAATTGCAAGTAGATAAATAAGTACCACTTTGGTGGGAAGGTAACAGCGTTCCGTGCGCCTTGGTGTTTAGTCATGCCGGCCACATGACCACAGAAACGTCTTCGGACAGCGCTGGCTCTTCGGCTTGGAAACGGAGATGAGCACCGCAACCCTAGAGTCGGACTCGACTGGCTTTCGAGCAAGGGAACCTTTACCTTTAACAGTGAGCTTGTGACCAGGCTGGCATTACATGGGACCACGTGAACTGAAGCAGGTAAGCTTTATACACCTTCTTCTCTTCTTCTTCTTATACCATCAGGCCACTGGGTCCATATCGCTCAGTAGTGTTTACTCTGACTGGCAGTAGACTGACAGGTTCTCAGCCATAGAAAGCTCCTTCCCAGCACTGATCCCCAAGAGCCTTTATGTGGAGGAGCTAGAGACTGAACGTCTGCTCTACTATCCTCACTGGGAGTAGACATCTAACACATAAGGAGACTTGGCATTTGCCACACTAATAAGCCCCACTGCATTACAGGATCACAACTGAACACATTCCAAACCCTGGTTACAGGCAAGGCAGCTTGAGACCTCTTATGAAAACTCAGTTTGGCCCAAGCTTGTAAATGGACCCTTCCTTGGATGCCTGCAGCGATCAAGATTTGCCTCTGAGCAACCAGGCAGCAAAGCTTTGGCTTCTCCCCACTCTGTTCAGACCACAAATGACCAACATGGTTAAATATAGAAAGGCAGTCTAGTAACTTTGGGGACACATATGCAAAGTTGCTTTTAAAAAAACAGACAGAGCTAATGATCCAGCACTTATCACTACCAAATTCTGCAAGCAGAAAAATCCAGGTTTGTCTGACAAGAACAAATCATATCAGTTACATGTATTTTATCTGCATACTGTACGTGGCAGCAGAGTCTTCTTAAATTATATTTTGTGTAAGATACAGTCGGTGGCACCATCTCCTCCCTTCAGCATTGCTCCCAATTTTACAATACACAAGATTAGAAATTAAACATATTTAAGACAAAAAATATATAGTTCTGCATGGCTTTGCCTGGCATTTAAGGGCTTGCAGACCATGCTTCCTCAAAAGCAAGCCAAGAAAAAAAAAAGAAAGGTGGGGAGATGTTTCAGGGTGTGATGGAAAAGGAGGGCTGGTTCATCAACTGTCAGTTCCCCACAATCAAATATTGTCAAATATTCCACACAGCCAAGAATCCCACTGTGTAGATGGCAGCTCACTTTTATATTTCATTGTGATGTCATTTGTTAATAATTGCCTTTTTAAAGCTGACGCTGTTTTGGAATACTTGCTGTTTCTTTGTTTTATTTCTGTTATTGAGGTTTTTGCTTTTAAAAAAAATTGTAACTGCAAGTTTACCCCAGTGTTCCAAAATAAAAGCTAAAGAAGAATTGCTCAGTGAATCATTCACATTTATGGAAACCTTAACATTCTTAAAAGTTATATTAATTCATTCTTCTTCTTTTTTTAAAAGAAGAAGAAGTTAATTTTATTGGGTTGTATCTTACCACTCAAATCAACTTAGCTAAGTATGACGCCTTCCTCTGCCGGAAAAGGCTGTTCCTCCAAAGGTAGGTACCACACTTCGCTTGAGCAGAGCAATCAGTGTAACTTTGCTACTCTCCAGTCCTTTGGTAGTACAGAGGTTGACTTTAGGGATAAGTTACATAGGCCCCAGTCACACGGGCCGGATATCGCGGGGGGAGGCGTGGCTGTTTGCCCCGCAGCAAAATAACGCACGACTGCGCAATCAGGCGTCCCCTCGCGCACCCGTCGAGGTCCTGTGGTTAGGGGGGAGGTGCCGATCACACGACGCACGAAAGAAGCGGCGTGGCACGGCAAAAGGGGTTGTTTGTTTTTTTTAACCTGAAGTATGTGCATGCCCCGTTGGGTGCTTGTGCGCATCCCTGGAGACTTCGGGGGGGGGAACCTTTTCACAATGGGGCATGGGTGGGCGCCGGATGCCACCGGAAACGCGATCAGACACCCACCCTTGGCCCGCGGTTTCCGGAAACTAGTACCTCCGAGGTACTAGTTTTTTGCCGCGCATCTTCGGAGGGAAGCCTTGGTTGAGCCACGGGAGCTCTACGCTTCCCAGATGTGGCGGTGAGATCGTGCCCGGAAAATTCGCCTATCTTCCGTCTCTCTAGCGTGGCTAATGCTCCATGTGACTGGGGCCATACACTGGTTAGCAAAGAAACAATTTGAGTTCCTTAAGAACCTTCAGGTGTATGCAAAGAAGTCTTTCAGCTTCTCTGCCATCTCCCCATATTTCTTTTCATTCCTTTGTCATCTAATGGTCCAGCTGCCTCCCTGGCTGGTTTGCTTCTCTAAACAACAGGAAGCACTGAGTAGGAAGAAATAGACAGTTCTCCCAGTGAAGGGAAGTATGCAATGGGATCCCACAGGGATCAATATTCACAACCTGTTCATAAATGACATGGAATTGGGGCCCTCACCTGGATAGTCCAGGCAAACCCGATCTTGTCAGATCTCGGAAGCTGAGCAGGGCCAACTGTGGCAAGTATTTGGATGGGAGACCAGGGCCAGGAGGCAAAGGCAGGCTATCAGGCCACTTTTCTGAATGTCCTCCATGCCTCAGTAGGAGTTGTCAGAGATCGCCACGACTTCCAGGCACGGGCACACAAACACAAACACACATGCAAAAACACAAAAATAAATAAATGGTGTGGAATTTGGGATAAGCAGCGTAGCAGCCAAGTTTGCCAATGGCACAAAACTATTCAGGACGGTGAAAGCCAATGCTGACAGTGAAGGAGTTCCAGGAGGATCTCTATATTGGGCTGAGTGAGCAACAATGTGGCACATGAAGTTCAACATCAGTGAGTGTAAGGTGATCCACAGTGTTCCCTCTAAGCTGAGTCAGTGTGAGCTAGCTCACAGTTTTTTAGCCTCCGGCTCACACCTTTTTGCCTTGGCTCAGGAAGGACGGCTCCGGAGCAAACTAATTTATGCAGTAGCCAAATGGCTCGCTCACAACTTCAATGCCAGTAGCTCACAAAGTAGAATTTTTGCTCACAAGACTCCACAGCTTAGAGGGAGCATTGATGCTGATGTGGTCTGAACTTCCTGAAAATGATAAAGAGACTTTGGAGGAATAGTGGACACATGAATGAAAATATTGATTCAGTGGGTGAAAAAATGCAAGCTTCATTTCTGGAGATTAGTAGGAAAGAGGCTAAAAACAAAACTGACAATATTATAATGCCCTGTATAGATCTATTATACATACTCATTTGGAATACTGTGAGCAGTTTTTTTTTTTAATCTGAAAAGAGACACTGCAGAGCTGGAAAAAGTACAGAAGACTGCAACCAAGATATTAAGGGGTGGGAGCACCTTTCCTACAAAGAAAGGCTAAAGAGAGTGTCATTTTTTTGGATTACAAAAAAGACAACTGAGAGAAGATATGATAGAGGTTTCTAAAACTGCACAGGGTAGAAAGGGTAGAAAAAGTGAATATCAGAATTTGAGAGCACCCAATGAAACTGATTGGCAATAGATTCAGGATGGACAAAATGAAGTATTTCTTTACTCAATAACTGATTAAATATGGAATCCACTGCCAGAGGATGTACCGATGGCCTTAAAGGGAACCTCCACATACAGAGACAGTAGACCTCTGAATACCAGTGCTAGGGGGCAACATCAGGGGAATATTTTGGCCTCTCTGCCCTGTTATTGGCCCTGCAGAATAACTTGGTTGGCTATTGCCTGAGACAAGATAGCACACTAGATAGACAACTTGTCTGATCCAGTAGGGATTTTTTATGATATAATCCATTGTTCCACAATAATATAGTAATTTGGTTTGATAATTAGAATATCAAACTGTTAAGGAATAAAATATTTTTGTTCTAAAAAGATTGTACTTGAAAAATATTTGCCCATTATTTCACAGTATCTGACTGGTCTACTGATCAAATCCTTACTGATTAATCAAACGTCCATCCTTAATGAACAACCCCAAATGTGCAGAGTATAGCCTTGCTGAAATGGAGAGTAGGTAGCCCTTTTGGGTTTTTGCTTCTCTATCCCAGTAGCTTCTGGTGAAGGGATCTACTGGTTGGGATCTCCTGGTAACTCACCAGCTGCTACGGAATAGTTAATGCAAACCCAAGAAGACTCAAGAAAAGACCTCCTCTGCTTCATGTAAAGCTTTTATTTCATAGGGTTTTCCTTTTGTGTGGCTTAGCTGATAGCTCTTCCTAATTTCTGTTCTGTTTCTAGGACAGAACAAAACTTGGCAACAAATTGGGGAAGGGGGGGCTTAAAATATGTTTCACGAACCAGAAGTAGCTCTCATTGAAGAAAGGCTGGTAAATCCTTGCCCTGTTAATATATCTTGAAATATGTTTTATACCCAGCACTGTCCAGTTCTAATTAAGGAGTGCATCTGAAGAAGGCTACAAACTGCAGATTTTGGCTTGGATCTGGCCAGCTTTTTCATTCAATCTCACCCTACTCCTCTCTATACCACAGACCCCATTCCCTCCCCCCCCCCATAGCTTTTGTACCTGTGGTTCCTGTGATTCTCAGCATAACCTTTTTGAGTGGTTGAAGAGGACACCTCCTTCCTTTTAAACAAGCAGAAAAACTTCTTGGATACAGCCCTTTGGGAATTTCCATCATATCCTAAAACACTGTCCTCCACCACCCCCTGCCCCATGATCACCCTGATGAAGACCTTCTATGGAATGTGGAAAGTTGCTCACCTCCTGATAAGAATGCTTAGAACTGCAGCCTCAATTTGAATTGGGCCTGTCAAATCCACAACAACAAACATGTATGAAGCAAAAAAAAGGTTAATGGCTTCCAGCTGTTCCTGGTCTCCTGTCCAAAAACGTACTGGTCCAGGTGGAACGCCGCAGTTTGCATCTGCTTCACACACAGAACAGCTTCAGCCTAAAAAAACAGTCTCCTGCACAGATTTCTTCGGGGAAACATAAATATATACTTAAAGGGAAACAAAGAAAGAAACCTACTCAGATCAGTGCAAGTTTTCTTTGTTTTCTTTCTCCTGACCTTACATTGAATGCCAAGCACTCAATCCGGTTAATGCAATAACTTACCAACCATCCGGTTTACAGGATTAACACCTGCTCACAACTACAGAACCAGAGAACCAATTACTTATTAATGAACTAAGTAAACATGAACTTCACATGTATGCTACATTTTCAGTGTGCACAACAAGCATTTTTTAAAATCCTCCTAGTAAACACAGCAACAACCACCATGCAAAAATCACCATCAGAGAGCACTTAAAGCTTTCCTTGACTCCACCTTTTTTAGTCTGATCCCTGCTGACTTTTTTTTTAAGCCTTCAAATTTGCCCACTGGAGCCAGAAAACGACCAGATTGTATCCGCTTTCAAGACCCAACAGTGTTTGGTTTGATGTGCTTTCTTTCACAGCTCCAGGAAACTCCAAATTGCTTTACACTGCGATTAGGCACTTTTGAGCAAGTGACTGAAGCAACAATGGCAGAAGCCCCCATGCATCAAGCACTAGTAGTATTTCCTAGGGCTCTTCGTGTTTCACCTGCAACTGCTACCTGAGCTGCTCAAAGCAGACAACACAAGCTGCTATTCTGAAGCCAGCTGCTTAATAAGAAGTTTGCTCAGAACCAACAGGACATTAACATCTGCTAGAGGGATGAAAGAACTGAAAGGGTGCAAGAAGTCATAAAGACCACTGCTGACCCACAGACTCAACCCTGTTCCACAACTACCACAAATCAAATTGCTCAGTCCTGGCCACCACTTCTGCCACAAGTGGGGAAAAGATGTGCTGCTGAAGCTTGCAGTACAAATAAGCTCCAGATGTTTCAAACCAATTGCGTGGCTTGGGCCCATGCCCTTAAAGCAGAAGGCCAGCAAATTCTACCATCATTCCCAATACACTCCTGTCTAAGTCAGCTACCAAAGTGCCAGCTGCTACTTCCTTTGGAGGGGGGCGCAGATCTGGCCCTGGGACCTACAAACAGTGATCTTTCTTCCACAAGATTTTGGCAGAAGGAGGGCACCACAAATAATATTAAGTCTTCCTAAAGCTGAAACAGCTAGGCACTTACAACATTTGTCTACATCCCTAACTAAAGACTTTAGGAAAATTCCAATTAATGTAGTTGCCTTTTCCTGCAGAAGCCTAGGTGGCCTATTTGCCCTTAAGGGGTTGCTAAATACATGTTTATACTCCAAATGCCCAATCAAAGCAACTAAGCTACATCTTTGCCTTGGCCGGCACTTTATACACCACATCGAATTGAACAACCTTCTCAGCATACCTATATTGTTCTCCAGAGCAGCATACTTGAGAAACTAATACAGTATTCCAATGACAAAACAAATGCACAAAGAAATGTGGCTTATGCATGGATTGAGACTAAAGGCACTACTCACCCTACCGTTTCAAAGCATCTTTAGGGCCAGTTTGAGTTGGCCACCAAGTGAACATACAAACATGTGTAGCACCTTTCAATCACAACAGATTATTGGTCCATCTAAGTCAGCACTGTCTACTTTCACTGGCAGTGTATCTCCCAAACCTCAGGAAGCCTTTCCCAATGCCTACTAACGGTGGAAATTCTTTAACTGGACCTATGAGGGATTGAAGATGGAAGCTTCTGTGTTACTGCCACACCGCAGCCCCTTCCAAAATTCAAGAAGGAGCCACCACAGCATCCTCACTAGCCTACCTAAGCGATGCGCATTTGTAAACACTGGTGTTAAATTTTTAGTTATACACCTAAAGAATGTTATGCCTGTAGGTGAAACACATGAAAACGTAGCATGAGAAGCACAGGCCACATATTTATCCTCAACAGAAGCCTGCTGAATTGCACCATTGCTTCAATGTCACTCTTTGAAGGGAGCGGTGGGGGAAGGGAGCGGTGGCGCAGGGGATTTTTCCCCCTGCTGGTGTGAGCAACCAAGCCTTGTCCTAGCTCATCGTCTACCCAGCGATTCGAAAGCTTCAGCAAGTAGATAAATTGGGGACCACCCATAAGGGGGTGGGCACACCACTCCCTCTGGGAAGGTGTTAGCTGCTGAGTGTGACTTCTGAAGGCGCGGCGAGATCGAAAGATGAAAGAGTTGTTTCGGCTTCCCTGCAGTGGAGCGAGTCGGCCAGGCGGTGGCAGCACGACATCAAGGAGCCTTGACGTCATCAGCCAGCCGACAAGAATACACGGAACACGACTGATCCAGCCCGCAGATGAAGCCCCGGCTAGCTGCAATGTGTGTGTAATTAAAAATGCTGTATGTTTGTCTTCCCTATCCCCCATGAATATTGTTAGTTCAATTGTCAAAGAGTAACTGAGCCCGCAGGTGCGTGGGAAAGAGCGATCAATAAATTGAAAGTATTATTATTTATTATTATTTACCACACCAGCTAGCTACAACGTATACAGCTAACAAAAGCAATTCTACAAATCACTAGTCTTATCCAACACAGGAGTACTGTGTACTCCTCTCATTACTTCTGTATCTTCAGACACAAGCTTATCTCTCAAGAGTCTGCCCATATCTTTAGGCCAAATGTGGCCTACAGAAAATGTTATCTCATGTGCCGCGCAAGCCCCCTGCCACCTTCATTCAAGTTTGCCCAAAGGATAAGTTATGTACCAGGAATGGAGAACTGGGCCACTGATTTGTCTCCAAGGGAGATCCTGCACTTCCAGTGGCCAGTCAGTCACAAGCCAGTCAGTCACAAACTCTCCACTTTGCCCTTTTGCGAAATGGGAATGCATATGGACCCTCCTTCACCGCCAAGAGTGACGCATGTTCGTGATGCTTTTTGGATGAAAGGTTATCAGGGAGGAGGAAAGACCAGCATCTTGCAACAGTTACACCCATCTTCTAATTACAATCAAGTGCTGTTGCAGGCATGAATTAAGCCTTCAAACATTCATGTGAGGCAATTCTCTTATTCCCACTTTTACAGATGAGAAAATTGAGCTAGCCTACAGAAGCACCAAGCCCTGATCGGATTCAGAACTAAAGTCCAGGTTTGTTCCTCTCTTTGTCCCAGGGCTCTCACTAAAACCCAAGCTGCAGGCAAGCCTCGGATTGAGGGCCCATTGTTGGGAGAGAGGCGGCACGCTCAAACTAAACCAAGCAGTGGTGGATCCCAAGCACAAAGAAAACACTCAAGGATGAATGTCTGAAATAGAGTCCATTCCCTGTTTATGCAGAACTCCCAGAAAGCAAAGGGATATAAATGCTAGGCATATTTTACGCTGACATTTGGGAGCAGGGCAGGAGCCCCTCAACAATAGACCCCCGCACACACATGTTGTAATTACCTCATTCACTCAAGAGTCGCCGGGGCCTCCATGAATAACTCTGACCTCCCACAGCCGAGTCTGCGCGTCATCAAGACCCTTTCCCCCTCCGAAGACGTACGGCATTCCGGCTCTCAGTGAATAACACAATTCATTCAAGAAGCAGTGGCTCCAACTCACCCTGGCCTTCTCGGCATGAATTAGCAACTATTACAGTCAATGTGGTCTCTGCCAGCTATTGACAAAACTGAACTGAGGGCAATTGTGTGCTTTTACACACAGACAGATCTCCAGAGTTTGATCCCCCTGGCATTCACATGCAAAAAGTGAGGACACCATATGCAAAAGAGCTAATGTGCAATTCCGCTGCTAAAGAAGAAGACGACAGGAATTACAGATTTATGGAAAGTAACCGCCTTGACAATGACTTATTTCTCAATGGAATAAAGTTCCTGATGCTCAGCATGCTTAAGAATGTTGTTGAAGAGCACTCCAAGGGCTATAAGCCCTGGAGACTCAAGGTTACCTCCAGTTCTCCATCAAGCTGCCCCCTCCATCAGTGCATCTGGCCAAGAGTTGCTTACTCAGACCAGTACTGGCTCTCCTACGTTTTCCCCAGCCAACTAGCTAAGATCTTTCTTTTAATTAGAAATCAAACTCAAGGCTGCACGTATGCAAACCATATCTTCAGCCACTGAGTCCATCTAAGTCACTACGGACTTAGCCACTGAGTCCTATGAAGAGGGGGTCCACCAGACCCTCACCCAACCAAGATAGCCAGCACAGAACCTGAAGCAGCTGCCTTAAGGTTCTTAGCAACGTTGCTCTGACCAGCCAAACTAACTAGCTCTTGCAACTTCCTCCAGGCTTCTGTTCTGAATTCACCCAGCTTTTATTAGTGGCCCCACCTTCGTGGGACACACGGCAGCCAAGTGTAGGCTTTTGGCAATACACTCACAAGGCTGGCCTCAAGACAGCTTTTGGCAGGAGGTGAAAGGAGGCTGAGAAGTGGACAACTGCCCCACTCGACCTTTCCTGTTTGCAGCCTGGAGTGGTTCTTCCGTAGCTCGCAACAGAGTCTATGTGAACACGCAGAAGTAAGGGTGGGGAGAGAGAAGTGAGGTGAGTGCAGATGTGAGAACAAGCACACCTCCTGCTATCATGCCCAGTTCGGCCCTTACACACTGCTCAGATGAAGACAACAGAGCAGTGGCAGAAGATTGCATCACGGCAGGCAGCATCTCCTTGTGCAACTGGGCTCTGAAACAGAACCAGCAAGAACACCCGGATAGGATTGCAAGGTTACGATGTCTCAATCTTAGTCCACCGGATTTACAAACAGGTTTTGCTTTCTCTTTTTGCCTCATCCATACACCTTGGAACAGGGCAGAGACTCAAATTAGGTCACTTGTAGCTTAAGTGTTACAGCCAGCAAGAAATTCTACAAGTCACATTTCCCCTCAGTTACACCTGAGCTGTGTTATTAGTCAAAAGAGATGCACAGCTATAACTGGGTGGGGGAGGGGAGCCTGCTCTTGCAACAGGCACCATGCTAGACTCTGTGAGAAATGTATGTGAATTCAGCTCTCCCAGCTCTGGCTTCGTTACCATTTTTGAATGTACCAAAAAGCACCAAATGCTGCTTGAATATGTGTTCCAAATCTCTTGCTGCACTTATACAGTTTGCCTGCATATTCAGGGTAGGTCTTGGGTCTGTCCATTTTGCACACGTGAACTGCACAAACCGTAAAGCACATCTTATAAGGATTCTCTGCCCCTCTACACAGAACTGCGTGCTATGAGATGGTGGTGACGTGTCCATGGCGGCAGAGTGCTGCTGGGTTGCCTGGTGGCAATCTTTCACATACACTTCCACCTTGGGAGGAAACAGTTAGGAAAGCTTGTGTGGTGTCGTGAGTAGAGACTCTGACTAGAACTGCGGAGGTCAGGGTTCAAAGCCCCATTGTGCTATGAAGAGCACTAGAAGATCCTGGGCCAGTCTTACATACGCACTCAGATTAGCCTACCTTACAGGGTTGTTGTGGGGATACAACAGGGCAAGAGAGAATCACGCATGCTGCCCTGAGCTCCTTGGAGGAAGGGTGGGATAAAACTGCGACAGCACTTAAAAGTACAGGGTGAATCTCCAGATTGTGACTTGTCAGCCCTAATTGCTCTCAATCTACAAAAGCCCTGTGCCACATTGTACCTGCTAAACAAAGAACATAAGACGCTTCTTACATCTGAATCACTAACTACAGAAAAAGATTCGTGGCAATTACCCTTCCCAATTCCAATCCCCAATTACCATAAGAAAACGAACTCTTTCTGTTGCATACATCAACATGGGGAATAAAAATCTCTCCACTCAAATTTTGCATCTGTAATGGAATGTGTAATTTTGATGCTCCCCCTCCCATCTGCATCATTATTATTATTAGAGGGTGGGTTTTTTTTTTTACTTAAAGCTGAGAAATGTGTCATGCTGTGGATCTCTGAATGCAATTTTGTTCTATACTATCAATTTTCTCAATTCTAGCACTGGGCTTTAAGCAAGTTATGATTCAAACAATGGGAGGGAGGAACCTTAAAGCAAGGAAGAACCCTTTAGGGAGTTAATCTTCTATTTATTCTAGATAATTGTCTCGGTTCTATTTTGTAAAAATTTTAATTCAAATTTTTGTTTGCAGCTGAACAGTAGCCAAATACCTCTTCAATCCAAACACACTGACTTGGGAGTACATCTCCATTTAATGTACCAGAAGCAAAAAGAACTAATTAATAAATGCCCTAAGAACACTGTCGTGACTTGTTTAGTTTCATATTGCATTGATATAAAAATGCACAAGTCCGTGGCCATTAAACTACTACAATAAACGCATAGACTACATTCAGGTTTGCCTAAACTGGGTACTTGACCCTCCAGATGCAGAGCTGTAGCTGCCTAGCTTTTCTGAAGCCGCTGAGCAACAATATCTGGATGGAGCAAGCATGAAGAACATGGCAACAAAAAGGAGCGCCATATATTTGGACAGAGCAAATACACTATGGGATACAGTGATGGATTCCTCCTGGATCACTGGGGAGGAAGGAAAGTTAAAGTTCTGATGAGGGGCTGGAAGTCACTGGAACAGATGTCACAAAGCATCAATGGTTACTTACTTAAACATTACTATCTCACTTTTTGCCCTGACCTGGATGGTCCAGGTGAACCTGATCCTGTCAGATATCGGAAGGTAAGCAAGGCTGGCCCTGGTTACGGCTTGGGTGGGAGACCACCAAGCCCAGAGTCGCTACACAGAGGCAGGCAACGGCAAGCCACCTCTGAAAGTCTCTTGCTTTGAAAACCCTGCGGATGCAACTTGATGGCACTTCCCACCGTCACCACATCTCACTTTTCAACTAAAAATCCCCAAGGCAGGAAGAGGCCATGCCTCAGTGGTAAAACATCTGCTTTGCATGCATAAAGTCCTAGGTTCAGTCCCCAACATCTCCAGTTAAAAGTTATCATGCAGGAGGTGATGTGAAAGACGCTTCCTGTGACCTTGGAGAGCTGCTGCCAGTCAGATTAGAGAACACTGACCTTGAAACACCAACAGTATGACTCAGTATCAGGCAGTTTCATGTGACTTAAGGTTCAAGGTGGCTAACAAAGTATTATAAAATCCACCGTGCCAATTGAGCAAACAACTAAATATTCACACCCACAATACAGGCAAATACAAAACAGCAATATAGGATGCTGACCAGCAGAGATTTGTTAGCTAGCAGTAACTCTAAGAGCCCTGTAAAATAAAGCCACATTTTCCGGCATCTAGAAGCTACTAAAGACAAAGCAGAACAAACCTCCTCGTGCAAGAAATTCTGCATTCTCACTGTCACTGCTAAGAAGGGTCTGTCCTGAGGTTTTTTGTTTGTTTTTTGTTTCGCTTCATCTACACCCTGCCTTTCTCCTCAAGGGGATCCCAAAGTGGCTTACACTGTTTACCTTTTTTCCTCCCAACAACGTTTCTGCAGAGGTATTTGCAGTCCGAGGTGCAAAAATGCAGTTTGTCCTCTCTTGCGGTGCAGCATCAGACTTCCCTGTTTCTAGGAATTCCCTTGCTGAGCCACAAGAGGGAGCAGACTGCATTTTTGCTCCTCAGACTGCAACTACCTCTGCGGAAATGAAAGAAAGCGGCGGAGGGATACAAATGCAGGAGTGAGGAGACCCGTTTGTGTGGAAAACATCTGGGCCTCCCAAATCCCAGTCCGACACTCTAACTCCTACACCACTCCGGCTCTCTAAGTACTGAGTACCTCCTCAGATGGTGCGAGAACACAAGAAAGTTGCCTCAAAGAAGATCACAAAACAGTAGTAGATTCATGGGGGAACAGGCAGTCGTCACACAGTTAATTGTAACACTTCAATTTCTCTCCTTTCAAGAAACTTAAGCGGAGGAGGCTCTTTGTTGTTTGTACCAAAGGATCAAACTCTAAAAAAAAAAAAGAATTCCTACAATTTAAACCCTGGTTTGTTACCTGAAAATATTATGGCAAAAAGGCAAAACAGCTGAAAGCACAGAATTTTAAAAAGCCAAAGTAATTCTAAGTGCCCGTGTCAAAACTTTCACGAAAGGTAATACACTGACTGAAATGCCCATCACATTCCAGGACCCAAGACAGAACGGGGGAATATGTGCACAGCAACGCTCCAGCTGCCATTTGCCAAAAAGCCGCTCTGCTTGCATGCCATTTGGCAATATGCTTTTTAAAAACATTCCATGTATTGAAAAAGCAGCTTGAGGGGCTTTGCACTATGAACTGGCAATCCCAGAAAGTGGCCCAAAATTAAGGCTGGAAAGGGAGAACGGAAGGGAGCTGTCACTGAACTCTTGAAGGAGAAATACATGTTTTATAGGACAAGGGCTCTTCATCAATCTCCACAGCAGTCAGCACTTCTTATCCTTAGCACCAGAAGTTCCTGACTGAAACATCATGCGGGTGGGAAGAAAGAAGAGAGCAATGTGACTTTAAGGTAAAGGTTCCCTTGCTCAAAAGCCAGTTGAATCCGACTGTAGGGTTGCGGTGCTCATCTCCGTTTCAAAGCCGAAGAGCCAGCGCTGTCCGAAGACGTTTCCGTGGTCATGTGGCAAACACCAAGGCCCATGGAACGCTGTTACCTTCCCACCGAAGTGGTACCTATTTATCTACTTGCAATTTCTTGCTTTCGAACTGCTAGGTTGGCCGGAGCTGGAACTAAGAGACGGGAGCTCACTCCGTCATGCAGCACACTCGGGTCTCGAACTGCTGAACTACCGACCTTCCACAGCCTGCAGTTCAGCGTCTTAACCACTTGAGCCACCGCAGCTCCTAATGTGACTTTACCCATGTCCAAAATCTCATTTCAATTGGGCTGTCAGCCACTACAGCTGCAATGCTGCCTGAAGGATAACAGCCTCGTCTGAAGGCCTGCCATTTACGAATACTGCCCTGTCAGGGCTCTGAGATCCAGGCCTGGTAGCTGAGCTTCGGCTGCTTGGGACCCATGGGAGGGCTTTCTTCAGCCTTTACCTCTGGATCATGCAACTCCCCCATCCCCACCCAAGAGCTAGGGTTGCCAGGCCTCAGGTGGGACCTGGAGACCTCCCAGAATTACAACTGAACTCCGGACTACAAGGATCAGTTCCCCTGGAGAAAATGGCTGCTTTGGAGGGTGGATTCTATGACACTGAACTCTGCTGAGGTCCCTCCCCCCCCCACCCCTGCCTTCCCCAGGCTCCACTCCCCCCAAATATCCAGGAATTCCCAGCCTGGAGTTGGCAACCCTACCAAGAGTCCAGGCTGGTGCTTTTCCTGTAGGCCTTCCAGACTAAAGAACTCTCTTTTCTGGAATGGTGCTTCCTGAGGTTTACTTTCCTGTACCTTTTATATAAAATGATGTATGTGTGTGTTTTAACTTGCTGTGAACCACTCTGAGGACCTTTGAGTAGAAAGGTGGTCTCAAAACCAACAAGTGTTAGTACGCTAGAGCGCAGCCTGGGCAGTGTTGCACCAGCATGCTGAGACTGCACATCCAACCTCTTTACAATGAGCAGCCCCACAGTTTAAAGAAACTGCAGGGTGCATGCAAAGTTGAAGCAGGAAACTCTTTTGCCCTGCCAGCATCGTGTTTAAACCAGGGCAAAGATTAGGCTTGCAAGTGGCAAGAGGTGTTTAAAATTTGCAAGCCTGTTAGAACAATAACAACATTGCTGGTGGCATGAGTGAGTGCAGGCTGAATATGGTCTTATACCACAGAACACACACTTATTCACTGACTGCCAGCCTTGGAAAAGTACAGTTTATAATCACGACAAATTGATCGTATGCCTGACAATCTTCTTGTGCACTGTGCCTGGGTGACACAGATGCTGACTTAAGGGATACAGCAAAGCTTCTCTTAACCCGGAAGAGCTAACACGAGTTCAATGGAGAGAGTAAGACCCTGTGGCAACTAATCCAACACGGTAACTGTCACTTTTCTTTTTTAGCTGGAAATCTTTATTACTGGATGACAGAAGGAAGCAGTGAGAACACAGCTGGGTTCTTCCAATTCATAAGATCAGTCTACCGAGCAAGTAACAAGGGGGGGGGGGGGGAGGCTCAAGCATTTGACATAAACCAAACTGAGAGAGGATAAATAAAAGCCCTTTTGATCACATCTGTAAGAAGTAAATGCAGCCTGTTTCTTTTCATCAAAATGTTCCAAAACCACTGGTGGTGGAAAGTGCCGTCAGGTTGCAGCAGACTTATGGTGACCCCGCAGGGTTTTCAAGGCAAGAGACAGAGGTGATTTGCCATTGCCTGCCTCTGCATAGCGATTCTAGACTTCCTTGGTGGTCTCCCATTCGAGTACTAACCAGGGCTGACCGGGGCAGTCTTTAAGCAGCGGCTGGACAAAGACTTGTTAGGGATGCTCTAGGCTGATCCTGCATTGAGCAGAGGATTGGACTAGATGGCCTGTATGGCCCCTTCCAACTCTGTGATTCTATGATCCTGCTTAGCTTTCAAAATCTGATGAGATCAGGTTAGCAGCCTGGGCACCTAAAAGGCATAGTTCTAATGCACAAGGCTCCATGCAAGATGAAGAAGCTCAACTTTAATAATGTTTTTCAAGGATTTCAAGATTCTAATGTCTCCCAAAACACTCTGAACACTCAGCGGCTCACCTTTACCAGTACTACAACAGCTAAGCCAATGGCAACTAAAAGAGTCAGTTCCCAAATAGCAGAGGTCCATTGTGGCATCAGACCAGATTTGCCATGAGCATCACAAGAACTATGGTGGTCAAATAGACTGAAGCAGAGATTACAAGAACAAAAAAATCATGGGACAAACACAGAACAGGATCCACCCAAGAAAGGTGTGATGAGACTGGAAGGTCAAACTATACATTACATTTGGAGTCCACAACATGTGGGTCAAACTTTAAAAGCACCTGTGAAATAAAGGAGAACTGGGGCAGAGACATTGGTCGTTTCCCCCAATAAACAGCCCCCCATATGGTACCTGGATCCCCCCCCCCCATGGGAGAAGCTTGAGAGCTGGTTTCTATCAAGAAAAGAGTTGGGAGAAGGGTTTAAGGCCCTGCGCTCGTGTCATCATGGCCCCAATCTAACTCTTCTCTGCCCCTCAAGCCACTTTTGTTAGGTTTGAGATCCCCAATCATAGATCCCCAATGTAATATGTAATTAGGCTCAGACATGGCTATCCATCACATCTACTAACCAGTACTGCCACAGACAGAAAGTTATATCTGAAAAGGGAGATCAAATGGGGAGGGGGGGGACCTTGGGGACTAGTCAGTGATTTAATTTAAATGCAGTGCTACAAAAAACATAAAGTGTCTAGGCACCCCAATCAAACATTTAGAAAAGGACAGGAAAATATTTGAGATGTAAGCTCTCAAGATTTTTTTTTTTTCCTGGCCTGCACATGCACAATAATTTTGTTTTGACAAGCTTTAAAGAGTTGATTGGCTGGTATTTAACTGCTGTGGGAAGTACACTTCAAAGCAAGATGGAGCATTTGACTGATAAAAAGAACACCTGTATTCAAATCCCTTCTCAGCCTTGGCCTCACTGTGTAGCCTTGGGCAAGTCACTATTTTTCAGGGCCAATTTCTCATAAGTATAAAATATGCAAACAACAGAAAATTCAGATTGCAACCTCTTCTGGCTAGACACACAAACACTGATCCCACGAAGAGATGGAATGCTAATACAACAGAGAAGAAGTTGAAGAAATAGGATATACAAGAAGCAGAACCCGAGATACTCGCGGGGGGGGGGAGTATGGTCCACGGCCTGCAAAGCAGGAGATCCTCACTGAGGAGGAGGAGGCCACAGGTGAGCCCAGCAGCAATGGTGGCAAGCAGTGAGCCCTGCGTGGCTCCCAGCCACCCACCCGCCATGGCTTCTCTCCCCCCCAGCAGCAACAGCAGCGAACCCTGCTCGGATCCCAGCTGCCTGCCCACGAAGGCTCCCCCGGCTCCCTCACAGCTGCCAGCAGCAAGCTCCACCACAGTTCCAAACAGCAAGTCCATTCTCCACGCATGCGCGAGAAAGCAGTTTTGGGGGGATTTAAGTATCCCCGTATATTTTTTAAAAACATGTCAGATTTTTCTGCACACCTAAGTAATGCCACAAGTGTGCAGGAATTTCCATTGAGCCTCCATGTGCCCCCAATTTGTCGAAATAAGTATCCACGCGCACTGGGGACACTTGGCTATTAGTATATAGAGCATTATGCCACACAGAACAGCCTAGCATTCCTGAAAAAAAGGCATTCATGCCAAGAGTTTGTAGAAATTTCAGGGTTTGGTTACACATCAGAATGCAGCCAACTAATTGACTTTTTCACAGGAACAAGCATAACCCCCTAATTCAATTAACTTCCTAGTTCTGTGAAATATTCTACGCACATTTTCTACATGTCTTCTAACGTTGCCACCACTTCTGAAAGCTTTGCAGCTTCGGATAGATGTATAATTTCCTTTTGAAAAATGACATGCAATATGCAGTCTGAAAAAACTGGCCAGATTCCTAAAACAACTAATCCCCAGGTCATTCAGTTTAACTCTTGCATTCTATTGCAGCTGTGCCCTTGGAGTATTGTTTAATCCAGAGTGAAAATAAAAACTACTCCAATGCAAATTACTAAATGCTACAAGAGCACTGGGCAACTGCCTGAATCAAGCCGCTCTACTGGCTTTTGAGAATTTTTAATTCACAAGGAACAGATTTGTGAAAGTAACAGCATCCAAATGCCACATTGCCTATGTTAAATATAATGGAAGCTAAACTCCTAAAAGACATTTTGTCCTGAAAAATTAGCACACTAATATCCATTCTTAAATATGCAGTCTTCTTAATCCCATCCCTTGTATGGAGAATAATTACAATACAAGACCAAGAGTGCAAGTAAGTATAGTAACAGGCAATGGTTAAGTGTGCGGACTCTAATCTGGGAGAACCGGGTTTGATTCCCCACTCCTCCACTTGCACCTGGCTGGATGACCTTGGGCAAGCTGTAGTTCTGATAAGAGCTGTCCTTGAAAAAGAACAGTTTCTGTCAAGAGCTCTCTCAGTCCTGCCTACCTCACAGGGTGTCTGTTGTGGGGAGGGGAAGGAAAAGGAGTTTGTAAGCCGCTCTGAGACACCTTTGGGTAGTGAAGGGCAGGGTATAAATCCAATCTCTTCTCTTCTTCTCTAAGCTGTGGAGTCTTGTGAGCAAAAATTCTGCTTTGTGAGCTACTGGCATTAAAGTTGTGAGCGAGCAATTTGGCTACTGCATAAATAAGTGTGCTCTGGAGCCATCTTTCCTGAACTAAGACAAAAATGTGTGAACCGGAGGCTAAAAACTGTGAGCTGGCTCACACTAACTCAGTTTACAGGGAACACTGGTAACAGGAGGACGCTGGGTCCTACAGACTGCCTATAAAGCAGGGGATGAAGCATGGGGGAGCTGAAGCAGAGCCATCCCTTTGCTTGCATTGCTCTACCCTAAAACCACTTTATCCTCCTTTTCACACAGAGCCTTCTAAAGAGCAAGTGGAGGGGGATCCAGCTCCCCACTCTCCCCTTTGCTCTACAATCCAGGGCATGTGCACTCACAGACATCACCCACACACCCTGGATTGAGCAGCAAACCCAATTCTGTACACACATCTGAGACCACCCTATCTAGTTTGACCTTAAGCATTCAAATCAAGACAAACTGGAGTATGACTGCATGCTTCCCAAACCTGCAAACTTTCAGTTGCACTCTGTATACACGGGACAGAGGGCAGAAGAGTGCAAGCAGGGCAAATCAGACATATTCATGCCCATCGCAAACAGAGGCTATGGTGCCATCTGAATGTGATCTATAAGAGTTATATGGTATGTACCAGAACAAAGTTTAAGTCCAGTGGCACCTTTAAGACCAACAAAGTTTTATTCAAGGTATAAGCTTTCATGCGCATGCACACTTCTTCAGATACGCTTACACCTTAAACGTTTCACTCTATCTGAGGAAGTGTGCCTGCACACGAAAGCTTACACCTTAAATAAAGCTTTGTTGGTCTGAAAGGTGCCACTGGACTTAAACTTTGTTCCGCTGCTTCAGACCAACACAGCTGCCCACCTGAATGGTAAGTACCAATGAAATGGCTAATGCCTTACTGTAAATTTTTTTTTTAACTTTTTCACAGGAGAGTAAAAAATACTTTATGCAGTCAAAACCCACCCCTGATAAACAGCAGGATGATTTCAACTCTTGTGAATTTCAATGTGATCTGAACAGCCTACTTGTCTTTGGAACTGAAGGCCAGACCATTCCACTGCAATAGTCATCATCAACCCATGTCCAGTTATCCTTGAAGATTTTAGGTATCTACCGGCTATACAAAAATGATACATTTTTCAGTTTTGACTTGCTGCCAATGTGATGAAAGCAAAGTGCCCAAACTATTAGTCCATGCATAGAGTTTGCAACCATTCCCATTCCAGATTTGCATTACTTTGAATCTAATTATTTCTCCCACGGCAACCACAACAGATATATATCTACAGTAAATAGTTCACTTTTGATCCATTCAATATACTGTATTTCCTCCCTGGTGTACTTGATCTATAAGCACCACTCTTGCATTATTAACACTGGGTTGGATCCATTCAGCTTTTTCACTCAATCTCACCCAATTCCCCTCCATATGATAGCTCCCATCCTACATGGCTTTAGTACCTGTAGATCCCAAGATCCTCAGCACAGCCTTGGTGGTGGCTCAAGAGAACACCTCCTTCCTTATTCAACAACAAACTTTGGGGGCAAGCAAATCTTACTAGACTGATTGTTATAACCACAAAACGTGACTACTCAACAAATATAGACTTGAAGAAAATTAGGTAGCTCATTTCATTCCCTGAGCTGCAGGTCAAATCCCAGGGAGGGAAGTAAAGTGCCCATCCTATTCCTTCTTCACAGCCTCTGCACCAGTGTTCCCTCTAAGCTGAGTTAGTGTTAGCTAGCTCACAATTTTTTAGCCTCTGGCTCACACATTTTTTGCCTTAGCTCAGAAAGGAAGGCTCCAGAGCAAACTAATTGATGCAGCAGCCAAAACGCTCGCTCACAACTTTAATGCCAGTAGCTCACAAAGTAGAATCTTTGCTCACAGGACTTCACAGCTTAGAGGGAACATTGCTCTGCACTCTCATCCCAGCACCCAGGCAACTGCCAGGTGGTGAACAAAGTGGCTGCAGAGAGGCTGCAAAGAAGAGAGCGTACGACCACCATCACAGCAGAAGACATCCAGAAAAAAGAGAAAGCTGATCACAGCAGGGCGGGGTGGTTTTACTTCCCTCTCTCCATAGTTAGCTGCCTCCCCCTCTGGGCACCCTGGCAGTCTCATTTGATTTTCTTAGCTACTGTGCTTCACATTAAGGCAAGGGCAAGAAGGCAGAGAGGGAAGTATTCTGTACAGCTAGAAAAAAATACAAATATGCCATTTAATTGGATTAGCTAAGGACAGGCCCCAATCCAGTTCCAACACTATCTACGAAAAGTATTCTTATTTTCTGGTGGGTTTTCAAGCCAATGAGAGTAAACAGTGTAGTCCATGCAATGCTCTAATATTCATTTTTTAATCTCCCCCAGAACCACTATCATGACCAACGTAGACAAAGGTACATCAGCATTCTCTTTTTTTATTTATTATATTTATTTATTATTTATTATTTATGCAACCGAAGTAGGTTCTAGTTTATGATAGCTTGTGCCACAGTGCATTTTTCCTATTAATTCAAAATGCCACAAGGATCTCTGCTGTTTTCACTGCAGCAGACAGTAGATATTACTCTGATTTTTTTAAACTAAGAAAACCCCTATTGGATCAGACTAGTAGTCCATGTAGTCCAGCATCCTGTCTCACACAGTGGCCAACCAATTTCTGGAGGGCCAATAGCAGGGAATAGGGGCCGAGACCTTCTTCTTATGTTGCCTCCTGGCACTGGGATTTAATTCATCAGTTAACAGTAAAGCCAGCCATTTAGTTATCTCTCAGCTGCCAAGATAAAAGAACTAATTCACCGGAGGAACAGTTCAAAACTGCAGGCAGACATTTAGCGATCTATTACAGTTAGATATAATCTGCGGCATACAGTTGTTTGTATCACTTCAGCTTCTGTTACCAAGGCTAGTTAAGCAAAGACTGCCTTAATGCACCTGACCAAAACTCCATCTAGCACAGCACACGGTACACACAAGTCACAGACTTCCGCGTTCACCTGCTTGTGATATTTGGATGTTTGCGCTACGGCAAATGTGGAGGGAGGAGGACACAGTATTACGTCCCCAAAGACTCGCAGGAAGGCTAGGCGGGGTTGCCGGCGAGAGACAGTACCTCTTGTGGAGGCAACAGAACCGTTTAAGAACCCTGCAAGGCTACGGGGAAGGGGGTGAGGAACCGGGTCGGGGTCAGCAAAATAAACGCGCGGCCGCGACCTCTCCCTTGACTTGCCCCCTCCCCATATACAACTCACCAACTCATGGCCCCCCGGCTCCAGCGCTCTTTTTCCCGGAAATGCCGGCTCTGTGCTCCGCCCACCTACCGGAAGTGAGGTCAGAGGCGCGCTGTGGAGCTCAGCCGTGTCGCGTACGAGCCCGAAGGCGGAGGCAGTGTTGGGAGGCGCTTGTATTAACCCTTTCCGCTATGTAGTGAAACTGAACGTCCCGTAACTAGGGTCACGACCAAGCAACGCTCTTCAGGCAGGGATTCTCTAGGATGCTTTTTATTGGGACTAAGAGTGAAGGTAGCCTGTGATGCTCCCTAGAACAATTGCTAGAAACAACTTTATAAGAATACCTTTCTATTACAAAAACATCCCAGAACAGCGTGTAGGCTTTCACGTTTCCCCGGAACAATTCATGAGGCTGCCAATTAAGTATTTTAAAAAGCGGGGAGGGGGAGAGAAGGAAAAGATGGAAAAGCCCTATTGTTCCTGACGTGGAGAGTTCTGACATGGAGTAATAGTCCTCCATCTTGTTGGAAAAGGCAATGTCTGGTGAGCAAAGAAGAAGACCCTGCAGGGGGCAGTAAGAAGACAATTAGATAGGATAGTCAGGTCAGCACCTTCTCGCCTGTTAAGTTCAGATGGGTAGCCGTATTGGTCTGAAGCAGCAGAACAAAGTTTGTATCCAGTGGCACCTTTCAGACAAAGAGTGTTTTATCCAAAGTATAAACTGTCATGTGCACACACAATTCAGGTATCTGAAGAACTGTGTGTGCACACAAAACCTTATACCTTGAATAAAACTTTGTTGGTCATAAAGCTGCCACTTAATTCAAACTTTGTTCTGTTAAGTGTCATTCGGCCCCGGTCACACGGGCCGGATATTGCACGGGGGGAGGCATGGCTAATTGCCCCGGCGCAGTTTGATCCATGATTACATGATCAGACCCGCCGGCAGCACACCATGGGTTTTTCCCTCGCCGGCAGGTAAACGGACCAGAGGGGAATGCCACGCGCTGCGCGATCACACCACGGGTGTCTGGAGGCAGCCCGTGGCAAACGTTTACTAGTACCTTGGAAGTACTAGTTTTTAAATGCGCATTGTTGGCGGTAAGCCATGGGTGTACTCCACTTCCCAGATGTTGGGATGTGATCGCACCCGGATAATCCGTCCACCTTCCGTGCCTCTCCCGCAGCAACTTTGCCGTGTGACCGGGGCCATTCATTGTCTTTCTCTAGATTTCTACTCTCAGGGCAATTTCCCCCTTGGAAGTGCCACACTCAGTCTTACCCTCTCTCTCAGGTAAATATGTAGTTAGGAACCTATCTCCATCTCTCTTCTTTCATATCAAGTATGTTAATTCCTAAATAAACCTTTATCTTCTCTTTAATCAGGTTGTGCACTGTTGCTGTGTTAATTACTCTGCCAACACATCTCACATTGGATGAAGTAGGCTCTAGTCCATGGACACTTATGGCGCAATCAACTCTGATTCTTCAAGGTGCCACAAGACTTATTTTTGTTGTTCAGTCGCACAGTCGAGTCCGACTCTTCGCGACCCCATGGACAATCTCCCGCCAGGCTCTCCTGTCTTCCGCCGTCCTCCGAAGTTGGCTCAATTTCATGTTCGTTGCATCGCTGACACTGTCTAACCATCTCATCCTTTGCCGTCCCCGTCTTCTTTGACCTTCAATCTTTCCCAGCATCAGGGTCTTTTCCAGTGAGTGCTCCCTTCTCATTTGGTGGCCAAAGTATTTGAGCTTCAGTTTCATTATCTGGCCTTCCAGGGAACAGTCAGGGTTGATTTCTTTGAGGATTGACTGATTTGTTCTTCTTGCAGTCCAAGGGACTCTCAAGAGTCTTCTCCAGCACCATAGTTCAAAAGAATCTATTCTTCGGCGCTCGGCCTTCCTTATAGTCCAACTCTCACAGCCATACATGACTACTGGGAATACCATTGCTTTGACCATGCGGACTTTTGTTGGCAGGGTGATGTCTCTACTTTTTATCATGCTGTTTAGGTTCGCCATCGCTTTCCTCCCAAGGAGCAGGCGTCTTTTAATTTCATGGCTGCAGTCACAGTCTGCGGTGATCTGGGATCCCAGGAACGTGAAGTCTGTCACTACTTCCACAGCTTCCCCTTCTATTTGCCAAGGAGTGATGGGGCCGGATGCCATGATCTTAGTTTTTTTGATGTTGAGCTTCAAGCCCACTTTTGCGCTCTCCTCTTTTACTCTGAGCAAGAGGCTCTTTAGATCCTTTTCACTTTCAGCCATTAGAGTGGTATCATCTGCATATCTGAGGTTGTTGATCTTTTCCCCAGCAATCTTAATTCCCGCTTGTGATTCATCCAGGCCAGCATTTCGCATGATGTACTCTGCATATATATTAAATAAGCAAGGCGACAATATACATCCTTGTCGTACTCCTTTTCCTATGCTGAACCAATCAGTTGTTCCATATCCGGTTCTAACTGTCGCTTCTTGGCCCTTATACAGGTTTCTCAAGAGACATGTGAGGTGGTCTGGTACTCCCATCTCTTTAAGGACCTGCCATAGTTTGTTGTGATCCACACAGTCAAAAGCTTTAGCATAGTCAATGAAGCAGAAGTAGATATTTTTCTGGTACTCTCTTGCTTTCTCCATAATCCAGCGAATGTTGGCAATTTGATCTCTAGTTCCTCTACCTCTTCGAAACCCAGCTTGTACTTCTGGTAGTTCTCTATCCACGTACTGTTGAAGCCTAGCTTGTAGGATCTTGAGCATGACCTTGCTAGCGTGTGATATGAGTGCAATTGTGCGATAGTTTGAACATTCCTTGGCGTTGCCCTTCTTTGGGATTGGAATGTATACTGATCTTTTCCAATCCTGTGGCCACTGTTGCGTTTTCCAAATTTGCTGGCAAATGGAGTGCAGCACTTTAACAGCATCATCTTCTAAGACTTTGAATAGCTCAGCTGGAATACCATCACCTCCACTAGCTTTGTTGTTAGCAATGCTTTCTAAGGCCCATTTAACTTCACATTCCAGGATGTCTGGCTCGAGGTCAGTGATTATACCGTCGTGGTTGTCAAGGACATCGAGGTCTTTCTTGTATAGTTCTTCTGTGTATTCTTGCCATCTTTTCCTAATCTCTTCTGCTTCTGTTAGGTCCCTACCGTTTTTGTCCTTTATCATGGCCAGCTTTGCATGGAACGCTCCCTTGACTTATTACCGCTCCTTTATAGATAGAGACCACTGGGGGGGTTGGGCAACATCTTTCCATTACCCCAGCCTTCCCCCCTGCTACGCAAGATGTTAGGAGTTTATATGAATTGATTTTAATCTGTTTTAAATTTGTATTATGTAATTTTGTATACAGTACGCACTTAGTGCCCTATGTGAGCTGCCCTGAGCCCGTTCGCGGGGAGGGCAGGGTATAAATGCAATAAAATAAATAAATAAATAAAGTTTGGTTTTACAAAATTTTGGATCTACAAGCTCTACTGTCAAATACAGATACTTTAAACAACTGCCAGTGTGGTATAGTGGTTAAGAGTGTCAGACTAGGACCTGAGAGACTCAGGATGGAATCTCTGATCTGCCATGGAAGCCTGTTGAGTCACATCAGGCCAGTTATACACACTCAGCTCAACCTACTTCATAGGGTTGTTGTGAGGACAAAATGGAGAACAGGATAATGATGTAAGCCAATTTGCCTTCCCCCCATTGGCAAGATAGTATAAATGAAATAAATAAATAAATGATAGGGCATCAGGAAAGAGAAGTTCTCCCCATTGCAGGAGTATGTGACTGGGGTGGCTAGAGGTTTATTTTCAGGTGCAATCTGCTAGAACAACCTGGTTATCATCTATAATAGATTATATCTATAATATTATATCTATAATATAATATATATAATATCTATATAATCTGTATATATAGATTATATATAGATATATAGATAATATGTCTAGATAGATAATCTAGATAATGTCTAAATAGATAG